>NC_029794.2:20159202-20187693 GCF_000816755.2 Arachis ipaensis | reverse complement strand
TTTAATTTTTAGAAGTCGTAATACCTCGCCACCTCTATTTTACGACTTAAGCGTAAAGTTTTGGGTGGTAGGGTGTTACATTATTGTATCAGAGCAGTTCGTTCCTGTAGAGCCTGAGGGATGTACTGATTATGCTTCTGGGCATACTCTAGGTGTGTGTATGTGCTATTAGGATATCTGATTGATATATGTGGCATAAATGTTCATGAGCATGCATCTGGAACTTGAAGCATTAAACTTGCGATATTGAGACTGATCAACTTAATATCACTTGTTTGATGTGAACAGGGACCGAATGTCGTCTCGTGGATCCGAACGAGGTATTCAGAGAGGAAATCCCGTGGTTGAACCAATGCAAGGACGTCGAGGTGGAAACCCTAGTGCTAGTACGAGTAACGTAAGTCGATACTATAGGTCTATGACCCTTACTGACTTCCTCAAGAGTGGTCCACCTCGGTTTAACGGGAACGCCAATACCCTGGAGGCTGATCAGTGGTTCCGAGAAGTAGAGAGGTTTTTGTACACTCAGCACATTCCTGAAGTATAGTCAGTGGAGATAGTAACTCATATGTTGGAGGGAGATGCTCAGAATTGGTGGCAAGAGTTGTGTCATACCTTGCAGGTGGAGTTAACGGATGTCCCTTGGAATAGATTTAAGACAGAGTTTTACGGTAAATATTTCTTGCATGCGTTTTGCACTGCAAAGGAATTGGAGTTAATGCAGCTGAAGGAAAAGGATATGTCCGTTGCTGATTATACCCGTGAATTCGATAATCTGTGCCGTTTCTCAAAAACTTGTCAAGGAAATCCAGCAGATTATGAGGAATGGAAGTATGCTCAATATGAGAAAGGACTAAGGAGGGATATCTTTAATTACGTGTATCCACAAAAGCTAACAAATTTCACTGAGTTGGTTAAGAAGAGCCAGCTCACAGAGGATTGCTCCATGAAGTGGACACTGCTACAGGAAGGCTTTGGTGAGACTACTCCAGAGGAGCCGCGCAGGTACGGACTGGGAATGTGCTTTCGATGTGGAGCACCGGGACACATGTCTAGAGATTGTTCACGTGGGAGAGCCACAGATGCGAGTTGGCCACGACAGGATCGAGGTAAGTATGATACAGAATGCGTAGGACAGATTTGTTCTGTGTAGAGCTAGGACCCCGCTTTCGTTTAGGTTACGTAACCGGATATGGAAGTTTAGGACTGGAAAGACTGGACGTAGTTTTAGACTTGGATACGGACTAGGAATTTAGGCCGATAGAAATATCTCTTTGATAACTAGCTAGGTGTCGAGAGAAAAACTAAGTTGTGATAGATTTAGTGTCAGAGGCTGAACCAGTTTCGATTGTATTACGAAAGGTGACACCATTAGAATCGGCAGAACTTAGGAGCTAGATGAAGCGAGTATTAGGGACAGTAAACCTGTCATTCTAATACCAGCCTGCCTTATAACCTTTCTGCATCGAGTCTATCTTGTATCTTCCGCTTTGCGTAGACTTTTAAGCCATATCCTGGATTTGCAAACTAAGCGTGTCAAATCTTTCTGTTTTCTTTGATATGTTTAAGAAGGGAAATTTAGTTAGTATGAATCTTTTCTATTTTATATCAATTTTTGAGGGTGAAAATTTTTATAAGGTGGGTAGAATGTAAGACCCAGATCTTTTGAAAACGGTAACGTAGCTCCTTTACCCCTTGAGTTTGACCAACTGGAGTTTTAAGAGACATAGACGATTCTGGACATTTTCTTCTTCGATAGCTCAGTCAAAAAGTTTCTCCGGAGCTTCGAATATTTTGATTCCGTACGAAGGTATGATTTTGGTTTCTCGTAGTTAATGTTTAATGTCACGTGAAAACTTAGGCTAGAAGACCTTAAGATAGGAATGAACTGAATGCATAATTGATGGAATGTGTACATGAAATAAAATGTGTGATTTAGCTGTTGTTAATAATTTGCTGTTGAAGTTGGTTGGTTTTGAGAAAATATTTAATATTGGTGTTTGTTTGATTTTGAAATAATTTGTTACTGAAAATGATTTGAAGGACTGAGAGGTGTTTGATTTGATAGTTGGGACCCTTGAAGGGTGGTAGAAATTCGAGCTTTAGAGGAGATACTGCCAAAACTTCTATAAGAATTCGAGTCTTGATTTGAGGTGGTATTTTAAAAAGAAAGAGATTATTATGTGGCTTGTGTATTTGAGACTATTTGTTGACCCTCTGTCGCAAGATGTGACCGAGCACTTTAACTCCCCTGATTCCCCATGGGCATGCATATATATGAATATTGAATATTATATTTGAGCTTGGAGTTCGAATCCATGGAATACTATATTGTTGAGCTTGGAGTTCGACTCCATGGAATACTATATTATTGAGCTTGGAGTTTATTCCATGGAATATTATATTTGAGCTTGGAGTTTGACTCCATGGAATATTATTGAGCTTGGGGATGCGCGCACAGAGGGACTGTCCAATGGTTAACTACCAGGACATGTCGGGTTGGCTGTATAACCGACAGATGAGACTCATCAGCCATAGGACAGGCATACATTATATGCATTTGTTTGTTTGCTTGAGTGTGCATTGTTTTGGTTTGCTTAACTGTTTAACTCTACTTATTCGCTACTTGTTCTACTTGCTGTAAATGCTTTTCTATCTGTGTTTTCCTTGCTTGAACTGTATGTGTATGTTTTCTGAGAAATCCCTCTTGACGAAGGTGTGAGGGGAGAGGGTTGTTCCACCAGTGATTCGGAGGATTGGAGGCGACAGAAAGTGAAGTATTAAGTTAAAGTTAGATTCAGAACTAGAATACCTTAGATAACTTACCTAACTTTTGGTTTAGTTTATTTTATTTAAGAATGATTTTGAGTGTCGGAGTTCTAGGAATGCCTCTGGCTTTCCCGAGACCTTTTATATTAACTATGTGGGCACCTTTACCATACTGAGAACCTCCGGTTCTCATTCCATACTATGTTGTTGTTTTTCATATGCAGGTCAAAAGGTATCTCATTAGGCGTCTGGACACCTGAAGCGAAGTGGTTACTGTGTTATTTTGTTGTGCATTGATGTATATACACGTACTTAGCTTTCTCTCCACATAACTTATTCTTTTTGATCCTCTTAGAGGTTTATGG
The DNA here is from genome assembly GCF_000816755.2 of Arachis ipaensis. Taxonomy (NCBI): domain Eukaryota; kingdom Viridiplantae; phylum Streptophyta; class Magnoliopsida; order Fabales; family Fabaceae; genus Arachis; species Arachis ipaensis. The sequence continues at coordinate 20,184,559 of NC_029794.2, read as the reverse complement.
AGAGGCAGGATTTTGTTTATGTACATCTTGGGTTTTGGATATATATATATATGTGTAAATATTCTCCAGCCAGCCTTGAGTTCGCAGACTGAGTTAGGAGCTTGTTATTTTATACCTATGGCTTTCGATTCCTACTTTTATTGTTTTACATTTTATAGTTATAGTTTGCCTCACACGCAAGTTGTTCCGTTTCCGGAGCGTGGCACTTTTCATTTTGCAATTTTGTTTTACCCATTTTTCAAGGCTCCTAGTCTATTATATTCTTTCTACTATTATAAGTATGTATTTTAATTTTCTTAAGTCGTAAAGCAGAGGTGGCAAGGTATTACGTCCTCTAAAAGAAAAGGATATGTACATAGATATAGTTGGATGAAATCATATCTAGGAGCCTTGAAGGATAAGCTAATCAAAAACGATAAACAGAAAATCGTGTCACACTCGCGTGGATATTTGTAAAACGGACAGGAAAAATCAAAAGGAAGCTGAAAACATATATGCATATCAGAGTTCCAAAACTTAGATAGCAAGCTCCAGACTCGACCTGCGAAGCTAAGGCCGGCTAGAGTATATGATTATATATATATTTACAACCCAAAATAAAACTCAAACCACAAAATAAACCTCTGTATCTCCAAGTCGACCTCTAGGAGGGACAAAACACAAAATGTACATGTGGAGATTCTATAAACATGTATACATAGCCCAAAATCAAGATATGACAGTCAAAAAGGTAGTTCTTCGCTTGAAAGGAGGATATCCAGATGCTCAACGAGGTGTCTCTCGATCTGCATCTGAAAAATAACAACATAGTGTAGGATGAGAACCGGAGGTTCTCAGTATGGTAAAGGTGCCTGCATAGTTAATATAAAAGGTTCCGGGAAAGCCAGAGGCATTCTTAGAACTTCGATACTCAGACTTCATCTTAAGGATTCAACTAAACCAGAATTAGGTAAGTTATCTAAGGTATTCAAGTTCTGAATCTAAATTTAACCTAATATTCTACTTTCTGTCGCTTCTAATCCTCTGAATCTCCCGTAGGACAACCCTCTTCACACCTCCGCCAAGAGGGGTTTCTCAGAAAACATACACATATAATTCAAGCAAGGAAAACACAGATAGAGAAGCATTTACAGCAAATAGAACAAGTAGCAGATAAGCAGAATTTAGCAGTTAAGCAAACTAAAACGACACACACTCAAACAAAGCAAACAAATGCATATGATGCATGCCTGTCCTATGGCTGATGAGTCTCATCTGTCGGTTATACAGCCAACCCGACATGTCCTGGTAGTTAACCATTGGACAGTCACTCTGTGCGCGCATCCCCAAGCTCAATAATATTCCATGGAGTCAAACTCCAAGCTCAAATATAATATTCCATGGAGTCACACTCCAAGCTCAATAATATAGTATTCCATGGAGTTAAACTCCAAATTCAATAATATAGTATTCCATGGAGTCGAACTCCAAGCTCAACAATATAGTATTCCATGGAGTCGAACTCCAAGCTCAAATATAATATTCAATATTCATATATATGCATGCCCATGGAGGAATCTGGGGAGTTAAAGTGCCCGGTCACATCTTACGACAGAGGGTCAACAAATAGTTTCAAATACACAAGTCACATAATAATCTCTTTCTTTTTAAAATACCACCTCAAATCAAAACTCCAATTCTTATAGAAGTTTTGGCAGTATCTCCTCTAAAGCTCGAATTTCTGCCACCCTCCAAGGGTCCCAACTATCAAATCAAACACTTCTCAGTCCTTCAAATCATTTCCAGTAAAAAATTATTTCAAAATCAAACAAATACCAATATTAAATCTTTTCCAAACCGACCAACTTCAACAGCAAATTATTAACAACAGCTAAACCACACATTTTATCCCATATGCACAATCCATCAATTATACATTCAGTTCATTCCTATCTTAAGGTCTTCTAGCCTAAGTTTTCACGTGACATTAAACATTAACTACGAGAAACCAAAACTATACCTTCGTACGGAATCAAAATATTCGAAGCTCCGGAGAAACTTTTTGACTGAGCTATCGAAGAAGAAAATGTCCAGAATCGTCTATGCCTCCTAAAACTCCAGTTGGTCAAACTCAAGGGGTAGAGAAGCTACGTCACCGTCAACTTCTACCGATCAAAAGTGGTGCTAAAGTATAGAAGAGGAGGATACGAATACTTTTACCAGATTAGATTTTCGATTGGAGTTAGGGATTTTCGATTGGACTATATATATATATATAACTAGCAAGCCGCCTTTGGCTTCCTTTATTAGATAAATATACTTTATATATATATGGCTTAATATATATAAATTGAATGTGAGAGTTTTTTTTGGTACATTTCATATCACATCCGTTTCAATAATAATGAAAAATAAAAATACGTCAACTTGATATCTAAGAAAAAATGATGAGATAAAATTATAATACAGTTATAAAGTAAAAGGTTAAATTAGAACACAATATCATTACACAACACATATTGAAAGTAATTTCACAATACAATATACCACAAACAGGTAAATGACTTAAATTTAAATGCGAAACATTTTTTATTTATGCATACATGATAACACCATGGTCTATAAATACTTCATAGATAACATATCTTATATAGCTCCGAATGATGAGTACGAAAGTTGGAGAGTGTGGTAGTTTGTGTCTACGATAGTTGCCTTCTTGCAATGACGCCTCATAGGAAGAAAAAGAATTGTAAAAGCTATCAAATGAAAGAGTAATTAGTAAATGAATGATATTTTCTTCTAGCATACATGGTCTTTTATAGTGGTAAAATAAAAATAGAAAAGAATTAAATTTTATATTTTTATATTAGGAATAGAATTTGATATTTATCCTAATAAAATTATTATTATTATCAATATAAATGGGTTAACAACTTGCTATTAATAAAATCATTGGATAATGAATAAGAATTAGAAGGATATCAATATAATTAAAATGTTTAAAAATATTTTCTTTAAAAATATTTTTGATTGATAATTAGTTTAATAATACATTGAATATTGATTTTATATAATTATAATAAAGATATTTTCCTAAATTAGTATAATTATGCATTATTCATTAAATGCATTCATTTTGGAGGGAAAATGGGTTCACGAGAAAGTGACACCTCACTTTCATTAGTTGGGGAAAAACCCAATTTTAGTATATTAAGTAGATTATATTAAAAAAAAATTGCTGAAAATTTTGACACAGATTCTATTATCGATGAATTTTATGATACGAAAAATCGACCACTTCGTTAATAAAAAATATATACATATTTTTTGTATTTTAAAATATATTCTCTATTAGTATATTTTTGTAATACATTTTACGTTATATAATTTTTTACATAATTTTTTAATATTATATATGTTATTGACCCCCCATGATAATATTTCTGGATCCGTCCCTGATCATAGCACAAAATTAGGAAGAAAAATGTAAAACATGCGAATTATATGAATAAGTGTGAGAATGATGGATAAAATCCACTCAATTCAACACAAAATAAACCATAAAATAGTGGTTTATCAATCTCCCCACACTTAAACATTAGCATTTCCTCATGCTAAGCTCAAGAGAACCAAAAGAGTGAAGAGGGATGGTAGGATTTATTAAATGTAACCTATCTATATGAATGCAACTACATGCAAAAATGCTTCTACCTACTTGGTTAAAAGTAAACAAATTCTTCAAGAAAAGTATAAACTGGATTCCACTAATTCAAATCACACAATAAAGTGCAAGTAAACTTGCAAGGAGAAAGCTTGTGAAAACCAGGAACAAAGAATCGAGCATCGAACTCTCACTAGAAGTATATACACTCTAATCACTCAAGTGTTTGAGGTTCGATTCTCTCAATTCTCTACTAATCTTACTTTCTAAGGCTTGCTCTTCTTCTACCAATTAACAAAAATTTAATGCACAAATCCACATATCAAGAGGTCTTTTCAAGGGTTGTAATGGGGTTAGGGTCAAGGTAGGATTGTATTTGGTCAAGTGGACTAAAATCTGAATCCTTGATTAACCTAAACTTCCCACCTAACTTAAGACAATTCATGTAATCAGAATATAAAATCTAACTACCCATTAACTATGTTTTTCACATATTCATGCATCCCAAATTTGAGTACAGTACATATGCATTGCTAACACCATTTATTTCGGGGCATTTTGTCCTCTTATTATTTGCTCTTTTCCTTTTCTTTTTCTCTTTTTTTTATTTTTCTTTTATTTTGTTTTTTTTTCTCAATGCATATAATTAAGATATTGAATGCAGGAATATGTGCTTAACTATTTTTTTTCACATTTTCATAAAAAATATACAATATACCCAATTCCCAAACCTAATGTTTCTAAACCCAATTTTGCCACACTTAAATCATGAACACTCTCACTAAGCTAACCAAGGATTCAAATTAAGGACATTATTATTTTCCGCTTAGAGTTAATGATGTGCTAAAGTAAAGAACAAATGGGGTAAAATAGGCTCAACATTGGTTTGCAAAGGATAATGAAAGGGTAAGGCCATATGGGTATGTAAGTTATAGTGAAACAAAGGCCTTAATCACGTAAGTGCATGCATACATCAAACGATGGAAATATAGAATCAAGTAAGACAAAGATCACAATTTTAGAGAGAACAATACACACCGAAAAATATATTGGTTGATAAAATACAACCAATCAAATAGGTTCAAACAGCTCACTAGGTTTGTGTGTTCGAACTCTAAACCTATGTTCCAAAATAAAATTATTCAAGCAAGTTTAATAATTTTTAATTCAAATTAGTGAAATACTCTAAAATAGTTTCTTGGAAAAGAATTCATCACTTCAACCAAGTAGCACTTAAATGCAAATAACTAACTACACATGCAATTTATTATGCAATGTAACCACTAACTAACAAAGAAAATTAAACATTGGTGTTAGAAAGAGAAATTGTTACCCATGGAAGTCGGTCTCGACCTCCCCACACTTAAAGATTGCACCGTCCTCGGTGCATGTAAAGATGTGCAAGTGGACGGGTTGCTACAACTGATGCGCTTTTCTCCAAATATTGTGCGGAGGACTTATTTGTTGCCCCTCTTAGAAGTGGTCCGTTTCCCTTCTTGGTGGACATCCTGAAAGAAGAGAAAAAGGAAGAAAAATAACCCACAAACGAATATATGAAAATAATTAAAATACATGTGGGCTATTGCCAAATAATAAGGTTCTCAACTACATGGTAGCTACAACATGCAAGTGAGAAAGCAGTATAAGCAAATGCCATATCAACTAACACTTGATGCAAGAGTAAAGTCAAAGCATAAGTAAATGGCAAGAATACTCGGAAACATCAAGTTAAAACAAGAATTGACACAGACAAGAGTACTGATAAGCATGAGAGCATTTGGTCCTATCCTAACTCAATGATAATGAAGCATAAAAACAGAGAATAATGAGTCAGAAGGGATGAAAGCACTAATCTTGTGTGTGGGGCAAAAATTTCCATTAATGCTAAACAAGTCACGAAGCACCAAAATGATTCAAGAAATTTTCAAAAGTTGAGTAGAAAATTTAACACCAATGGTAAAATAGGAAACATAAGAAGGAAAATAAAAATAAGTTACAAAAGCAAAGTTAAAACGCAATGAATGAAAGTATGCAAATGCAATAAACAAAAGAGAATAAAAGAGAATAAGGATGAGAAGTCAAAGAAATAAAGAAGAAGAAAGTAAGAGAGGAAGAAGAAAGAAAGAGAAAGAAGAAGAAAGGAACGAGGAAAGAATAAGAAAGGAGAGAAGAAGGAGGAAGAATGAAAAACAGGAAGCGACACGTAAGCGTCGCCCACGCGTACGTGTGGGTTGCAGAATGAAGAGGTGACGCGTACGTCCCTCACGCGTATACATGAAAAGCAGAAATTAGAAGGTGACGCATACGCGTGAAAAGCAGTGAAGAGAAGATGACGCGTACGCGTCTGTCACACGTATGCGTGGGTGTGAATTGTGCTCCTGCACAACACGCGCACAGTTCCCGCGCAACTATTGGGTTTTTGTACCAGAGAGCGCGAACATCCCGTATGATGCGTGCATGTCGGCCATGCGCACGTGTGAGCTTCCCTTTTTTTATTTTTTTAAATAAACTAACAAGCTACCAAAGTAAAGCCAGACTTTATTAAATAAGTAAAACCACAACATAAACTAAATAAACCTAACTAAAAATAAAAATGCAACTTATTACCAATATAAATAAAAGATAAAATAGGAATAATTTACCATGGTGGAGTGTCTCCCACCTAGCACTTTTAGTTAAAGTCCTTAAGTTGGACAGTTGGCGAACTCCTTGTCATGGTGACTTGTTCTTGAACTCATCTTGAAACTTCCACCAACGCTTGGACTTCCAATAAGCTCCAACATTTCCAAGTGAATTCACCAAGCCTTGATGAAGTTCTTCACAAGCTTTGAGCTCCCAAAGTTGATCCTCTTGTATGCCGGAATCCCAAATCTTGTTTCTACACCCGTCTTTAAGTGGATCATCATTGTTCCAACCGGTGGCAAGCAATTCGAATTCTCAATGAAGTACCAAACTCTTCTCTTAGATCCAACCAATTGATCACTAGTCCAACCCTTTCATCTAGTTCTTGAAATATCAACCTTGATGAGTCTTGATTTGTAACTTCAACCACTAAACATCCTTCTCTTATGCTTCATTCCACAAAGCCTCCTAAGTTGGCCATCCGTTTCAAGCTTACCATACTCAAGTGGGACAATAAATCTCAGAGATATAAGTTTTACCCACTCAAATAAAGGAGTAGACGGCAACCTAGGTAGAGAAGTCTCCAACGATCTTGACAAAGCAAATTCAACTCCCGTCCAACCTTGCTGAAGGACTTCTACATTTTGAAAAGATTCTTCACTTTCAAGCTCTTCCTCACCGGATTCATCCAACTCTTCTCCGTCACTCAAATCATAAATATGAGGTTGAGAGGAATCTACCTCAATGTTGCTTTCAATTTCATCGAGAGAAGGCTCTTCTAACTTAAGGATTTCACTTGTGGATGCAGATTTATTACTAGGAGGACTTGATTCATGATCATCATCACCAAGGGAACTTCCTTCTTGATCTATTCTGTCCAATTCTTCATAGGGAACATGCCTTGGAGGTTGTGCACTATCCTCCTCAACATTAATTTCAAGCTTATTGGAGGAATACTCTACAACTCTGGATTCCCATAGAGGTTTAGCATCTCCTAAGTCTTCAACCACTTCTTCCTTTTTAACAATTACGGCTTCCTCCAATTGTTCCAATACAAAGTCACATTCCTCACTTTTCACCGAAATTCCTAGTTTCTCCTTCATGCTACACTCTTCGTTAGATTCTCCATATGCGGCCATGGGGGTACTTTGAGTGCTGAAGCACAGTGAAGCTAAATTATCTACTACCTCGGTCAAGGTAGCTATGAACTCTAGTGTCGTTCTTTGCATCTCTCTTTGTCCTTGAAAAATAAGATCAAGGGTGTCATTGACAAACCCCAATTTGACGGTTTGTTTTGCATTGAATTTAGAGTATTTTGATAACCTTTTGTCACATTTAGCCTAGGAGTTAGCATGATTTTGTTATCTCTCCCATATTTGTGCTTAAGTGTAAAAACATGCTTTTTAAGCCTTATCTTGATGAATTCTAATTCTTCTTTGATTCCATAAAGATGCCTTGATGTGTTTGCTAGTAATTCCAGGATTGAAATAGGCTAGGCATGGATCAAAGGAAGCAAGGAAGGAAGCATACAAGTGGAGAGAAGCATAAAAAGTCAAAGAAGCAAAGTCAGCCATGCACGCGCACGCGCACAAGGCGCTCGCGCGCACATCGAAGAATTAGCCAGGGACGCGCACGCGTACCGTGCGCGCACGCGTCGATGAGGGCACATGACCTCACTAATGCAACACGTGCCTGGCGATTTGAGAGGGTTTCTGAACCCATTTTTGGCGCCAAATTGCTAAGGGAAAGGAATAAAAGGATGAAGGATTAAGGGGAAGGCATGAATCATCACCTTTTAACCAATAATCACTTCTAGTTTTAGAGTTTTAGAGAGAGAAGCTCTCACTTCTCTCTAGAATTAGGATTAGGATTAGGTTTAGTTCTTAGATCTAGGTTTTAATCCTTACTTACTTCCACTTCTATCTCTCAATTCTTTGTTGCTACATTCAATTTTCTTCTATTCTTTTGTTGTAATTTCCTTTATGTTGTTCCTATGTTTTGTTGTAGATCTAGTATTGTTCCTTTTACTTTCTTTCAATTCAATTAGAGGTAATTCATAATAATTGTGTTCCTTTTGATTGTTGTTGTTAATTCCTTGCCATAATTGTTGTTAGATTCTATTTTTGTTATCAATTTACTTAGCTTTTCTTTTATGCCTTCCAAGTGTTTGATGAAATGCTTGGTTGGATTTGAGTATAGATTTTGTTCCTCTTGGCTATGGTAGAGTAATTAGTGACGCTTGAGTTATCTAATTCCTTTGTTGATTGATAATTGGAGAGATTGCTAATTGGTTTGGAGTGCACTAAAGCTAGTCTTTCCTTGGGAGGTGGCTAGGACTTGTGGCTCAAGTCAATTCATCCACTTGACTTTCTTTTAATTAGTAAGGGTTAATTAAGTGGTAGCAATGAACAATTCTCATCACAATTGAGAAGGATAACTAGGATAGGACTTCTAGTTCTCACACCTTTCCAAGAGCCTCTTATAGTTTTTAGTTTATTTTCATTGCCATTTACTTTTCATGCTCCTTATCCAAAACCCCAAAATAACTCATAACCAATAACAAGACACTTCATTGTAATTCCTAGGGAGGACGACCCGAGGTCCAATACTTCGGTTTATAAATTTTAGGGGTTTGTACTAGTGACAAACAACTTTTTGTATGAAAGGATTAGTGATTGGTTTAGAAACTATACTTGCAACGAGAATTCATTTGTGAAATTCTAAACCATCAAAAATCCAATCGTCAGTCATCCATTGGAGGTTGGGGTGGATGGAAGGGTTCATTGGTTGGGAGAAGGGGTTCATAATAGGAGGGTGGTCCATCATGATAAGGAGGTGGCGGTTCAACACTCTCCATATTTCCCACTTGTTGCACAACACACTCCAGTCCCTTATTCTCAAATTGAGATTTGTTAGCCATGAGAGCTTCGTGTGCTTTTCGACCTTCCTCTCACTCCATGTGATGGATGGTTGCTTGAAGTCGATCCATTGCTTCCTTAAAGTGATCCCGTGGCTCTTGTTCTGCTTGGCTAACATATTTAGGATCATATTGCTCTTGGATTGATGGATATGGACATTCCTCTATGGAGGGTTGTGGTGGAAAGAAAAATTCATCTTGTGGTTGAAAATTTTCATACATTGGGGGTGGTGTATATTGAGATGGTCGTTCTTGGGAGTAAGTGGGTTGGAATTGGGGTGACTCTATGCATGGTTCATATGGCGGTTGGTGTGGTGGATATGGGCTAGGGTCATATGGAAGTGTTTGGTGGCAGGGGGCTTGTGAGTATGGTGGTTCAAAGCTATGTTGAAGAGGAAGTTCATAGGTATATGGTGGTGGTTGTTAATTGTCACAAAGAGGTCCACCATAACCATTGTCTTGGTATGCATCATGGAATGGTTATTGCTCATAGTACATTGGAGGAGGTTGTTGCCGAGAGGGTTGATCAAATTCTTGTGGCTCCTCCCATTTTGGATTGTCCCATCCTTGCTGTAAGCCTTCATTGTAATCTCCACTTCCTATAACATAATTGTAACCACACTCATAGCCAAAGGGGTGAGAATTCATGATAGCGAGAGAAAATAAAAACAACTATTAACAAAAACTAATGAAAATAAACTACTAAAACTAGCAAAGACTAACAAAGAAACAAAAAGGCAAACATATTCACAATATTCACAATAACCAATAATAAGGCACACATTTGCAAGTCCCCGGCAACGGCACCAAAAACTTGACGGAGAAAAAATGTCGGTAAAGAACTTCACAAAAATGTCACGTTGCAAGTATGGTTCTAAACCAACAAATTATCCTCGATCAATGTTTAAATTGTTTGTCACTTAAGCAAACCTAATAAAAATTAACCAAAGTATTTAAACCTCGGGTCGTCTCTCAAGGAATTACAGGGAAGTGTGTTTATTATTGGTTATGGAAAAGTATTTTTTGGGGTTTTTAAATGTTGAAGAAGGGATGTAAATGACAAGAAAATAAACTAATAACTAAGTAAGCTCTTAGCAAGGAAAGAGAATTAGAAGTCCTATCCTAATTATCATCGTCAATTGTGATGGTAAATGTAAATTGCCTTCACTTAGTTAACCTCTAACCAATAAAGGAAAGTCAAGTGCATACAATCAACTTGAGGTCACAAATCCTAGTCAACTCATAGTGACATATTAGACTTAGTGAAGTTCAAGTTGACCGGCAATCTTCAATTACCAATCAACAAGAGACTTTGACAACTCAAGAGTCTCTAATTAATCAATCCAAGTCAAGAACATAAAAATCTAATTTAAAATCCAACCAAGCATTTTATCAAACACTTGGAAGGCACAAAATAAAAACATAGAAAACTAACAAGACATAGCAAAATCTAAGAATAACTATTGCAAGAGGAAACAATAATTAAAGAAAGCAATCATAAACATGAAAACATAAATTGCATTAATATGGATTAAAGGAAACAAAAAGAATTTATAAACTAAATTGGCAATATAAGGAAATCAACAAGAGAAGTAGATAAACCAAAGTACTAGAACAAATAAAAGTAGAAGAAAACTAAATTAAAGCAAGGTAGAAATCTGAATTTGAGAAGAACTAAAACTAAAAACCCTAAAACCTAGGGAGAGGAGAGAGCCTCTCTCTCTAGAAACCTACATCTAAAACCTAAAGTGTCAATGAATGAAAAGTGAATGATTCCCCCTTCCAGCTTCACTTTGCAGTCCCTAATCAGTATTTTCGGGCCTGAAACAGGGTCAAAAGCAGCCCAGAAATCGCCCCCAGTATTTTTTGTTAATTGTAGCACGTGACGCTCGCCACGCGTACGTGGCGGCCACGCGTACACGTTGCTTGAACTCGGCACTGGCCACGCGTAAACGTCAGCCACGCGTAAGCGTCGTATGTCTACTACACCAGGCACGCGTACGCATCGTCCATGCGTATGCGTCGCTGCCAGCTTCTCAAAACTTCAATTTCTTGTGTTCTTTCCACTTTTGTATGCTTCTTTTCCATCCTCTAAGCCATTTCTGTCCTATAAACCCTGAAAACACTTAACATCACGACATCGAATGGTAATAAGAGAGAATTAAAATTAGCAAATTTAAGGCCAAGGAATCATGTTTTCAATTATGGCACAAAATTAGGAAGGAAAATGTAAAACATGTGAATTATATGAATAAGTGTGAGAATAATGGATAAAATCTACTTAATTCAACACAAAATAAACCATAAAATAGTGGTTTATCACAACTCCGATGGTGTAACCCGCTGTTCTTCCTCCCATCATTCGTTGCAATCTGTCCTCGGAACTCCTATGTTCGCCATCACAGATTCGGGCTACTACCGATCTCTTACAGTTCGCATAGTATCGCTACCACTAAATTCGTTTGTAACTTCTTCATCATTCTTGTTCGTAATTTTTGGAAATTCGCTGTAATCGTTTGCTTCTGGAAGTGATGAATATGTTGTGATTGGGATCTTTAGAATTGAAGCTTTAAATCGATATCCTACTATTTTGAAATTATTGTGTGGTTGATATCTGAATTGGGATATTGCTTCTTCTAAATTAATATCCCAATCTAAAATGTTGTTTTGAGCAATTTATGGTAATACTGGTTGGAAATCTGGTTGGTAATAATGCTGGAATGCTATATTGAAGGTTAGCAAATATTTTATCAGAGTGCATTGCCGTCAGAGTCGGAACCACATCAGATTGCATTCGATTAGTCCCCTAGCGAACTCCCAAAAACATTGAGCCTCCGATGTTCCTTTGGCATGCCACAGTTTCCAAGCATAAATGATCCACCAATAGCCGCCATTCTCGCCATTGAAAATTGGAAGATCATCATGCCAAAGAATGGGACTTGAATTCAAACCACCATGGGAACCAGTAATCGCTACCGGCATGGTGTTCAATGAAAGCACCATTTGATACAATAATGCATCAAGAGATTGAAAGAATTAGATAAAAATCAGTGAAAATAGGATAGAGATCCCTAGAATTAGGGCCAAGGGAGGAGTTAGAGTTTCCAATTTCATCATGCATACCCACATTATTACATCATACTCCTATTTATAGCATAATTCTCTAGGTGAGCTATAGGCCCAACACTAATCCTAACACACTTCTATCAACTAAGTTTTATGAGTATATGCTAGATATTCATAAGACCAAATCTCTTCACCTATTTCATCAATCACCATTTTTACCATGTACAGAGAAAAAATCTAATACCATGTGTTCACTTCTTCTTATGCTAGTGTGGTAAGAATCTCTAAGAAAGAAAGCTGATTTCCCATATATATGTGAGTTCTATGGTGGCATCGCATTTCTGGTGGCTATGCTAGCCAAGGCGCCACAACCAATAGAGAAATAATGTGTGTCAAATGAACTGTTGTAAAAGCGATAGTTTAACCCTGCATAACTATCATAAATATGCTAATAGTGGTGCGGTAAATTTTTATGTTGTGCTGATTGTAATTGCTAATGACGAAAAAGGAGAAAAGATCTACGGGTGACGTTATTGTCAGGGGATAGTCTAAGGTTTGGATTAACGGCGAGTCGTGGCGGCGAACTTGGGAAGTCTGGAGAAGAGGCGATTGCTTGTACCATGCATGGGCTAACTTCAAAAGTGAAGAAGCGAATATTTATGGCAGATCTAGCGGTGGTTCAATACAAGGTAACTGTCGGAATTGAGTAACGTCGTTCATTTTATTTTACTATTGTGGTACGCATGTGAATAGTAGTTAAGGTTATTAATTTCCGTGTTCCTTATGACCTATAATGAGGTTGAAGATCAAATTTAGTCAAAGTGAAAAAATTATGCAATCTACCATGGATTTACAACATGAATAAAATTGAAGCTACTTATTTAGGCTGAGGTGCTGCTAAACTGTGTTGTCTGATGTACTCGTGGTTTGGTTATGCTAGGTGTATTTTATTTTAGAATGAAAAGCAACACCGAAGCAAGTTCTGATTTTTTGTGGAACTGAATGGATGGTTGGAACAACGAAATTAGGGGATGAGGAGGACTCTAGCAGACCAGAACCACCAGAAGCAGAGGCAGGGAAAACTGACACTGCCAAGGGGCTGGTGTATGCTCTGCTGGTGATCATCTTAGCATGACAGGAGTGACAAAGTCATATTTGAATCAAAAAATTCAGTATGATATTTAGTATATGAACAATGTTTTCTCTTTCACAATTCTATAGTCAATTAATGACTAAGGATTACGATTTAACCAGTGAATAGAATTTTTTTTACTACAATAATCCTTCGCACATTGAGATTATTTGTAGAATAAAAAATTTTCCTTAACAACATCTTATATATCTAATAAACAATTGTTGTTTAATATTTAATTTCATCACATTTTGACATACATAACACAAATAGCTTGCCAATATTTCTCACGTAATAATAAATGGTAATCGACGTTTCCAACCACATCACTTCGCTAATTTTTGCATTTTTAGGATGAGCTTTCTAGAATTAAATTATAAAATTTCCTCTAAAGTCTGAACAGATAACTTAATTTTTTCTTTTCTCTTTTTTGACATGAGATAGCTGACTTTAGTAAATGGACAAAATATTTTGTTTCACAAATCCATAACCACTTATATTGGACACGTATTAGGAAAAATAAAACCAAAACAATTCATTGAAGTTTATCCACTTACCTACAAAGCCCAGATACGGACAACATTTTTTTGGGCGACGTAATTACAAGTCTATCCTGCGGTAAACTCCCGCAAGTTATTGTTCTCAACACCAATCTAATCGACTCGGTAACACTAGCCATCAGTCAAAGCAGCATCCACTGTATTGCCACCTGTCGTCTCCTCACAAGCCAGTCTACCCTATAGTAAACTCCTGCAAGTTACTGCGCTCGACACCAATCTAATCAACTCATTAACACTAACCGTAAGTCAAAGCAGCATCCACTATATATATATAGGAAGCATGTCAGGTGAGGCAATGTACTTTCATGGCATTTCAGTACACTATTGTTTGTTACCGTTGAGATTTAAAATAAAATATTTTAGCGGTGAAGATCATGTTAAGACTTTATGATGTGAATATATAGGCTGAAGGTGCATTATTGTACTTTAATCCAATGTGTAAGTCATCATTTGCTATACTCATTAAAGGCCAAGTTTGCCCCCAACGGGTGTGGCTAGTGGATGTGTTGTGGCTTGTGTCACCGGCTTGGAGGTCCAAATGGAATGGGTCATAAAATAAATTTATGTTAATTTAGAAATTTCATGATTATAGTGAGGTTATTTTTAGTAACATAACATATAAAATGAATGTTATATACTTAATCATATGATTCCTAAAATCGACAATAATATGTATAGTGAGATTGGAATAGAAGAAAATTTAAAGGACCATAATTGAATTATATTCACATAACATTTCATTGAGTTACCTAGCTACATTTTTCAATGGTAAAGAAGCCATGCGTCTCTGAAAATTCTTACAGCATCTTAAATTCAATAAAATATTCCATTACGTAGCGTTTGTTTTGAGGTACTGAAACAGAGACTGGAAGACTGAGACTCAGTATCATGTTTGTTGGTTCAGAGACTGGTACTAAAATTTCTGTCTCTATCCCTAAAATTTCAGTATTTCAGTACCTCCAAAAAGTAGAGACACAGGGGACTAAAATTTTTAAAGATGGAGACTGAAACTTTAATAATATTTTATATCTAAAATACCTTCATTTTAATTATTTAATTCTAATTTTACCTTTTATAAAAATTAAATTAGAATTTCATTCTTGTTTCAATTTCTGTCTCCCACTTTGTACCAAACAGAATACTGAGATTTATTTTAATCTCTGTCTCTTAGTCTCTGTCTCTCAATCTCAGTTTTTCCGTCTCTGTCTTTCCACCAAACGCTACCTTAGTGTCTCCCCAGGTCTGTTATTTCTTATTTACTCTAATATTAGTTTTTAAGATTAAATAATATAGACACTATTTTCTTTCTTTTAATTTCGTTTTAGGCAACTTTTGTAGTTTTTATAATAATATTAATAATACCAAATAATATAAAATAAAATGTTATAAGCTAGAATACCATGTACTGTAATACAGCCAAATATGAGAAATTTCCTAAATTTCTATGAAATGTGATTACAGCATGCAAAGTGTTTCAATCATAATTATATAGTTCGATTAAGGATATTAAGAAGTATTACAATAGTAGGAAACATTAGGATTTGGAAGGTAATGACATATAGTTTAATTGATTTAGTCATATAGCATAGTGAAACAAACTTTTCAGATCCCAATCAGTCGCAGTGGATCGGCACTCTACTATGGCCAGACTAGATCGGAACTATTGTTGTAGCCATGAGTGTGACACTTCTCCTTGAGGTGTTTAACCTGGTGGGTGAGTTCGCTATTGGCCATGGCGAGCATGATTGCTTGAATGTAATTGTAGTCTCGGATTTCTCGGCCGGTGACCTCGAGAATTTTCTCAACCATGTTGAATGTGGCGTCCTCCCTGGCATCTGACTCACACTGCAAGTACCGACCCTTGGCGTAGATATATGGGCCTAAGGGATTGCCTGGGATGACAACGGTGAAAGCGTAGTGGACGCCACTATTGCGGATCCCAATCTCGTTGTGGAAGAATGCCGAAGGTGGGATGGAGGACCCGTAGCAAACCTTTAGCAGTCATTCCTCCATGTTCACATTGATTGCATAGTTGCCGAAAGCTGCCTTGAAAGGGGGAATGACATTAACGGCTGCATGATAGTTTGGAATCAGTAAGATTCGGACGAATTTTTTTGTTAAAGCTTTGTTTCATATTTTGAATCCAGATAAATCAACATAGTATAATGGGAGAAAATGTAATATTACTCCAGTAGAGCTTGGCTCAACGTCTATTCGCGGTGGAGATGGTGCGCAGATTCTCCATTGAGGAATAAACTGGATCTTGGAACTCTGCCCCCATTTTTCGTAATTCCTCTCTCTCAGCTTCCATGGATTGTAGCCTTGCTGAATATGCCCTGACGGCAGTTGCCTGGCAGTTGAAGGCGGAGTATTCGGCATCCGGAAAGTCAATGACTTGCTGAGATACCTCATTGAAGGAGGTAAAAAATCTTGTATTTCTTCCCTTCGTTACGACAAAAAACTTATATTGTATTATGTATGGCTCCATTGTTATTGTATTTGGTTTTGATGATGGTGTATGGAGGAGAAAAATGTATTTCTGATAAGGTTTTGGTTTTATCATGGGAGGCACATGTAAAGTTGAGGTATCTTTGAACATTTGAGGGACAAAAATTATGTGGTTCAATGTGGTATTGAATAAAGTAAAAAAAAAGTATGTTTGTATTTGAAATTAGTTTGCATGTGAATCCCTGTGGGTAGAGTGGTAGAATTGATAGGGATCTGGTAAAGTAGGTATAATTAAATATTAGTTTTGTGGTAAGAAAATCTTTTTGTTCTGTTGTGTGAAGAAGATCATCCTGATAAATTTGAATTTTATTTAACGGAGGAGATATAAATTGTAAATGATTATACGAGCAGGCAAATAAATCTTGAAATTATTTTAATGTATATTGTACTTTACGATAAAAATCAACGAAAAAAAATATTATTGTATGGGTTTAAATTTAATTATATAATTTTTTTACAAAAAATTAACAGAATATTTTTTATTTTATATGGGGACAAACATAATTTTATATCGGGTGCATAAATATATCTACGTATATATTTTCTAAGACTTTTTACGAATGGTTGTTGGAACACTTGTCTCCACAAGACTCTACGTACATTCATGCTTTAAGTATAAACTTTGAAATTTTAAGATTTATATTTACTGGTTTAAAAGTGACGTTAATTTCTTAAAATTGACATATAGGATGTTTTAGTCGATTTAATTAAAATTCAATATTGCTATTAAAAAATAAACAATACAACTTAAGTCTTAAAAGGATATTCAAATCTCAAGATTCTCAGCTCTTCAAATTATATTCCGTTTAAATTATGCTATTGTGATGTATTACTATCTAATTATTTTCGTGGGTTCATTTAAGTAGCTTTTGATTAAGAGGGGAACAATATTGCCAAAATAGTTTGCCACAAACATGTAGCAATGATATCTAAAGGGGGGAGACGGTACTCCCTTAACACAACAAGCTACCATGTGCATAATTAATGCACTTCTGAATTGAGTAGCATGCATAATTTTCTATAGTTTATACATTACAATGATAAAAGGGTGTTTCCAAGGATGGGGTGTAGGTTACTGTTTGGAGACATATGACTGCCTATTGATTTTGAACTGATGGAATGACACTCAACTATCCTTGGTTTTTTAAAGATCTTAAATAAATAAATGGAACCTATAATAAAAATTGATTGGTGCCACAATTGACGGAAGAGATTTATCGACCCTTAATTCCTACGCGTAAGAGCCTTAGATCATAACTAGACGTGCGAATTCAAGAAAAGATTGAGTTCTTTTTATATCAGTGTGAACATGCCCCAAAGATGGTTAGGTTTGACCCCATCATGTGAAGGTTTATCAATTTGGAAGCAAAGCATGTCTTTTCTATTCTTCACTAAAAACATAACACGGTAGAAACCCAAGGCTAAAAAATTTAGATATCGAAGTGGGATGAGTGATATACCTCAACATTGTAATTTTAGGTGTTTTTAAAATTGGGAGGTACACAAATTGGATCTTTCGATTTCTATTTAAAAATATTAAAAATTTTTGAGGTACACAAATCGAACTTACTACAAACCGGAAAGTCTGAGTACAAAAATCGAACGGTTCGATTTCTATACCTCCCAAAAATCGAATGGTCCAATTTTTACTCTATAAATTAAATCATCCTATATTTCTGAAAAATACCACAACAGTTCACAATTCAGAAAACCACAATTATTAATCCAATATAAAAAATAAAAAGGTGGAGAAATGGGGATTTGACAAAAAATTACATTTTTGATATTTCATTTGAAGTGTTTCATGGTAATACCTTAAAAGGCCCAGGAACAAGACATAATAAGCCTTTTGCATGGGCTGCATCTACATATAGAAACAGATAGATATATGTAAACATATTACGTTTATATATATTATAATTTACTGATGACCATAATAGTTATTAGTAAATACACATATTTTTTTCTCCATTTAGCCTAAGAAATATAAAATATTTTTAAAGTTCTAATGATTACTAAAAATGATATTTTTAGTTATGCATAAATCGAATGGTGGATAGAAGTAGGAATATGTTTAGTTGGAGATGTTATTTGTATCAACATCAAAAAAATCTTTCAGAAAATTGAGATTAAAGTTTCCTATAAAAAAAAAAAGAATTTGTACAATTATATTAACCGTATAATTAGTACGACTAAGAAAAAGGATATTGCTCGATATAAAAGACGATTTTCATATCAACATAAAGGCATCTATATACATATCATTTAAATAAAGTAAATAATTGTACAGGAAACTAAGCACAAACTTAATGTACTAAGTTGGTAATTTTTGGTATTATTTTGTTGAAAAAGTTAATTGTAATCCAAGAGATTGCAACAAAATTTTGATATAAAAAAGAGTGATGCTGTTTAAATGACATAATTGATTTGTATATAAAAATCAGTATGAAGTGAAATAAGGTTTGTTTTTTTAATTCTTAATGAAGCATAATGAAAAATGGTAGTATATCAATCTTTATGTTTGGAATTGAGTTAAGCCAACTCATGCGACTGCCTAAGCTCGACTCGTTAATAAATTATATAATATGTGTAAAAATAATTATACACCTATCTTATATGCGTTTAAGATATATGTGTATTGTTATATATACACATATAAAACAATAATATATAATTTTTTATGTATGAATGTTCATGAATACAAAACTTATAGTAATTTTGAAGGTAAATTCTATCAAACCATCTTTAAAATAACATTTAATTTATTCTTTATGACGTGTCAACATCTAATTAGAAGATACTTTAATCTAATTACTAACTAGACTTAAGTGACTTACCCATAATAGGACTAACTTATAATTAAGTTATTATTCATAATGGGTCATTGTATAATTTTTTAAAATATTAATAAACAAATCTCTCATTTTTCCAAATCCTTTTTCTATAACACAAAGAGAAGAAAAACTTCTATAATCTTCCCTTTAAAGTAATGGTTAAAGTACACTAACTCTGTCTCCAAGAGCTCTCTCTAAGTAATATCAAATAATCACTAATTTCAAATAATAACAATATTTTATAAGCCCAACTCATTGCATGTTTTTTAAGAGAGGATTGGATATATCCTAACACTTTTTTAGGGTAAATGACACAAAGAAATCAAATAGAGCACAATATTTTATAAATGTCCTGAATGGTTCTATGTTACATGCATGGCTTGAAATTAGTTTTTCTATGTAAATTGAAGCTACTAAACTCAATTTGGACTATTCAATGTAAAGTGAATCTATTGGATTCGATTTACGTAAAACGAAGCAAATAACTTCGATTTAGTGGGAGCAACTTCCATAGAGGTAAATCAAAGTTATAATAGTCAAACCACGCCCAAGGTAAATCGACTCCATTGGTTTCGATTTAGTGGTTTTGATGCCCATGGTAAATTGAAACTACTTAATTCGAGTTCCTGTATTTTGATACACGAACAAGTAAATCGAGCTTTTCCATCAATGACTGTTAAGTTTCGTGAGATGAGCTTCAGTTTGGTCTATCTTGATTCAACTCGAGTCAATACCAGTCCTGTATACCAATTTTCATTCCTGAATTCATGTGACGATTAATGTTACACCAGCAGCGGCTAGTCAAGTAGTTAACTTGGTCAATTTAAAGCTATAAGCATAAAATTTTTGAATTTTCAATAATTAGTATTTGTAAATTCTCAATTTAGATAACCCACTAACCTGAACAAAAAAATATTTTGAATTAATTTAATTAAAGTCCATATTTGTTTAAATTTAATTATATATTCCATATATTTGTTGTCCGAAAATAGTGCCCACATTAGTACTAAAGAGAATATGACACAAAATTCTTGTATTATTATTTAATCCAGAATATTTCTTCTTGCTTTGTTGGCACTGTTTCTTAGTATTCTTGGTAAAATTGTTAGCATTAATGTACATGATCCAATGGTGTCTCAGTGCCATTAGGTTGTATAAAGAGACATGGGACATTCCAAAAGTATGCTTGGTCATGTATGTTGTTTGGCAAAGCAAGGATTTGTTCAAACATAGTCAAGATTTTAATTTCAAACCCTTGGCACATTGAGCCTAAAGCATTTAATGCTACTACAGTGGATTACCAAGGTAGCACTTCATCATGATAATTCAAAGTCCTCTGTCACATCCATTACAAATATCTTCCTATTCCTGTTGTACATACTCTTCTGGAGCAGAATGTTCACCAACACAAATGGAAGCGTTCGACTCTTTCGAAAACGATCCAGAGCACCCCTACCTGACGTCAGAGTAAGTAACATTCGTGATTTTGATAACTGTGCTTAAAATAAAAGGGATAGAGACTTTCGCCGATGCTGGTTTTCTTTTTTATTTACTTGCTTATTTGGGAGACGGAATTGATTATTGTCTATGTATGGATCCAGGCGTCAACCTCTTCGGAACATGAATGAAGCTAACCGGGAACATGATGACCATGACATGAACACCATGAATCTTGACCTAACCATTGATGTGGTAGGTTTTTATTTTCCATTATTTCTATCACTACTAATAGTGTAGTTACCCTAAGCAACCAAAACTTGTGCTTATGCATGGCTTTTGATTTGTAGCCCCTACCTGTTGAGGTGTTGCAGTCCCGCATAAGCATTGAAAAGTTCATTTCACCTTGTGTGGATCAGTCCCCTCCATAAGATCCGATCCACGTGGGTTGTTAAGACAAATCCTTTGTTTCCCAAAAAAAAAATGCTTTTATTTGCATAGAAATTAATAAAAGGAAGCCATGAACTTTTAAGTTGTTACACTTTCTGAGTATCAAAGCATGCCTGATGGCCATTGAGCAATCGGCAGCCATGCTTGACGTTCAGACCACCCGAATGGAGGCCTTCATAGTATATATCAAGGTGATGCTACCCACTTTATGTAAGCCAGAGGAGACACCTCAAATGATACCTATTGCTAGGGTTCAAGTCCAGGATGAACCCATAGACAAGAAATCAACGCAACCACCTTTGAGTTCGGGACGTGTTGGCACCATTGCGGTAGTTCTTGTGAACAATAGTGATGTTGGAGCATCTGGTCAGACGTTCATCCATCAACTCACCAGTTCACAAAAGGGTAAGGGGATCGTAGATGATCTCATCACAAACATAAGCCTGGACGTTGTTGCCCTAAATTCCCCCAGATCAGAGGATAACCTCGTGTTGCTTAACCATCTTTCTTCAACATCCGCTATCTGCACTGGTGCAACACTAATCCAACAAGCCCTTACTGGTTACGTGGGGTTCCGAAAATGTGGAACGAGTCTAAATACGATCCACTAACACTATGCAATGTCACTGTACAGGTGAGCTTATCAAACAATATGTTGCTTAGCATGAATATGTTTATCTCTAAGCCTTGGTTAAAAAATACTGAGATTGCGGCATTGATTATGAATAACAGAGTCACCGGCGATTGAAATATATTCTCTTGGTCAGGTCTATACAGCTTTGTGTTATGAGGAGTCAAACAGGGGCCCATGAGCACTATGACTCTATTGTGTGCCGGACGTGTATTCTTCAACTTGAATATATACAGTTTTAAAGGCCATTGACCCTATAGTCACGGCCGCACATGTTCGAATCCTCAAAAGAAGGAAAAAGAAAAAAATCGCAAGTCATTCATCAAAATGACTTTTTTATGATCTTTCTCTAGTTCCATTGGTATTATGGGACTTTTATAATTTAAAAAATGCAAGGAAAACCGAGTGTTTATTCAATAAAGGTCCATTTTCTAATTTATGAATCCATACTGTAACATCTATTCCCCACCCCCGCCACATTTTTTGTTTGTGATTTGCTTTTTAACTTGGTCTAATTTTGATTACCATTCACTTGATGGGACGTATTAAACCAAAACAAGTGGGCTAAAGTTGCATTGACCCAATTTTAAAATACTGATGTACCTTGATTTTAATATTATGCTTTTAAATTTATTTGGTCTTTTCTTTCGGAAAAAAAATTAAAGAATAAGTTATTGTTTGTATATATAAATTAGACATAAATTACCATAAAATAAATCACATTAAAAGAACGTTCGTAACTTAATTAGTTACTTTAAATCTCAAAACACCAAAAAGATGTTGATAATATTTGATGTAAAAAAACAAGCATACATACACAATAATAAGTGACAAGTGTTTTTGGGCCTTTAGTAATAAACCAAATGTAAAAAAAATGGCCTTTATTTGTGTGAACCTTTTTTGTTTTATTGTTTTGGACCTAGAGTACCTTTAGACATAAAAGAACATAATATCTTTATGTGTGCGGTGATGGGCCAAATGTAATTCTTCCCAAATGAGCCCATTAGAAATACCCCAACCCATTCATGGCCCCATCTAGTGAGTTGATGTGTGTAATGCCCATGAACCCTAAAATAGTAGTGCCTGTAATGGCAATATACCACGACTATCATCGCCACATTACATTTGGATGAACCATAAAGCCTTTTCACTCGTGAATGTTGAATGCGTGTTCCCGCGTAAACGTTTTCATGTATGTATATAATTTAATAAAACATTTCCTCTTCTTGGCATCCACATTCGATATTGGTTGCTAACAGAACATTGGTTGAACATGTATTTTTTCAAAGTACAAGGTTTGAAGGGCAGTTCGAGAGTACAACTCGGGTCTGTGATCTCTATGCCTCTTCCAAACCAGCTCTGAGGCATCTGAAGATGCTGCAGGTCTCAAGTGAAAACTTGCTAGCTACCTTCCATGATGATGCGACCATGCGATCTCCTCCCAAGACCTAATCAAACTCGATGCCGCAGAGACGATCTTTGTTTTGTCGTGCTGGAAGGGGGGGTCGGGGACGCATTCTGGCGCCGAACCTGGAAAACCCAGTTTACCACATAGCTAAGGCAAGTAACATAACAGAAACCCTATGATTAACCCTTTGAACAATTGAATTTTACTGTAGGTGTCCCATTCTTTATTATAAAGCTACACTGTGTTGTTTTTATAATTAACAATTCAGCTATTTTCAACACAGAACTTCCCCATGTGGTTTTGACTAGGGACGAGTGCCACCTTAGGACTTATATTTTTGCCAAAAATGATGAAATGAGGTAACAATCTATAAAATTAGAACACATGCAATAATTGTTTTGGGTTTGATCACATATCTACGGGATTCTAATAAATCCCTATGCATGTTTGTTGTGTTTGTAAAGAAACTGAGAACTTATTTAAGCATTATGAGCTCACTCTGCCTCGTGGAAAGTTCTTATCCCTCAGGCCCGATTTCATGCTCCACTTTGATGTAATAACCTTGGAACTTGACTTAACATTCTTTCCTAATAACAACAGCTAATGATTTATGAATGTAACTGTGTAAATCTAAAAAACTTGGAATTTTTTTTACCCAATATAGGTCGTGAACACTGTTGCGATGCTTTCCTCACTTCAAGCCAAAGCGAACCCTGTGCTGCGATGCTGGTTCTTTCTGTCAACCTTTGCCACTGAGATCTTGTTCCAAACTCCAATGGAACATATAATAGAGAGTTATGTGAGACGCTGGATGACACCAACTCAAGAACTTGAGCATGTAAGGAATATTCATCTTGATGTTTGGGCATGATTGCTCCAAGTGTAACATGAACTAGTAACTGATCTGGCATTCACACACACAATATGGATCTATTTAACTGCTATTTTATTTTGCTGCTCGTTTGAACAGGTATTTGTACCCATTTGCAAACCACCTGATACTTGGTACATGCTCTTATTGGATGTAAAAAGAGCTTCTGTTTATGCTCTTGATGTTTGCACAACCATAGAGTCCGAACCTAGGCGCGAGCGCAACATACGCCTTATAGTACGTAACTCATAAGGCATTTTGTTGACGAAAAATTTAATAACCATGCAACTATTTTTTTTTGTAAGTAAAATGCTTTCTATGGTGATGGGAACTGCAGATGGCTAGCCTCGGGAACATTTTCAAACTTGAGCCGAATATGATTAATTTTCAACATGTCTCACCAGATCCAAACACCTGGAGACGTATTAATACCCCATGAGCATTCCCAGCAAGCTATGCGTGTAATTCATTCTATGTTGTCTCCCAATTTTTCCTGGCTTTTTTATCTAAATACGCATGGAAAAATGATTTATTCCCTAAATGCGCATGGTTTGAAATTGTGCTCAAAATACGCAGACCCATTTCATTCTTGACGACCACGAAATGGATTCTTACTCTATTTCACAAGAAGCGCCCACATAATGGGCCTGCTGTGTGTCAGAGACCAACTCAAGTCCGCCTTCCACGAAATGGAACATATCACAGGGGCATTCACGAAATATAGGCGTGAGATATTAGAACTGAATACGAATTAAAACAAACAGATGATATACATAAAACTTGGAGGAACAATGGAATATATATATATATTAATTTTGATGCATGAGAATGTAAAATTTTTTCCACGAATATCCAATTAAATTTATATGTTTAGATAATATTTTAAATAATAAATTTTAATACGGTTATTTATCTATATAAAATTCTTTTACATTAATAAACAATAATAATAACAAAATCTTATTCTATTAAATAGAGTTAATTATATATATATAAAATGATATTATTAATTTTAGAACCAATTTAATTGGTTCGGTACGGGTTTAGACGGATAATCGAGTGCCCACTCTCCGTGCTCACCCTTGCTGTTGATGGAGAAAATGCATAAATCGCTACTGGTAGTAGCGGTTTATGTGTTTGGAGACTTGTACGTAAACTGCTGGAGGCAGTGCCTATATAACGTGATTTATGTTTATATCAAAATTGATTATAGTAAAATAAATATTTTTTGGATTATACTACTCAAAATCACTTTTAGATGAAAAATTACTAAAAGAGACA
>NC_029794.2:20155502-20158759 GCF_000816755.2 Arachis ipaensis | reverse complement strand
TGTAGAATCCGATGACACTTGTCAATTTGAATTTTTCTTATCTTCTCTTAATATAATTTGTAACAATTGGGTGGTAAGCATAAGAGATATACTGATCAAATATATTAAAAATATTTATCAAAATTACGAAAAGAACATAATCCGCTATAGATAGCAGCAGATTGTTAGGGTGCAACACAAAAATTGCTATAGATAGCAGCGGTTTCTGTTGATTAGGGGTGAGCACGGGTCGGTTCGGTTCGAATTTATGGTAAAATTAGAATCGAACCGATCAAAATATAATTGGTTCGGTTTGGTTCAGATTTACAATTTTTTGTATATGAAAGAGAGTACTATCAATTTTATAATTTCAAACAAAAAGAAAATATTCTATAATTTTTCTAGCACTGTCAGTACTCTTTAATTTAGTATTATTTTGAACTATAAATTTTCATTATTTATGGCTATATTGTTACTTATGATTAATTTTTTATTTATTTTGTCTTTTTTTATAGAGTACATCAAAGAAATAAAAAAAATCATACGGATAAGAAATAATAAAAATTTTATAAAACCAACAACATATATCATATGAAAAAAATACAATAAAAAGCAAATAAAATTCATATGAATAAAATCAAATAAAAAAATTTCATACACAACATAAATACAATGTAGTAAAAGATGAAAAAAAGAATTTATATTAACAAAAAATAATAAAAATATCATAAAAATTAATAAAATACTTGAAAAATTAGAGCACTATAAAAAATAAAAAAAAAGTCAACATTTGTCATATAAAAAAATGCATTTGCATCTTCATATTTCAAAAGTTGTATTTGCATAAAATTAGAATCCAAACATTTTATTTACGTAAATTTTCCTATTATTTTATAGTAACAAACACTGAAAATTAAGATGACTATAATTACAGAAATTTTGATATTACTTAAAAAATATAACAAAAATTAAGATGACTTTTTATTACTGCTTTAACTGATGAATGGCTAAAATACTAGCAAATAATTTTTTTCTCTTCTATATATTGAAGTGCCTTCTAAAAATAATTAAACTCGCTTATTATAGAAACATAGTATATAAGAGCATTTCGTTGTTGGCTCAGCTGATGTCCACCAATTCGTTGGTGCCAGGGACGGCTTGGCCATTTCGTGGATGCACCCTGTGATATGTTTCATTTCGTGGAAGGCGGGCTTGAGTTGCTCTCTGACATGCAGCAGGTCCATTTCATGGACACTTCTTGTGAAATGGAGTTATAATCCATTTCGTGGTCGAACAGGGATGAAATGGGTGTGCGTATTTTGAGCACAATTTCAAACCATGCGCATTTAAGGAATAAATCATTTTTTTTCCTTCCCTTAATTAGATTTTACACAATTTTTAGACTTGATACAATCCAAACCATACCACATAATCCAAACGATTGGGAACCGATTTTGAAATATTATGACGGCCTGTACGCCTGTACTGATGCGTGAGTATCTTATACCCTTTTTTCTAGCATGTTTTAGTTGTTTTTAGTTAGATTTTATTAAGTTTTATTATATTTTAGTACAAAAATCCTCTTTGGATGCTACTTTGAGTTTTTGTAGTATTTTTATGATTTCAGGTAAATGTCAGGAGAATTTGGCAAAGTTTTGTGCAACAACGAAGAAAGAATATTAGATGTTGTCAACCCTGACCTTCTTGCATTC
Organism: Arachis ipaensis; assembly: GCF_000816755.2. Taxonomy (NCBI): domain Eukaryota; kingdom Viridiplantae; phylum Streptophyta; class Magnoliopsida; order Fabales; family Fabaceae; genus Arachis; species Arachis ipaensis. The sequence continues at coordinate 20,157,068 of NC_029794.2, read as the reverse complement.
CAATGAGCATAACTTGAGCTACAGAGGTCCAATTGATGCGATCTGAATGGCATTAGAAAGCCAACTGTTAGCGCTTTCCAACGATATACAATAGTCTATACTTTTCTTCTGGAATCATTGCTGCTCGGTGTTTAGCGCCCAAGAGGGACCAAAAACTTCCCCCTCCCGACGCTGAATGCCCATTTTGGCGCTGAACGCCACACTACAACAAATAAGGCTTTTCGCAACGGTCAAAAACCGTTGCCGTGTATTGAAAAACCGTTTCCTAAACTTTAGGTAACGCTTTGGCAACGGTTTTTGACCTGTGGTATATGCGGCCGTTGCCAATGCTCAAAGGCAACGGTTTTTTACCTAAGGCAATGGTAACCAAAAAACCGTTGCCAAAGTTACTGGTATAGGCAACGGTTTTGAAAACAAATTTTAAACAACGGTTTCAAACCGTTACTCGAGAAACAACGGTTTTAAACCGTTCTTTTTCATGATACAATGGTTTAGAACTGTACCTGGATAGACAACGGTTTTAAACTGTAGTAGTTTTGTTATCCACAACAGCAACGGTTTTAAAGCATTACCGTTGGTATCGTTTTTTGGTAACGGTTTTTGTACTGTTGCCAATTTATAGTTGTCTAAGACAACAGTTTAAAAGCATTATCATTGGTTTTTTTGGCAACGGTTTTAAAACCATTGCCATTTTATAGTCATCTAAGACAACGGTTTTAAAGCGTTACCGTTGGTGTCATTTTTTGGCAACGGTTTTAACACTCTTGTCCTTTGTAACTTTTGACAACGATTTTTCGTAATATAATTCTTTATTTACAATAGTAGTTTTCTCGTGAATGAAATTAATTTCATTTTTTTAATTATTTAGAGTCAATAAATAATCTAAACTATTTGAATAAAGTCACTAAAGAAAAATAATTGTTCATTTTTCATCAAATTTGACTTATAAAAATTATTGTAAGATCCACAATCACATTCAGAATACCACAATACTATCATGACAACCTCAAACTATATCATCTAATGTTGCAAAAAATATAACAAAGAAGAGTTGAAATAGCTAAGTAGCAAATAGATTTATCATCATGTCTGATCCACAAGTTCATGACTTTTACTCTGTAACACTTGCTCTTAAAAATTTGACCTTAATCAAGTTCGATTTCCCCTTCAACATAGTTTTCTAGTAAAAAAAGAAAAAAATCAAATATAAAACTACACATCTTTAATACTAATAATGTCTATGATAAACCACTATTTTATGGTTTATATTATGTTTAATTATGTGGTTTTATCATGATCCTTACCCACTTATTCATTAAATTAGCATGCATATTAGATTTCTTTCCGGAATTTATTACATGTTTGAAAACTTCTTCCTAGAGACTTTAATTATTTAATTTTAATTCTCCTTTATTCCATTCGATGCCGTGATCTGTGTGTTAAGTGTTTCAGATTTTATAGGGCATGAATGAGTTAGAGATTGGGAAGGAAGCTAGCAAAAATGGAAGAAACACAAGAATTTGAGGAGATAACCAGCGAGAAGTGACGCGGTCGCATGGCTCACGC
>NC_029794.2:20142856-20155419 GCF_000816755.2 Arachis ipaensis | reverse complement strand
GCGAAGGAGAGCAAATCGCAGCGACGCGGCCGCATGGCTCACGCGGCCGCGCGGATTGGAAAGCCCAAGCGACGCGGTAGCGTGGACGACGTGAACGCGTGGCGAGGAAAAGCGCAAGTGACGCGTCCGCATGGATGACGCGATCGCGTAACATGTGCAATCTGTATAATCTGCAGAATTCGCTGGGGGCAATTTTGGACCCTATTTCGACCCAGTTCTCGGCCCGGAACAGCAGACTAGAGTCAGAGAATATGCAGAAACAAACAACACATTCATGGAGAGACAGTTTTAGATCTAGTTTTACTCTCTTAGGTTTTTCTCTCTAGGTTTTAGAATTTTTAATTTTCAATTGATCTTAGCATTGGAACATTGAGAAGAGTTATTTCATCATCAAGACTTCGTCATTCTAGTTCGTTTTCTTAACATGGTTTCATTCTTCCATGTTCTTTGTTTTGTTCAATTTTGTTATTTGAATACTTTTATGATTAATTAATGCAAGGATTATTTCTTTTTAATTCAATTTCAATTCCAATAATCATGTCTTCTTTTAATTCCCTTTCATGTGCTATGGATTTATTATTTACAATGCGTGAGTAGTTTCTTTACTTGATGGGGAGTTGATTAAAAGGAACTCTTGAGTTGGAAGGATTGAAGGGAAAATTTGTAATTGGGTTAAATGTTGGATTGCTATCCTGTCACCAACGCCAATCCCTTTGAACTAAGTGGGTTGCAACTTGTGAACAGATCTGGCATTCTAACTTGTTTGACTTCCCTTACCTAGTAAAGGATAACCAAACAGAACAACCATTAATTATAAATTAATCTTACAATCACTCCATCAATAGTAGAAATTCCAACCAATCAACTCCCAGTCAAGGCTTTTACTCATATTAATTAAATTTCCTCAATTTAAATTCCAATTTACTTAACTCAACTTCTTTGAACATTTGATTAATAAGATAGCACACTTTTCTGCAACTCGTTAGGAGACGACCTGGGACTTAAAACTCCCAGTAATTTTTAATTCAAACTCTCTGTGACATACTTCTAAATTGATAGGCAGATTTTCGGTGAGTTAAGAACTATACTTGCAACGTAACCATTTTAATAATTTTTAATTCACCAGCTTCTGCGTCTCATCAGTCTACTAAAAATCATCCCATATGAACTCACTAAAACCAAATCAGCACTAATAAAATAGCTCAGAATAAGGCCATCATCATCATTGCTCAATCAAAACAAGGCATGAAATCAGCCATTAACAAGGATAAAGCAGCACTAAACAGCAAAATCATCCCATATGAACTCTCTAAAATCAAATCACCACTAATAAAACAGCTCAGAATAAGGCCATCAGCATCATTGCTCAATCAAAACAAGGCATGAAATCAGCCATTAACAAGGATAAAGCAGCACTAAACAGCAAAATCAACACATATGAACTCACTAAAATCAAATCAGCACTAATAAAATAGCTCAGAATAAGGCCATCAGCATCATTGCTCAATCAAAATAAGGCATGAAATCAGCCATTAACAAGGATAAAGCAGCACTAAACAGCAACATCAACCCATATAAACTCACTAAAATCAAATCAGCACTAATAAAACAGCTCAGAATAAGGCCATCAGCATCATTGCTCAATCAAAACAAGGCATGAAATCAACCATTAACAAGGATAAAGCAGCACTAAACAGCAAAATCAACCCATATGAACTCACTAAAACCAAATCAGCACTAATAAAATAGCTCAGAATAAGACCATCATCATCATTGCTCAATTAAAACAAGGCATGAAATCAGCCATTAACAAGGATAAAGCAGCACTAAACAGTAAAATCAACCCATATGAACTCTCTAAAATCAAATCAGCACTAATAAAACAGCTCAAAATAAGGCCATCAGCATCATTGCTCAATCAAAACAAGGCATGAAATCAGCCATTAACAAGGATAAAGCAGCACTAAATAGCAAAATCAACCCATATGAACTCACTAAAACCAAATCAGCACTAATAAAATAGCTCAGAATAAGGCCATCATCATCATTGCTCAATCAAAACAAGGCATGAAATCAGCCATTAACAAGGATAAAACAGCACTAAACAGCAAAAATAACCCATATGAACTCACTAAAACCAAATCAGCACTAATAAAATAACTCAGAATAAGGCCATCATCATCATTGCTCAATCAAAACAAGGCATGAAATCAGCCATTAACAAGGATAAAGCAGCGCTAAACAGCAAAATCAACCCATATGAACTCACTAAAATCAAATCAGCACTAATAAAACAGCTCAGAATAAGGCCATCATCATCATTGCTCAATCAAAACAAGGCATGAAATCAGCCATTAACAAGGATAAAGCAGAATTATACAATTTGAAACAGTAATGCAACAACCATCATTTGTCAATTAAAACAGCTCAGAAAACCATTCATAAAAGGCATCAGCAGCAACCAAAAAGTTCAACCTAAATCCACTACAATTCAGATAAAACTTCCTAACCACCTATAATCCACTAAGCATGCATAACTAATTTGTATCTAACAAATTATGCAAAGAAGCTTCAGCAATCAATTAATCACTAAATATTCTTAAACATTAAATTTTCAAACAAATTTAAAAAGATAATATATCAAATGATTCACCTGTAGTGTAGCTCAATGTCTAGGGTAGTCGCAGCTACAGAGAGACCCGCTATTTGATTCCCTTTTTCTGGTTTTAAATAGACAAACTACAACAGCAACAAAGAATAAAAATATAAGTAATTCATAACCAGATTTTTCAACAAAAAAATTAACTTTTAAAACCCGTTTTTAGAAATCTTATTTTCAAAAGTGATATATAACTAAAAAATCAAACAGTACCCAACTAGCCAAAATTGGGTTAATAAATTAGAACAAAAAACCATAGCTAAGCTGCTAAGCATATCTCTATAATTTAATAGCACAATGAATCAAAGAAGAAAAAGAAAATACTTAAACTGCATTGCATGCATATAGCAGATGGTGGCACAGCAGAGGTGTCATTACCCATAGATTTTATATGCAAACCTACTAAACAGCCATTGAATAGAGATAAATAAAGATGCAAAACATAAACATAAACAATAGAATTATCAAAATCCAGTCTTTTAAGAAAACAAGACTTTTTAGCTCCCACCCAAACAATACAGATCACAGTATGTGTTAAAAATTGCAACTGCCCAACATTATATAAATTTGCTTGTATTGCTACCCGAACAGGGTCACAACCACACACTGGTTGGCAATAGAGTTGCCTCAGTTATCCCAAAAGAAATTTTATGTACTAAAAAATGGATATGCAGTTAAGCACAATAGAAAGAAGGAAACTATTACTAACAGTTTAGATTTGTTTTCAATAAGTAATTAGAGTAATCAACCACTTAACTGTATTCATGGAATTGATTCAGATGACTCTAATAAGATTTTCTCACTATTGAGTTCGTTAAAAATTCTGCTTCTTTTATGCAAGAGTAGTAGAAAAACCTGTTAGAACCAACTGAACCAATCTCATGAACACGATTAAGCTATTGAATACTTCAATTAATTAAAAACAAATTTAAAGTAACATCCTCCTGTACACAGAAACTCAGAACAACATTCAAACCAGAACAGAAACTCAGTCAAGATTCAACACCTTTCTTTCTCATGTTCACAAACATCACCACTTTCAGAGATTACCCAACAACCAATCAAGACCTAACTAAGCAACAGAAAATACCCAACAGCCAATCAAGCCCTAACTAAGCAACAGAAAATCAGAGAAGAAGAACACTTACCATAGATGACAATCCACAAACGGCCGATGCAGTGAAGCAGCAGCAGCAAAGCAGAAGCAGCGAAGCACAACCCAGTGAAGCAGAAGCAGCGAGGCAGAACAGGGGAGAAGCAGCGAAGCAGAAGACGCAAGGACGCCGTGGAGAACGGAGAAGCACTGAAGCCGTAGAGAGGGAAGAAGCAGCGACGCCGCGGAGAGGAGAGACTCAGCGATGCCGGGAAGGAGGAGGCAGCGACGATTTTGGGAAGGATGCAGCGACGATGATGGCGCGACAATGGTGAGTTTCGATTTAGGGCTTCCTGGTGACTTGCGATGATGGTGCGATTTGGGGCTTCCTGGGAACGGCGGTTCGATGACGTCTCTGATTCTGAAGGCGTGGGTTAGGGCGGTGGAGGGAGGAAGAGTAGCGTTCGAAGAGAAGAGGAAGTAGGAGAAGAGGAAGAACGTGCCTCTGTTCTACTTTCTTAATTATATGCGTATATAGTGATTTCAGATAATTATATAAATTTAAACTATTTTTCTATAAATACTGAATTTATAAAATACTCAAAAACTATTGTTATAAATAAATAATAAATATTATTTTTAAAAAAAAATTAAAATAAATTTATAATAAATATTATATATTATTATTATAAATTATAAAAAATATTATATTTTAAAAATATTGTTTAATTTGTATAATTATTTAAATAATATTAGAAAATAGTTGTTTCATAAACAATTGTTATAATGGTTGTAAAACCGTTCTTTAAAATAGTCAAAGAGAACGGTTTTATTTGTTACTATAGCGTAATGAAAAAATGAACTTCAACCGCAACACTGTAAAAACCGTTGTCTAAGACCATCTAATAGAACGGTTTTAAAGAGTAGCATTTCGGCAACGGTTTTAATGCGTTTCCTTTGTACAATTCTTTAAACAACAAAAAAAATCGTTGCTTAAAAATAATTCATGGTAACAGTTATAAAACCGTTCTTTAAAATAGTCAAAGAGAACGGTTTTAATTTGTTGCTATAAAATAATGACAAATTGAATTCAACAGTAACACTACAAAAAAACCGTTGTCTAAAACTATCTAAGAGAACGGTTTTAAGGCGTTGCAAAATTTGGCGTTGCTAAAGGCCATATTTGTTGTAGTGCCAACAGGGGGGCCAGAATCAGCATCGTTATACTCCCCTTTTGGGCGTTCAACGCCCAGACTGGTGCTGAAAGCCCCCAGCAGTCCGAATCGCTCCTCTTTGGGCCTCTCAAGTTGATTTAGCACTTCTTAGCCTATTTTATTTTCTTTTTGTAATTTTTAATTACAAATAAATATCTTTTAGGTTTAGAATTCAAGTTTCAAATCAAAAGATTTGATTTGATCTAGATTTGATTTTGTTTTGATTTGGTTTGAATTTGAATTCTAGGTTTAGTCTTAGAGGTTTTTACTATAAATAGGGGACTTCCTTCCTCCTCATGGGACATTCGATCTCTCCTCTGGGCGGGGGACTCCTCACTTCCACGTTTTTCTTTGTAAAGTTATGAGCAACTAAACCTCCTGGTTAAGGTTAGGAACTCTGATTATTTCTATGGATTAATATTGTTACTTTTCTATTTTATATGTTTGATTCAATTCTAAGGTGTGTTTTGTTTTTAATCTAATGAAACTGGGTGGAACGGAAGTATGACCCCTTTTTCTACATGATTTTTTGTGATACTCTGACCAAGGTCGCCTGAACTACAGCTTGAGAACACACCTCCTAGACGGCTAATCCACAACTCGTTGGGGACATGGAAACATCTGTTCAACTGAGATCTGGGGTGATTAGGGCCTTTGTGGTATAAACTAGTTTTCTAAACTTCACCTTCCAATTTGAATTGAATGACCACTGACCATGGCATTTGATGAGGATCAGAGGAGATTAAGTTGCTAAGGACTTAGGGTTTAATCACTTACAGTTTGTCATGGAATGAATCATTCATTGTTAAAATAGTTAGTAAGAAATTTTAATCTGGAAAGATAAACATCTCCGAGACCTTAACATTGATTTTACACCAATTCTTTACTGCTTTCTTTATTATCTTATTTTAAGCGTTTTCAACAACAACCATCTTTTACTGTTTGCCTGACTAAGCCCAGCAAGATAACTACTGCTTGCTCAATCCAACAATCCTCGTAAGATCAATCCTCACTCACCTGAGGTATTACTTGGATGACCCGGTGCATTTGCTGGTAAAGTTGTGCGAGTTTAATTTTCGCGCACCATGTACATACAAAGACTGAATCATTTTTAACTCATTCGTTTATTGCTATGACAATTTTCATTGGATAGAGATGAATCTGGAATATGGTGCATCTGGTGGATGTCTCACAACGGTTGATTCTCCCCAACTATCTTTGGCAACCTGGTTAGAACAACCTTAGCATTTTAGCTGTCTAGAAATTAATTTGGCCTTGGTGAAATTGACACTTAATTATATATATCGCAGGGTGATGAGGCCACATTAAGGATGAAAACAGCAATCATGGTTGTTGCATCTGACTACAGTAAGCTTAAGGCTCTTGTGGACCTCAAGGCAGAGAAGGTGTAGTACAGTTTCCCGTCCCTTCCCTGAATACTACTTTATGTACATGCTTGTATAAGAATGAAATTGGGAACTATTTCCAAGGCCCAAATATTTTAAAATTAGTTATTGCCGTTATGTTTTGTTAATTCCAGACTTTAGTGTATCTACTCTACTTGTATTATCTCAGTGGTAGACATTGGATATGGACCCACCCTGGATGCAAATGGTGTGGCTATTTATGCATATTTATTAGTTAACTTGCATGGTCGGTTGTTCATTTCTCAGAATGATTTTTTTTTAAGTTGCATGTGTTGTAAGTGTTTTCATTAGGTTTTGCCCCAAAGAGAGTATAAAATGCTCAACCTTTATTGGCACTCTTCCTTTGTTGTGTCGCATAGCATACAACACATAAGCTGTGCACATTGTTACTTTTGAGTTAATATTTGTTTCTCTCTTAGTAATGTATGTGCTCCCTAACAGGAGCAAACTTTACATCAGCTAACAAGACAACTTTTTAATTATCACAGACGGTGCTTCAAAAAAAAATTCTGCATATTAACCCACATTTTCTATGATGTTAACAAGCCAATGATAACAAAACAAAGGAGTTCTCACAAGTAGATATTTCATAACAACCAAACATAGTCAAATAAAGTGTCCTTGTGCTAGTTTCAATTAGACATGGTTAGTGCCTTGGCACTCACTACGTAAACTTAAAAATCATCTACTACACTTCGAGGAATAATTAAAACCGTTACAAGATCTATCTACGCTATCCCCCTATGACATGAATTGCGGGAATGTGATTGGAAGATCAACGCTCAGTTTCCTTTTCCTCGTGCCATGAAAATCTAAACGAAACGAGCAGCATAAGGCAATAAATAGTTAGGTGACATTCTTGGCACTTACATAACCTACAGCAAGTTCAGAGACAAAAAAATTTGAATCCTCACAGCAAGTTGTATGTGACGGTGTCATCTGCACAAAGTTACAAGAGGTAACTAGGGTCATAAATAAATGTTTCCTATTTTATATCCAATAGGTCTGAATTCTTTGTAGATTCAGATATGACTAAAAAGAGACGCTCCTGATAAAAACAAATCTTTCCAATAAGAATTATTGATGTCACACAAGATATATGGCTCTACCCTTAAGAGCTTGAATTAGCACTTTGACATTTATACATTTATGCTTGTCCTACTTTGTGAATATCTCATCTTGGATTTACGTACTTTTCCGTCTCTTACATACTTTGCTAATGCTTCTACTCTGTTTGTCACATTTCATCCTCATGGAGTAATGATGCTACTTGTTTTCTGCAGATTTCTGAAGATCTATCTAAATTCAAATCAGCATTAAAGCTATTGTAATTTGGTTCCCAATTAATAACAGATTTAGAGTTTAATTAAGAGTCAATTTTTTTAACCACTATTCATCAATTTTTTTAATGTGTTTTTTCCTTATCCGGAACTATAAATTTTTTATCAGGATTTTATATTGCATTATCGTTCTAACTTTTACTTGATTACTTCCCGCTATTAAAATAATTTTGTTAAGTTCAACTTGATTTTCTCAGCCAAATTTTTCAAGATCTATTCACATATGGTATGTCTTAATTTGTTTATCATTGATCATTCAAATTTTAAAAAATGTCACAACCACTCTAAAAATCAAATGAATTATAACTGACACACAACATATGGTTCTAACATGAGGTTGTGCTTGGCTACACTCGAGAACTGTTAGCGGTCCATGAAATGCCTGGCGTGAAGCAGGCGCACTTGGGCAGCGAGTATGGCAATGACCCAGTTTCTCGCAACCGCAATATTTTCTCTTCTTTGGTCCCTTTATTCCATGAGAATCGTTTCCTCTGTCAGTGCCTTTTGTATGCACGTGGGCCGGATCATTTACCCTACCACCCCCTCACCATTAACGTGTGGATTCACATCTGGGCCTACACGCAACCCATGTTTGACCTCTAATATAATAGTATCCCGTGCTATATTTTCACTAAAAACCTTGTAGTCCTCGTCCCTTAGACAAGTCACCTTAGCAAAACTCTTACATTGGTCTACAAATACACCAAGTTTGCTATGGTATTGGGATGCAACATCGCCCGTATCAGTGACTTGTCTGTCGGCAGTCACATTGTTCTTGGTGCTTTTGCAACCACCTCTTGAAGACCAGAGTCTCCGGCAAAGAACCGATATCAATACCAACCAGAACTACAATTATGTGAACATAAGGGATCCCATACAACTCCATCCTACGGAAATTACATTGAAATGTTCCATCGTGCAACTGATGCAAGACTTGCCAGGTTGCCTCCGGGCGGTGATACTTCTGTATCCCATAGCAACATCCATGTTCACAATCCTGTCAGTTTACAATGTAAAATCTTACGGCCCGCTTAAGGGACTCTCGAAATCTATAAAAAGATGTCACGGGTATATAGGGTTGCCGCCGACATCTCAATCTCTGGGAACTATGTTTGAAGCACTAGGGTACCATAAAAGATCGAAAGTCAAGTTCTTCCTCCTTGTCTCTAAGAAAATCGACACATCTTTGAAAATTTGTTACAAAGTCCAATATCCCATATCTACTCTCCACAAACCCACCCAACTTAGCATGCAACGACTTGCACTGAGAGGTTGTCCTTATGCCTATGAAGAATTTACCCCTTATGTACGCGGTGACCCATGACAACTTTCTATGGAGGTCAACCATCGCCTCCCACTGAATTTTAAATTCATCGACCTCTATATCAGTGAGCATGCACTATTTGAATAATTGGGTGAACCGTGGTTGTGAGCTATGAGCAATGGCATTCCCAAGTAGATGTCACGCGCAAATTCTATGATACGCATCTGGAAACACATGCATAATAGCCAGCCTCATAGAAGGATCTTCATCAGTTATAACTGCCTTTGGGGCCTTTCCCCGCATGCATTCAAGAAACCGTCTCAGCACCCATTTATACGAATCCTGTGACTCGCATGAAACCATTGCTGTTGCAAACCCGCATGTTTGATTATGATGATTAACCCTAGACAAAACAATGACAAGAAGGTTATACTTGGTCCTTCTATAGGTCGCATCAAAGGTGAGTACATCACCGAATGCCTCATAATCTTCCTGACTTTGGCCATCACTCCATATAAGGTCACACATACGAGATCCATCCGCTACCTCATACCTCCAAAACAGTTTTTCATCATTCCTGGCAGCACGTTCGAAAAATCACAATGTGGCATTTACATCCCCGTCCTGCAAAGCACTTTGCTTTCAAACCTCATTGTGCATATCTTGCTTAGTAAACCTTACTAAGTTAAAGCCCCCAACTTGCATCGCAAATGACTGGTATATCTTTGGGATACTTATTCTAACTTGCCTCAAGCTATTCATTTGAGCAATTTCTACATCAGACGTATTCCTGTGTGAAGGCAAATATCCAATCAACCTTTCTGAGAGAAGGGTGTGGTTATGATCATCTACAAACTGTGAAACAAACCATTTTCCATTAGTATGATTCCTCTTGATCCTCATCTCTACCACACACCCGCAACGAGTTACAGGCTTCTGCTCTCTTTTTCTATCCAACTTCTCTAACCACTTCTTGTGCATCAACCCTTGTCTGTTGCAAACAAAAGTGTATATAATGATCTCTCCTTTGGCATTTTTTACTCTCTTACTCTTCCTTATTGCAAAAACTTTTAGCCTACTATAACTCATGTAGAATTCTCTTGCTTCCCCAGGGGTAAAGAATTCCATCTTCAAGACATCGTCAATGCTAACATGACTTGGTACCTGAGCCGATTGAGGATCTATGGTTGTCTGCGCCATTGCTGGAAACCCCACTTTGGCGCTTCGTCCCCTTCGATGCCCATGTCAAAAAGTGTCTCCTACATAACAATTAACAAGGCTACAATTACCCTAGATTTCATGAACTTATACCATTCATCTTCACAATGACAAAAAACTAATATAATCACAATCTACAAGTTCTCCCCTGTCATATACCTGATTCAGAAGCCCATCCTTCAGATTTGGAATTGCCGATTCATAATTGGTTGACGTCGATATCGGTTTATGATTAATGTTGTTCATCTATTTCCTAATAGGTGGTAGCTGCTTCGTCTAAATGATCCCCCTACTTGTGGTTCCAAAGAACTTCCACTATTGCATAGGCAACAATAATATCCAGTCTGATCACAATCTGGCCAATTAATGCAACCCTATTAACAAAGCAAAATATTGTAACATGTTAATATAGGCAACCCAGAGCTTCTACCCCAATATCAACGCTTCTAGGAATACAATACACTCACCACATCATCATCGATCGAAACAACCCACCCTATACCAACAGCTATACAACTTGTTCTTGATGCCGTTTTTTCACATGAATTTATTATACCAAACTTTACTTGGAAGATTTCATTCAAACCACGAAACATAATCCAAACCATTCAAATAAAAAAGAAGGGATTAATTAGCATTTCCATCGTAAACAATAAATGAAGAATTAACAACACTCATCTTAGTACATGTGGTCGAGCCACGATAACATCTGCGGTGTACCCAAAAAGATCACACCGCATCAACGTCGGCCGCTCATTCACTCAACGAGATGCCGACAAACCACACCAACATATCCAGCTTCGGCGACGGAAAGCTTTGATTCAGAATTGGAATCCACTGTTCTAGACCCCTTCCTCAACGCATGCTCAGGTCACATATGTCACCACGGCGTTTATGCATTTGATGATGACCTGCCTCCCTTTACTTTTACTCCTTGCTATCCTGACCACAAACCAAAAGACCGCAGCTCAAAACTTGTTTCTCTCATTTGAGAGCTATGTATAATGGATTTTTCCTATTATGAAATGAGAGTAGAGTAGTCATTCACAATCTATCTAAATGATAAAAAAAATTGCAACTTTATCATACATGCTTCACCAGTATATTAAGACCGTACTGTGCCTTGTGAAACGCTTCCATTTATGGGTTATGCTACCATGCCGAACAAAAAGTTTTTCAGCAGGTGCTGAAAATAGGTGGCACAATAAAAGAGTTTATGTGTGTAGGTTGCCTCGAAAGTCCCTGAAAACTCCTGCAGCGTGCCCAAAGAGTGATGGAAGAGGACAAGTAATTAGATGTAGTAATTAATCTTTCGTTAATGATAATGATTATGTTCTTGGACTTTTTTGAGGATCCAACAAATATTTGGTATAACATTGAAGTCTATTTTTTTTTTTTTTGTTACATTATTGAACAAAGATAAAGGAAGTATATTATTTGACATTGAAAAAAAGAGAGGAGAATTCAAATTAAAGGTTTAGGGTTATCCTGAGAGTGAATAGTTTTTTGCGGTATCTTCCTAAGCACACTACTTTCTCAACCATTCCTAATTACTTTCTCTTTAAAAAATTGCCGAAAAACAATTTCTTGAATAAATATAATGTAAATAAACGAATTAGTTTTATTTTATATACAAAAATTTCATATTAGTTGAATCATCAAATTACAAAATAGTTAGTACATTTAGTTTTAATTAACTAATTGAGTAAATCTAATTTTAATTCCAAATTACAAAATTGTATATCATGTTTTACACTTAATTAAAAATTATACATATAATTGACTCGTCACAAATTGAGAATCTTAAATTCTAAAGTCTCAACTCTAAACTCTAATCCTTAATCCTACAAAGCACACATAATCGAATCATCAGAAACCTTACATCCTAAACAATAAAATCGCAAATTCTAAATAGTAGAAAGTGGAGACACAAAATATTAAAATTTTAGAGACGAGTTGAAGGTTGTACGACACTTATAAATAATTTAGACAATTCATTATTTAAAAATATTATTCTTGTAATTATGTCAAAAAAAAATTTATCTAATAAATTAAATTGATTTTGAAATTCTCTTTAATTTCATTTAGATTTTTTTTTTAAACAAAACCTAATTTTTTAAACAAAACCTAATTTATCTTATGTGTTGCTGTTTTAATTAATAAAAAAACTTACATTACACTGTAATAGAAAAACGCCTTAAACAAGAAAAATAAGTTATTTTTACACTAATAGAAATTAAATTTATAGGATTTGTACCGCATCTTTGCATATCAGATTATTAAATTATCTAACATAAATTTTAGGGTATAGAATTTAGAATTTATTATAATTTATAATTTAGGATTTA
>NC_029794.2:20139180-20142750 GCF_000816755.2 Arachis ipaensis | reverse complement strand
AAATTATAAGAATAATATCTTTAAATAATGAATTGTCTAAATCATTTACAAGTGTCACAATTTTCAACTCATCTCTCAAAATTTTAATATTTTGTGTGCCCACTTCCTATCATTTAGGATTTGGAGTTTTAGTGTTTATGATATAAAATTTTTAATGATTTAATTATGTGTGTTTTGTAGGATTGAGGCTTTAGGATTTAGGATTCTCGATTTATGACGAGTCAATTATATTTACAATTTTTAATTAAGTATAAAACATGATATATAATTTTATAATTTTGTAATTTGTAATTAAAATTAGATTTACTCAATTAGTTAATTAAGCTAAATGTACTAAGTATTTTGTAATTTGATGATTCGACTAATTAGTTTGATGTGATTCAACTAATCAAAATCATTTTTAACCTCTGAACTTTGTGAATATGAATTTAAATATATATAATTTAAACGAAAAAATGAACTTATTTTAATAAGAATAATACTATTTTATGGTAGTTTTCTTTTGTTTTTTAAAATTAAGTGATTATAATAAATTAAATGAGGACAGTAATATGAAATTTTTGTATATAAAATAAAATTAATTCGTTTATTTACATTATATTTATTTAAGAAATTGTTTTTCGGCAATTTTTTTAATAAAATTAAGAGAAAGTAATTAGAAATGGTTCAGAAAGTGGTGTGCTTAGAAAGATATCACCAAAAACTATTCAGGCTCAGATGGATTTGGCTATGGTGGTGAAAATATCAAGTGGTCCTTAAAGGACACTTAATTTGATTCTAAGTGTGTGATTGTTAATCAATCGTATAGGTTAGTATATGTATTTATATTCTTATCCAAAGTTTATAATAATTATAAAGAAGCTTCAATCATTAATAAAAGCATTGTTATTTAGATGCAATTAGAAAAGGATTAAGTTTATGGACTTTTTATAACTTTAGCTTTTAACAGACATGTGTATAAAGAACAAATATTTTAAACTAATATTGGACACTAGTTAATAGTTATTAGTTAACAAAATGGTAAGGTTACTACTTACTCTTTTATGAAAAAACACTCATAAAACAAATTGTAAACAAGAAAAAAAAAACTCACAAGTAAATTATTTATTTTAAAAAATCCAGTTAAAGTGAATATAATATCAAAGCATGGAAGAACTAGCGAAAAGAAGGAACGAAAAACAGGAAGGCACTACAAAATTTCATTTTCATCTTTTTGAGTTAAGCAACTCAAATTTTTCTCAACTCATCTTCATTTATAAATCAACCCCTACAACTTTTTTATTTTATAAAACCTCCCAAATTCTTAAAGGACCACATTATTCTTTTTCCATAGTAGAACCAGCCAATTATCCTCCTCCATCACTTTCTAAGCAAACTGTAAAGTTGTCGGGAACTTTTAAAACAACCTACATATACGTAAATTCCTCCACTACACTACTTATTTTCGGTCTTTGCTAACAAATTTTTTATTAGCACGGTAGCATCGTCCTCCATATATATGCCCAAGATTTCACCTAATAACCCTAGAGCCAATTTTATTTATATAGATTCTACCTTTTAATCTGATTTATGCGTTATAAAAATAACTTGTGTTTTTAGGTATGTCATATGGCAACAAAATATAAAAAAATTATATTTTTTTCTATTTTACTTGTAGATATATACTTACACAGCTATACACCATATAACAATAGACTACAGAAAGATCCATTTTCATTTTCCCATGGATATATACAACAACAGGGATTTTTTATTTTTAAATTATTTAGATATTTTATTTTTTAAAATGTAAAATGTATAAAATATTTATATTTTTACACTGTTATTATATATCTCGAATATAAAAGATAAAAGACAAATAAATATAGTCGTACACTCGAAATGTATAACACTTTAATAAAAAATATATCTGGGATGCATGATACTTAATTTCTGTATTATTTATCTCTTATCGTTATATTTAAGATGTATAAGAAATTAAGAACAATGTGAAAAAATAAATATTTTGCACGTTGGACATTTCAATAAATAAAAATTTATTTTGGTAAATCATAAATGCTAAGTTATTGCTAACCTATAAAACATTAAAAGGTTAGTCAAAAACTAAATTTTTAATAGAGAAAAGGATAAATAGGTCTCTGACTTTTTGTTCCACAAACATTTTTTTCTTTGAAAATTAGAAAATACATTTAAGTTTTTTGACTTTTTAAAAAACTAGACATTTAAATCCTTCCATTGAATAGGGTTGGCACACTCAACGAAAAAGTCAGACATGACTCTCATTAGACTAATCTAGCCCTTATGGTGTCTTACGTGGAGAGAGAATTTTTAAAACGGGACAAATTAATCCCCCTCCTTCAAAACGACGTCGTTTTGAATAGTATCCCTCCACTTCAAAGGTTCGTCCCTTCCCACCGCCATCATACACTACTGCAAATTCCATAATCATCCCCCACCTATGCTGCTGCTCCTTATTGTTACAAATTTTCAGTCTTCTAAGCTTGAAGAATGAAAAATGAATATCCTCAAGCACCACCCCTAGAAGAAGAAAGGTGGGTGGTACATTGAGATGGTAATGGAGGTAAGTGGGCATATGTGACCATCAAAAGTGACAACTTCAAAACTAACATTTTCACCTGAACTTCTAACTTCACCTGCAAAAAAGAAGAAACAAATATATGATTTTGATAACCATAGCATGAATTCATAGAAATGAAGAAGAATTTGGGTAGTTTACGAGTGTAGAAGCCTTGGAGTTTGAGGTTTAGATGGAAAGTTTCGAGAGATTTGAAGACTTTGATTATGAGAGTGCTTTTTCTAACACCCTACAATTCAATGATAAGTCAAATTAGGAATTAGATGATGATGACTCAGAAAAATCGGTGACAAGGAAATATTTGCCAAGAGCGGCCATTGTTCCTCTGACTTTGTTGTTGTGCCAATGGCATCGGAAATAGAAAGTAAGAGTGAGAACTTTTCTTATGTAATACTATTGGACTGAATTTGACCACCACCTGTAGCGATGTTGGTGCTAAATCCGCCATTGGAGGAGGGAAAGCAAGTTTCGATAAAAAGAAGAAAAAAAAGAACAAGAACAAAAACCCTAACAAACATGAGGAAAACCCCTCCACCGACGAGCAAGGCAACACACGAGTAGTAGAGTAGCAGCGGCAAGAAGGAGCAGGCGCAGGACCAGAGGATCTTTAAGGGAAGGAATACTCACTAAACGAGGTCGTTTTGAAGGAGGGGGACTAATTTGTCCTCGTTTTAAAAACTCTACCTCCACATAGGACACCGTAACGGCCAGGTCAGCTCAACGGGAGTCAGATAAGATTTTTTCCTTGAGTTTAACGGACCCTATTTAATGTAAGGATCTAAATGTCCGATTTTTTAAGAGGTCGAGAATCTAAATGTATTTTTCAATCTTCGAGGACAAAAATATCTGCGCGACAAAAGATTAGGAACCTATTTGTCTTTTTCTCTTCTTAATAAAACAAGGTAATTTAGTATAAAATATTCACTTTAAATAGAATAAAAAAAAGACTTAAATCTTAATAATATAATATAAAA
>NC_029794.2:20126121-20139168 GCF_000816755.2 Arachis ipaensis | reverse complement strand
TATAATTTATCATATTTTTTAAATTATTTTTATTTTACTTCTTAAATTTTATTTGCGTTGGTTTTAAAAATTAGACTGAATTGGCCGGTTAAACTAGTCGAACCATGAACCAACAGCATTAACTATCTAGTTAATCATGTAAAACCGTTAATTAAAAACTGCTAGTAAATTATTGAACCGACCAAAAACCGGTCGATCGGAATGAAATCGGAACCGGCCGGTTTGGATGAAACTACGTCGTTTTAAACATTACCCAATTTTTTTTTTCTTTTTGGTTCACGCACGCGTGACCTTCCTTTCCCTTCCCTTCAGTCTTCGTTCCAAACACCTAACCTAACAGCTTCTCCCCAAATCAAAAAAGGAAGTTGAAACAGGAAACGCTAGCTTCTTCACCACCGCCGCAAGGACTGCCGCCGTACGTCGCGCTCAGGCGCTACCATCGTCGTCTGGTCGTCCGTGCTTCTTCCTCCTTCAAGAATCGCAGCTTCTTCCTCGAGCTCGGCGCGTCAGTCCCTGGTCTTCATCTGCTCCGTCGCGCGCTTAGGCACCACCATCTTCGTCTGGTCGTCGTGCTCGAAGTCCCCAACCCACCAATTGCAGCTTCTTCCTCGAGCTCGTCGTCTTTGAGTCTGCTCTTCGTTTGCTCAGCCGCAGGTTCTTCCAACCCACCATCGTCTTCTGAGTCGTGCTCCCTGCCTGGCCTCCGTCTCCATCGTGCTTCTGCCCCTCGCTCAGACTGCTCAGAAGCTCAACCAACAAAAAAACCCTAGACTTCGAAGGTCAGTTCACTGCTAACTTCTGCGTTTTTTATTTATGCCCTGTTCAATGATTATTTGATTACTGATTATTTGAATGTTTTGTGTGTTAATTTTTTATTGAATGATTATTTGACTACTGATGAGCTCTGGTTCTGCTGTGTTGCTGTTTTTGTGTGTTGTGATTTTTTATTGAATGAGCTCTGGTTCAGCTGTGTTGCTGTTTTGTGTGTTCTTTATTTTTTATTGACATGCATCTGAGTGATATCACCACTGTAAGTTATCTTAACTACTTGCCCTTTCTCTAGTCCATAGTATCTTGCAATTGCATCTGTTTGTAGAATGCGGGGTAGCTGACAACAACAAAGCTTCAAACCAGAATAATGTAATAGTGTCTTGTAATGTGAACAATAATTCTGACTCTAAGATGGTCACAGTCAAATTTTATGCACAAAAAACATGTAATGTGACACTGTAATGCATAATTTAAATTGCACATATTATTTGTGCCATAAATCATAATTTTTTAATACATTTCAGGCTGATGTAGAAGAAATTGTGCTTAGATTGTGATTGATAGAAGAAGAAAATATGAACTTATAACTGATTGAATATGAATTTAAATTCAATGAATTTTCACTTAAGTAATTCTTATGTTTATCATTTAAATGCAATGAATTGTTGATTTATTATTTCATTTAGGTCATTGAATTGTTCTAAAAATTTTTGTTTCGTCCTTGAGCCATTGTGCTTGTTTTCATGGGATCAGAATTTTTTAGTCTTCTTATTTTTTGATTGCGTCTATAGGTCCTAATGGTTATGTTTGGTGGCTGAAAAGTTTGCCTCCGTTTTGTATGTTGCAGTATTGAAAGCTAATTCAGTTGAAAAGGTTGAGTCTGAGATTCTTCAGTTTGTTGAGGTAGTTAAGAACAATATTGTAGTTTATGTATGATTATTTATTATTTTATTATAAAACAATTTTCCAGTTGAACAATGGTTAGACCGGTTAGACCAGTAAACCAGTAACTAGAGTGGTTCGATGGCCGGTCCGATTTTTAGAACCTTAAATATATATCACTAAACTATTAACAAAAATATTAAAATCTCAAATTAATAAATGAATGAAAAAACCCCCAAAATACCCCTATGACTACCACACTGGCACACCCCATTCTCCATTCACTACGACAAACCCCCTGATCTTCTTCTCCCGCAGCCCCGGTGTGTGTCTGTGTCAAACACCCGAACAGCAGCCGACTTCTTTGTCCAACATCACTCCCATCTGCTCACTGAGGTCGCTGCTTTGTGTTCTCTCTCCACCGTTGCTGTAGCTATGTCTCTCCAGCGAGGCTGCAACCTGTGACCTCGTCGCCGATCTCCTCTCCTCTGGTGTTATGTGCCTCTCTCTCGCCGTTGGTCAGGTCTCTTCACCGATCTCCTCTCATCTCCTTTTGTGTGCCTCTCTTGATATCTTGATTTCTGTTAAGAATATGGATTAGTTCAATTGTCAAATTTCTATTTTATTAGATTAGTTTTGGTTTTGCCTCTCTTATGAGGTGAAATTAGTGTGTGTGCTTAAGCTTGATTAAATTCAGCGGGAGCAATAGAGCCTTAATTTGCTTGTGTATAATTAAACCTTGTTATTTTATGAAAGAATGAAACATTCTGGAGTTTTAATTTGCTTGTTTTGCTTGTCATTTGAATTGTCAATATTTAAAGAAAATTGTTAAGTCTTATTACATTTTTCTCCATGTCTGGGCAATATAATCAACATAAACATAATACATAAGGGGAATATGGATGGATCAGTTTGGCCCTTGATTTGCTATTGTTATGTGATTTGGTGTTTTGATGAATTCAACTACTGATTTGTCATTTTTGCTTTTGAACTTTGATTTGCAATTGTTGCATCTGATTCAATAGCAAATTTCTTACTTGATTTTCTAGCGATGATACAAAGGAAAAACTATTTGCATTTCTCACATACTCTTGCAACAAAGATCACACCATTTGCTCTATTGAAAGTAAAATGTTTCTCCTTTTTCAGCTTGAAGGACTCTTCTTATATAGGAAAAAAGGTTTACATATTTGGAAGAATGTTATATCCTTGTTATTGGTAATGTTAATGACTGAGAAAGAAGGTTATACTGTTTTTGCACCCTTCTTCCCTTCAAGTAGGAAACATATAATGAAAGAATTTGAAATAATTAGTATATTAAGAAAGAGAGAATTATGACAGTGTTCAACTCTACTTCCTTTATATAGGCACACGACTGACTTGGTTTACTATTGTTTTGTGATCTGATGTTTCTGATTATTATTGCATCTGAATGTAATGGTATTTCTGCCCTTCTATATTCGCTGCATCACATTCTCTACTCTGACTGTCAGCCGCCTTATTCAACTTTAATGCGGAAAAATATAACTCATTTTATAGTAAAATACAATTCACTTACAACTACTTGTTTGTGGTTCAATTCATTAACTCTCAAAGGACCTGTATAATGCTTTTCGGCAGAGATATTAAAGAAAAGTCTTTGTTCAAAGTTAAATTGCAATGACTGACACCACCTATTGCTACTGTGAATTCAAACCAAAAAATTATAACAATTACAGGCACATGAAAGCATGGATTAGGGTACATGGAATTAATGTGAATTGAATTTTCTGACAATGAATAATGTGAGAGTTGAAATTGTTCACAGCAGCCACTGTAGATTAATTACAGGCACATGAATTGTACCAGATAGACTTTTGAATTGTACAAATTCTTATTGATAGACATTGGTGTGCTCTGTTTTGAGGGGCTGCATAGCATTATATAGCTAATCACTCAAGTCAGATTCACTGTTTAATATTGTACAAACTGAAACAATGAGGTGGATTATGATTTATGAGGCTAAAATCTGTTTTGTTGTCAGACTTTGCTGGTTGCAAAGTGTAGTTGCACTTGCAATGATAGGAGGTAGTCGTGTCAGGCTTAACACATGGCAGCAGACTGCTGTTGCAGTCGGTTCGGCTGTTGGTGCATTGTTAGACCCACGAAGGGCAGATCTGATTGCAGCTTTGGGGGAGACAACTGGGAAGCCTGCTTTTGAGAGAGTTCTTGAAAGGATGAGGCAGAGTACAGAGGGAAGAGTAAGTTTGTTTTTGTATTTGCTTATTGTATTGGTTAAAACTTATTTATGATGTTCTTGTTTCAGTGGAACTAGTCTGTAACAATCCACAAAAGTATTTATGATATAAGTTAGATATAACGAAGTTACTAACACCCAAACAAGTCAAATCTCAGTGGAGCAGAAACTACCCAAGTCTTAATTACAAGGAAACCAAGAGAATAGTAGATATTGTGTTCTAGCTCAAAGGATGAAATAAAGAAAATCCGAAACCAATGGAGCAGTACTGTAATTTCTAAATTGGTAGTAGGGGGAAAAAAGTAGAAAAAAGTACTAATATAATCCAAAATTGGACCTTAACTAACATGATTTCGTTCCTTTGTCATTCTCTTTTTATATCAGCTGATTACAAACTCTTTCAGATGAAACTTTCTCTGCCCAAATTCATAATTTCTGCACTCTCTTCCACGTGTCCAGCCTTGCTAACCAATTCCTCATTTCTTCCAGCTCCATTATCTCTTGAATTTACCTCAGTACTCTTTGGTTTCATAACATAGTCCTCGTCAAATTGAATGAAAGTGGATTGTCCGTTATTTAAATGCCATGAAGTTATGGTACCAAAGTGAGTCATGGACTAGAAAGTTGAATGGAATGGTTAAACGTCAAATTGAATGAAAGTGGATTGTCCGTTATTTAAATGCCATGAAGTTATGGTACCAAAGTGAGTCATGGACTAGAAAGTTGAATGGAATGGTTAAACATTTTTTTCGGAGTTGCCAAAAATCTTTGAAAATTTTACAAAAATAAATATATAAATAATATAAGATGTTTGGCAATTCATCCTTGGCCCCACTGCATTTGGAAGAACGTATTATATATATATATCAACAGCAAGGACTAATCCATGCTTTTTCATGATCTTGTTTGATAGGCAGTGCTGTTAGAGCGCCCTCGTGTTATATCTGCAAATGTAGGACATGCTTGGGACCTACCACCAAACACATTTGGAGCTGCCTATGCTAGATTTATGGGATCCAGGAACTTTTCACCTGATGATAGACCTCCCGTGCGGTTTATGGAAACAGATGAACTGGCCTATGTAGCCATGCGGGCTCGAGAAGTGCATGACTTTTGGCATACTCTTTTTGACCTTCCTACTAACTTGATTGGGGAGTCAGCACTGAAGGTAATAGAGTTTGAGCAGATGTACCTTCCCATGTGCATGCTGTCTGTCATAGGGGGTACAGCAAGATTCAACCCAAAACAGAGAAATTTATTTTATCAACACTACCTCCCCTGGGCCATTCGTGCTGGCATGCAGTGCACTGATCTTATGGGTGTATATTATGAGCGCCATTTTGATGAAGATTTGGAAGAGCTCCGGAGAAAATTGGGCATTTTTCCTGCTCCTGCTGCTCCTTAACTTTCATACTCGGACCTGAATAACAACTGCATTCTGTTTTCTGAGTGATAGCAGTGAACTTGATTCAAGTAACGGAAAACGTTCTGAATGAAATTTAGTGATATAAGCTTTGCCTCTGATATTTAGTCAGTGAGCTTTGTATAGGTTAGTTGTTGTCAATGAATTGGTAATGGTACCCTTGCATACCATAATCAATAAAACTGACCTAAAATCATATATATATTTTGCACCTACTCTGGTTTTTAATTTATCCTATTATGTAAATGGTTCATTGGTTCTTCACTCTATTTGATTGTAGCTGCTAGATTACCATATCATACCATCAATGGAAAACATTGCATTTGGGTATGAAATTTGTGGGAAGGTTTATACAAGGGATTCAAATCCTTGATCTGAGTGAATTGATTGCATATATCTGGTTTTGCGCTATCAGGATGTACTTTTTGTTTTGACCTTAACAAAAGTCATATATATTATTTTTCTATACAGTAAATAGTTATTTTCTATGTATATATTTTATCTATAATTTTCAAATTAGAATTCTCATCTCTCATCAGACTTATGTCTTTTAAAAAATAAGAATAAATGACCATTTGTACCCATGAGAGATGAAAACGCTGACATTTGTACCCATGAAAGCTCAAAACTAATCTTGTATCCATGATAGATGCTGTCCGTGTGACAAAAGTGCCCTGGCTTGGATCTGAGCTTGGTTTGTGGGTTTTCGAACCTACGTGGCAATCCCCCCCCCCCTCCCCACCCCCCAAAAGTCATATCTGAGCCAACCATTCACCATCATCATCTTCATCTTCTTCACCATCATCCCCATCCATCACTGTCTCTTCCCAGCCACCATAACCTCTATCACCATCACCTCAGCACCGCCACAGCCACCTCCCTTCACCACAACCTCCGGCGACAACCCACACCGCCGCGCCCCTTTCTCTTCTTCTTCCCCTCTTCTCACCTCCGCTGAGCCCAGAAACCACAACGCTAGCTCCTCCTCTCCACCAAAGTCCAGAGCGGCAGCGGCCACCTTCTCCATTCCTGGGTCTCCTCTCGTCTGCCACCAAACAGCCGCGACACCCAACCTTCTCCCCCGCTATCGGCTCTGCCTATGCCGTTCTCGGTTCCATCATCTACATCATCGGCGGCTCCATTAACGACGTTCCCTCCTCTCACATCTGGCTCCTCGACTGCCGCTTCCACCGATGGCGACGTGGACCCTCCATGCGCGTCGGCCACGAGTTCACCACTACAGGAGTCGTCGACGGAAAGATTTACGTCATCGGAGGCTGCGTCGCCGACAATTGGGCCTGGTCGGCCAAATGGGCGGAGGTTCTTGACCCCGCCTCCGAGAAATGGGAGCGCGTGGCGAGCCCCGCGAAGGTTCGGGAGAAGTGGATGCACGCAAGCACCGTGGTGGACGGCAAGGTGTACGCCATGGCGGATTGCGGCGGCATCGCGTTGGATCCCCGATGCGGCGCTTGGGAGAGCGTGGGAACGGAGCTGGACCTCGGGTGGCGAGGGAGGGCGTGTGTGGTGGATGATATTCTTTATTGCTACGATTACTTGGGGAAGATTAAAGGGTTCGATGTGAAGAGTGGGGTATGGAAAGAGCTGAAGGGGTTGCATAAGGGGTTGCCTCGGTTTCTGTGTGGTGCTACCATGGCTGATTTGGGTGGGAAGTTGGTTGTGGTGTGGGAGTGTGGTGGTGGGAATGGGAAAGACATCATTTGGTGTGCTGAGATTCAAGTTAGCAAGAAGAATGGTGAACTGTGGGGTGAGGTTGATTGGTTCCAGAAGGTTCTTTCTGTTCCCAAAGGCGAGTGGAGGTTATGGTGAAGAAGATGAAGATGATTGTGGTGAATGGTTGCCTCAGATATGGCTTTGGGGAGGGGGGGTGGGAGTGCCACGTAGGTTCGGAAACCCACGAGCCAAGCTCAGATCCAAGCCAGGACACTTTTGTCACACGGACAGCAACTATCATGGGTACAAGATTAGTTTCGAGCTTTCATGGGTACAAATGTCAGCGTTTTTATCTCTCATGGATACAAATGGTCATTTATTCTAAAAAATAACTTGTGTTTTCACTCTTAAATATGTGATATCACAATAAATATAAAAAGATTCAAACTTTTCTTTCTATTTTACGTGTAGATATATACTACACGGCGACACACCATATAACAACGGAATACAAAAGGATTCATTTTCTTTTTTCTCATGAATATATAATTGTCTGAAAAATATACACTTGTCAAATAGAGTAACCTTCCAATCAATTTCTTATAACTTGTGATGTCTTCTAACTTCTAAGGAGTGTTATCTTTCTTTGATAACTTTGTAGTTTGGAGTGCTAATTGATTTGCTGTTCAAAAATCTAAAACCCTTAGCAATGTCCTATTTCTTCTGGCACAAATCAATTCCTTGGTTTGATTATGTCACTTCCATTCCTCAAAAGTATTTAAAGTCATCCAAGTCCTTCACATATAATAGGATTGTTGTAAATCCTTAAGCCTTAGTGCGCAATCAACTCTTTTTGTATCTATCAGTGTTTCCATGAGCATTGAATTTCACGCTGAGTATCCATGTACAAGTATTGTTCTGTTTTAATGTGTTGACCTCATTGTAGATTGTTGTATCGGAAAGAGGGTATATCAGTTTCTTCATAACTCTTATGCTCTGGATTTGATGTGATTGCCAAGGTTACCATGTTTACGGTTCTAGTTGTCGTATGATTAGTTACTGATAAGTTACTGATAAGTAGAAATCCAATTGATTTGCATGAGACAGTAACTAAATCAGAGATTGATATCATGTAATAATAGTCTTTGAGATGAATGGTGATCTACTGATCTATTTTATTTTGGATTTTTTTAGTTGTGTTGTATATGATGATGGAAATGCATTTATAAGATAATATAAAACATGCTTTCATTAGTGAGGTCTTGATATTAGAGAACATAATATTAGATATATTGTATGATAACATATGTACAATTCTTTTTCTACTACTATAATTTGAAATTTTTACAAAGTGTAATACTTCTGTAACAAAAATAAATTAATTAAGATACAACATACTGAATTTTCCTTTCTAACAAAAAGAAATGAGCATCTGAGCCTTGTAAGTTTTTTTGGAGTTGGTATAAATTAGTAATGCCTAGTAAATTTAAAAATTCTCAAAAGTCTATTGTAAAATCTGGTGCTTATTAATCAGCAACCCATTATAATCTTCATGCCATTATAAATTTATAATCATCAAATCAAATGGGGAAAATGGCTTTCGTTTTTTCCATGATAATCAAATTTACTTGAAGGAGAAGGGAAATAAGCTAAGCCAAAGGATAGTGATGTACAATTGTACATCATGTAATTCTTGTGATATGGTAGAATCCATAGCATCTACATTCACACATGTTCAATTTTTTGTCCTGTTCATCCTTTTTTATTATCATCGTTGTCGTCTTTATTTTTTTCTTCTCCTATATGTGTTCAAAAAATTAGAGCATAAAAATTTTGATATACAACACATAAATTTTAATGCACATTGTATATCATAAATTTTTTTAAAAGACTACATGTAGAGATAGAAATGGGCCAGGCCAAGCCGAACTTTGGCTTTGACAAAACTGACCTATGTTGTAAATAGACGGCCTAAGCCTAGACTTGTTATCTCTCGTAGGCTTTTTTTTTAGGCTTAAGCCCGATTTATTTAAAGCCTGGCAAACTCACCAGTCTATTTGAAAAGCCTGTTTCGTGAATTAGAACTCAAAAAATAATAAACTTACAAAATCTAAATTCAAATTAAATAGATTCTAAAACTTATAATTCATAATTTGTAAAAAAAATAATTTATATATCAATCTTTAGTCACATATCATAACCATACTTACAATTCATAAATTTTTTTTTTGGAAAAAAAATTACGATCTTAATTAGTATTGACGATTGATTCTTTTTAATTTGTTTTGTATTTAATATAAGTGAATAGTTAAAAGTCTAAACTAAAAATAATTTATTTTTACAAAAAAATATTTTGACGAGCCAATCCAACGAATTTCGTAGGCATTTTTTAAAGCCTATAATCTGACTTTTTAACTAATAGGTAAAAACTCCTAGTTTAGTCTATTTAATAAAACAAACCGGGTCGAGCTGAGCATAATACGAGCCGAGCCCCATCGAGTAGCCCAGCCCATTTTCACCCCTAACTACATGCCTAGAACATTAGAACCCAACCAAAAAAAGACGCACTTTATATACGTGTACAACACAAAAATTTTGGTATACAACACAAATTTTGGTTTCAAAAAAAATTTGGAAGATCACATGTCCAAAACATTGACATCCAACTAATAAAATACACAAAATATAAAAATTTTAATATATAACACAAAAATCTTAGTGCGTAGCAAAAATTTTGGTGTACAGTATAAAAATTTTTAGAAGACCACATACCAAGAATATTGACTTACTCAAGTAATAAAATACATTCACATAAAAAGTTTACGTATTATGCGCAAATTTTTGTGCTTTATGCAATATTTATGTGTTATATGCAAATATTTTTATACTATATTAATAAGTTTGGATTATATACAAAAATTGTTGTACTATATATATATATATATCAATAAATTGATGTGTTCAACAAAAATTTATGTGTGTAAAAGTGCAAAAAAGGACAACTGATGACATATGCGCATGTTGTTTTTTTCACTAAATTTAGGCCAATTTAATTAAATTTAGCTAAAAAACGTTTATACATATAGTATTATTGTAAATTAAATTATGATTTGCCTAAAATCAACTTCGAATTCCTAAGCGCGAATTAAAATAGTTTTTAATCTTTATAAATGATCAAATAAATCACTCAAATTAAATATCGTAAATTTTTCATTTTTTTTCTCTAATCCTAATTTTTGTTAGTGCAGTATTGATTTAAAGTTTTAAACGGTTAAAAGTCAACATGACATTCTAATTGTAAAGTAACGAGGACATTACATGAATATGATCAAAATGATTTTACAAATTAAGTAATTGAACTCAATTTAATCCCACCCCTAACATAAAATTCTAACTCCCAAAATTTCATCACCGTGTCCATCTTCATCTTCTCTTCTCCTGGAGTGGGCTCATTTGGCTTTCTGAATCATGATAGGCAGGTGAGAGAAAAGCTAAAAAAGTTCAAGTAGGAGAAATTATTATTATTTACTTTGTTTGAGTACGTATAACCTATCGTGTAGATATATAATTAGAGGGTTTTTTAGTAGTTGCCTAATTAATTAGTTGCTATTGCTACAAATTCATTTTTGGAAAGTTAGTTTATATTTGGCCGGAGAAAGGCATGAATGAACCATAGCTACAATGAACTGCTTGATTGAGAATTATAATTAAATAAGGGAAATGCTAGTTGTACAATATTAATCGGCCTTTAATCAGCCTTTAATCAAATTTAAATAATATTTAATTATTTTTTTAGTATAACATGTTCCTATTTTGTAGATACATATCTATAATTAGATTTTAATTTAAATTTAAATTTTAAAACCCACCCACTTTATTGGTGGTTACGGTGACTTTGCTTTACTTTCGTAACTTCACATACAGTTTTTTAAATTCCTTATTCTACGGGATATTCACACGCATTAGTGAATCCCAAACCAAAAAGGACGCTACCAGCTGAATTCTCCATCTCGTCTTCATTGGTGAAGACCATCACCACCTTCCAGCTGAAGCACTCTCTCATTTTGCATTGGTGAAAGGTATCATTATTTTCCACACATGTGTTTATGTAATTTATTAAGAAATATCATGTTCAACATTTTTAATTATATTTTAATTTAAACATAAAAACACTCTGCTGATTTAATTGGAATAAGGTTGATCTTATTTAATTTTATTAATAAAGTTGTTGCAAATAAAGTATATAATCAACAATTAATTTAAAAATTATGAATGGTCGAATATAATTATATACATAAACTAAAATATTTTTAATTGTAGTTTCTTTTTCAATTGTAACACATCTAAAATATTAAGTTATACAAAAAATATTTTTAAAACACATCCAAAATCATAAATCTAAAATTTAAATTTAAACATTAAAAAATAATTGTAACACATCTAAAAGACTAAAATTATGAAGTTATACAGAAAATATAAAATCATAAATCTAAAATCTAAATTTAAACATTAAAAAATAATTGTAACACATCTAAAATTATGAAGTTATACAGAAAATATTTTTAAAACACATCTAAAATCATAAATCTAAAATTTAAATTTAAACATTAAAAAGACAGCGTTGTAAATGAGCGCCGAAAAGGAGGAAGGCAGCGTTGAGGATAAGCGCGGAAGAGGATGAACGACAGCGGAGGATGATTTTTCGATGTGCACCTCTGAATTTTCCATGTGCGCCTCTGAATTTTCGACATGGCGCAAACGTGACTTCTCTGCTTCTTTGAGTGTTTTGTACGAGTTTAATTAATAATTTGATAGTTTAAGGTTTATTTTATATTTTTAAAATCAAAATTTTGAATTTTGAATAATTTGATTTTTAGATATGTATTTAAATTATAATATATTAATAATTAAATATATTAAATCTGAAACAAAAATTTAAAATTTAAATTTTAAATTTCAGTTTTTTTAGATTGTATTTTGAATGTGTATTTAATTTTAAAAAGACAATAAATCTATTCATAATTTTTAGTTATGTTTGTTTTAATTTTTTTTAATTATTGTAATAAAAAGCTGAATGTCGTACGATTTTTAAAGGATACTAGTAGAACCGATTAAATAATTACCAAAAACAATAAATTCTCATCATCTCTAACAGTTTTACGTGAAGGCATTATTGTCAAAGTAGCTAATATAAAAGAAAAACCCACTCGACAGTCGGCACGCACAGAACGTGCTTGAATCAACACACCAAGCGCATATAATCTGCTTTTCCACTTCAAGCATTATAAACACTTTTGATTGACATAAGACTTCAAGGAGCTATGAAAATAAATATTAAATTTTATTAAATATTTACAAATTTAAAAAGGTCAAATATCTTTTATTAATTATAACCTTTTTTCTATGATTATGTAATTTTTTTGAATAAATACTTGACAAAATATTTAATTTATAATATTTGAAAAATAATTTAAATATTTACTCAAATTATATAAAATACTCGATTCAAATGAGAATATTCATGAAGATGTGACTGAGGCTGTATACCAAACACACACAACAAACAAAATCATACGTTAGTTCCAATTCTATCGCACAAACTAATGTAATTTGTATGACTAACTAACATCCACCCTTATCATCTAACTTTTATGAGTATATGCTAGATATTCACAAGATCAAAACCATAGTTGTCTCATCTATTTGATCAATCACCATTTTACCATTATACACAGAAAATCTAATACATGTGTAATGTGTTGTTTCAAATATATCACCTTTTGTGGTGCCAATCACAGAACTACTCTTAGAGTTTTGACTCTTACCAAAGGTTTACAACGTAACTAATCCACCCCAACCACTTAGTTGAATCCCTTAGCCTTTGTTAATCAACCTTGTTTTTATGTCTTTCAATTTCACAATGAAATTTAGCGTGAATATTTATTTACAATCATTATATTATTTTTCTGCTTAATTTTTCAGTGTATTGAACTCAATGAGGTGTTCTGTTTTCAGTGTATTGAAATAGATAAAATCTTTTTATATATTAAGTGGGAGGAGTCCT
>NC_029794.2:20122214-20126015 GCF_000816755.2 Arachis ipaensis | reverse complement strand
TCCTTAACTTTTTTTTTTTTTTAACTCTTTTTTCTTTAATTTTTCTATATGCATGTATTTTTTAAAAAACTCTAAATACTAAATTCTAATTCTTAATAATAAAAAATAAGATATGGTTAAATGTGTTATAAAAGTTTTACTCCTAATATTTCTCTTAGAAAATTGTTTACTTTAATCATCTTCAAGAAATATAATTAATGAGGAGAATAACTTGAATGATCAACACAAGCACACAAATCATATTCATAATAAAATATCATTTTATTTAAGAAAATCAATATTACATAGGAGAGAAACATTTTTTAGATGCTATGACTAGATAGCTCACATCTGGTAATTAATCAATCTAATCAGGATCATATGTGAGCAAATTGTGTATGATAATGTGATAGTAGAGAAGACTAATAATTAATTAATAATACATAAAAACTGCAATATTCTTAAACATATAAAATTAATTATCAAATGTTGTTGCTCTTAAACGAAGTACTAGCATAGTCCCAAAGTGATGAAGTAGTTGCTTCATCGTCAAGATGGCCGTCATGTGGGAAAAAATGATCATGCTTTATTAATGGTGGATTATTATTCTGATGAGTTGAATCCATCACGCTATTTGCTTTAACCATCTCCAATGCCGCAAACAACTCACAATCTTCAATGTCATTCAGCCACAACCCTAAATTGTCCTCACCAAAAGCTTCACCTGCAATCTCTTCCGTTCCATTCATAATATCAATATCACCAAAATCAGTGTCACCCAAATTATTATTGTTGTTATTGGCCTTAGCTACCTCCATATTCATCCAATCTCCAACACTTGTCATCCTCTCCTCACTCGACAGGTAATCATGGAAAGCCTTGGAATTCTCATTGCTGCTATTAATCCCCTGATGATCGAGAGTGGCACTGCGAAAAGCACACATCGACTCGTGGTCCATCCTTGAATTCTTGTCTCTAAATCCCATAGACAAATCGCTTTGTGGACAATCTACGTTCTGACATGTATATATTGGTTTATCCACAAAGCTATTACTATTATTGTTGTTGTTCCCATCATTACTACTATCAAAATCACACTTTCTTTTTTCACTGCCTCCGTTGTTGCCACTGCTGCCACCACCAAACAAAACATGATCAAGAGGATTATTAATAGAGCTTATTGGGGATGACTCAAAGACTTTAATTTCCCCCTCCCTGTCTTCCTTATTATTCTCCTCGTCGCTGGACGAAGAAGGGGAAATCTTAAGACACTTGTTGGTAAGTCTCAACAAAGCTTCTTCTTGGCTCACAACTTTAGACCAAGTAACGTTATCTTTGGCAGTCATCTTATCTTGCAAGGTCCTTGATTGAGTCACGAGCCTTCTCAATTTCTCTAAGTCAGGGGACATGTGCTTTATAACCGAAGCCAATACCGAAACCTTCCATGCCTTCTTCAAATCATGGGGTTTCTTATACGGTGGTGGCCCGTGTTCTTGAGCCAAAGAGCCCTGTTTGCCCCACCATGCCTCTGACCCATTAGGCCACCACGGCGGAGCCACGCCTTTCTCCAAAGGATACTTCCTCTGTGGCGGCACACAGTGTTGCATCAGTGCTGAAAGAAGAGATCCTAGTGTTGCATCTTGAAGATCTTGGAGAAGGTGTATGCTTGACGACTCATCTAATTCTCCCTTTTCAAGTAACGGTAAATACTTTGCAATTGCTTTAGGGGCAGTTTGGTCAAATCTGATATTTTCTTTCCACCATTCTCGCAAACTATCCGAACTACCAGTAATTGGTTTACCTATGAATTATAATTAAAATATTTTAATATCAAAGTAAAGGCTGAAGTATGACAGAAATAAAACATTTTTTAGTAAAAACATAGAAACATATTAAAATTGTTTTTGTATTATTTGTTAGATAAAAGCTCAAATATAATTTATTTTATAATTAAAATTTTAAAATTAATTTAATATATTTAATTAAATTATTATTAATTTTACATAATACGTATCTTATTATTCCTCCTTTTAAATTAAACCTTTTTACTATGCATAGTTAATTTTTAATTAAAAAAATAAAATGAAAAAGAAACCCTTATTTTAAAAGAAAGAAGGGTGTAATTCTATACCATTTTCAGGGACGATGCCATAAACGAATCCACGAGCTTTGCAAACCTCCATGATTTTCACCATGTATTTCTTCTTGGATAAGTACCATGATGATTTTTTTTTATAAAAGAAGTCAAGTGAAGTGTGGAAAATAGATAAGAGTAATTGATATTATGTTGTTACAACTTGTGAAAGTTGTGTATATATAGATATTCATGAAGATTGTGGAATGGCGGTGTTAGAAGGATCTAACATCAGCAAAATAAGCTTAGTTTACGGAAATTGTATTCAAATAAATAATTCATACGAGTGATGGGGATAAAGTACGCAATTAAAGGTATTTATACTTCTTGAAAAGGCTGGTAAATATGCAATTAACCTGAAAAAATTAAAGGTTGTTTGAGTGAGATAATAAAGAAGATGAGGCGGTTCTGTTTGCATGCACAATTTGTAACAACATTTGGTGATTAGAATCATAATTTAAAAAAAAAATTACACCATTAGTAGACTGTTGTCGGTTTTTTTTTCTCTTTCTTTTTAATTATCATTTTCGTCATTTTTATGGTTTTTGTCACTATCTTCTCCTCCTCCTTTTTTTGTTTGATTTTTTTCTCTTTTATTTTTCTCATCCTCTTCTTTGATACCATTGTCGTCATTTTTATTATCATTATTTTCTTTTTCTTTTAGTTAAATATCACAAAATTAGTTTAACAATAACAAAACACATTATTTAGTGGTGAATAACACAAAAAATCTTCAAAAGACCATAAGATTATAACCTTAACTCACTCAACTAACAAAATATATTTAAATATATTTTAAATTTAAAAGATATATCAAATTATTGCAAAGAACACAAAAATAGTCAAATCTCATATATATTAGTTTAATACCATATAATTAATTCAGTAATAACAAAAATACATCATTTAGTTAAAAATAACAGAAATTTTTTATAAAAGACACAATAAATCTTTAAATAAAGAACTATAAATCCAAAATTTTAACTCATTCAACCAATAAAATACATTTAAGTGTGGTTTAGAACAAAAAAAGACATCAATACCACTTCATTTAGTTGAAAATGATATCACGATTAAAAAATTTTCTTCAAAATTAAATTTTTTTTGTGTCAACTAAGAAATTTTCTGTGTTACAGTGAAAAAATTTTGATAATATTTTTTTGATAAATTCTGCACAATTCAAAACTCTCCCTCCTCCTCCTCCTTTTTTTTCATCATCATCATCTTTTTCTTTATTTTCTCCTTTTTGTTTCACATTCTTATAATTCATCTTTTTCTATCCTCAAATAAGAATGTGTCACGGTTAAAAAATTTCAATACTATTTTTCTAATAAATTATGTACAATTTAAAATTCTTCTTCGCCTGCTTCTTCTTGTTTCACATTTTCATGATTCTTCTTGTTTCATCCTCTTAACATGAATAAAAACAAGAATAAAGAGCAAAAAAATCAAACATAAAAAAAATAAAAAATATTGCAATAACCACTGAAAAAAGTAGGGGAGAAATAAAATAAAACACAACAACAACAATAAAAAAATGAGATGAGGAAAAAAATTGCAAAAAAAAATAAAAAATACAAAAAAAACAACTTAATTGGTAAAAACACTTAAATATTTAACGAGACTATTAAAAATAAGATCAATTTAGCCTTTTATAAATATTGCATAAATCTTAACTTATCTCCCAA
>NC_029794.2:20095051-20122103 GCF_000816755.2 Arachis ipaensis | reverse complement strand
CACAACTTACAAAAACATAAATCAAATAAATATTATTAAATTTTGTCTCCATGACGTGTAAAATATTTAGACATCAACGAAGTAGCACTTTTTGTAACTTTGTTGAGCAAGAAAAAATTGAATCATGTAACAAATAAAAATGATGTGAGTAGATTTATTATTTGTAGCTTATTTTCATGCTGGCTGATATTGGCACTCTTATATTAGCTGATATTTTTATGTTGGCTAATATAATGCCTAACATGGTCAGATTAATTTTGGTGAGTTGTACAAATGAATAAATATAATATTAATATGTATGTAATCAATAATTTAACGAAAGAACAAAGTTGAATTGGACTGTTAGAGTGTGTGAAAGAAAAAATTATGTCCATTCATCAGAAAGATAGGTCATTTTCATTGTATATAAAAAATGTAAACATGGATTTTGAGATGGTTGCCTACGTAATTCAAAATAAATACTCCAATTGAATTACAATAATTTTGTTTACGAAAGTCTTATGCTCACATAAAAGAAAAATTGAATGATGAAACTCAGCGCATATTAGTTAAAATAAATAGTTATTTTTAATTAGAATTTTATTAAGTAGATAATAATTGTTGTGAATAATGTAAACAATAAACTCTGGAATTGACCTAATAAAGTAAAAAAATACTCAATTTTAAATTATCTCCTAAATCCTAATATTAAAAGATGTATATATACATTAATATTAGATATACATAGAAATATTATTAATATTTCTATAATTATGTATAGATACAATACTCAAAGAGTACTCTCGTGTATATTTATTATTAAGATAGAAAATTATGTCTTTTAAGATAGAAAAAATTTGATATAGTTTCATATCAAAAGATGTATATATACATTAATATTAGATATACATAGAAATATTATTAATATTTCTATAATTATGTATAGATACAATACTCAAAGAGTACTCTCGTGTATATTTATTATTAAGATAGAAAATTATGTCTTTTAAGATAGAAAAAATTTGATATAGTTTCATATCAAAAGATGTATATATATGTGTTCATGACTAATAGAAAAGCAGGTTGAAACAACTTATTTTCTACATGGTATCAGAGCCTACTTTAACAAACACAAAAAGAACCTAGACTGCATAACTATGGCAGTAAAATCAGGAAAGAACCAGATGCTTCAGAAAAAGGAACTAAGAAAACTTACTCGCCATATGACCTAAATGTGAGTGACAACCCAGAAAATATAATTACGCAAGTGCAGCTGCGTGAAGAAAATTATGAGGAATGAGTCAGAGCTATGAAAATATCACTTCAGGCTCGGAGAAAATGGGAATTCATTGATGGAACTCTCACGGAACCAGAACAAGATGCATCTGATCTTGAGCATTGGTGGACGATCTTGAACATGATCGAACAAAGCCTACGGTTGACCGTTGCGTATGTTGAGAACACGCGGACACTGTGGGAAGATATCAAAGAGTGATTTTTCAATGTGAATGGACCACGAATACAACAACTGAAGTCAGATTTGACGAAATGCAAACAAGAAGGAATAGCCATGACGGCGTATTATGGGAAATTGAAAGTATTGTGGGATGAATTAGCACCGTGCGAGCAAATTTCCAAATGCACGTGTGGTGGATGTAAATGCGGAATTAGATCTCAACTTGAGAAATGAAGGGAAGAAGAGAGGGTATACCAATTTCAGATGGGCCTAGATGCTGCGAGTTACGGAATAGTGCGGTCAAATATTCTGGCAACAGATCCTTTGTCATTGTTGAATCGTGTGTATGCAATGCTAGTCCAAGAGGAGAGAGTGAAGACGATGGCTAAGGCATCAGAAGGGTTGGTTGTGGGACTCACGATGCAGGCAGGAAACCAGACGAAGGGATGAGGAGATCCTAACCAAAGATCCTAACCAAAAATTCACAATATGCTCTAACTGTGGCAAAAGTGGGCATGATGTTAAAGGATATTTTCAGATTGTAGGATATCCAGAATGGTGGGACGATCGACCAAGGAATGAAGGAAGAGATGGTGGCAAAGGTTACGGACTGGCAAAGATGGTAACAATGAAACGTTTTCTCCGATGGTAAAGTGGTAACAATTGGCACAACACTCCGATGGTAAAGTGGTAACAATTGGCAGCAGCCCAGGATTAGGAACTCCACCAGATGTATGTCCATAATGCATTTCTTCATGGAGAACTTGATGAGGATGTTTACATGAAGCTTCCCCTTGGTTTTCAAGTGCCTCAACAAGGACTGGTCTGTAAACTTCAGAAATTTCTCTACGACTGCGGCAGGCCCCACGTTGCTGGTTTGCAAAATTTTCATCTGTCCTCCTTCGATATGGTTTTAAGCAATTCCCAAAGGATGATTCCTTGTTTAACCTTCTCCATAATAGCGTGCAATCAGTAGTTTTGGTATATGTTGATGACCTTATAATTGCAGGAAATAATGGTGCTGTAATTCAACGTTTCAAAGAGTATTTACACATATGTTTTCACATGAAAGATTTAGGCCAACTGAAATATTTCTTGGGAGTTGAAGTTGCTAGATCTCCAACTGGAATCTGCCAAAGAAAATATTCTTTAGACATAATCACCGAAACAGGACTTCTAGGTGCTAAGCCTATAGCAACACCATGCGAAGAGAATCATCGATTGGGGTCAGCTGCAGGTTCTCTTTTATCCGATCCTAGCATATATCGTCGGTTTGTTGGAAGACTGATTTATTTGTGTTTTACACTTATCTAGCCTACAGTGTTCACATGTTATCTCAGTTCATGCAAAAATTCACACATCGAACATTGGCAAACCGCTTTACGTGTTGTAGGCTATTTAAAGGACACCCTGGGCAAGGAATTCTTCTTCCGAGAGAATGATTTGTAGCTCTATGGATGGTGTGACTCCGATTGGGCTAGTTGTCCACTCACTCGCAAGTTAATCATTGGTTCATCCAGCTTGGTAACTCACCAATATCTTGGAAGACTCAGAAACAATAGACAGTATTTACCTCCTCTGCTGAGGTTGAATATCGTTCATTGACTCAGACAACAAAAGAATTAAAATGGATTAAAGATATACTCTCATCTCTATACGTGCCTCATCATGTCCCCATTTGTCTCTACTACGACAGTCAAGCAGCTCTTCACATTGCTAAAAATTCAATTTTTCATGAACGCACGAAACATATTGAAGTAGACTATCATCTTGTTCGAGATGAGATCGTGCACCAATGCCTCCTTCCATCTTATGTTCCCACTCACAGTAAGTTTTTAGTAAATAGTTGTATGTTTATTTAAATCGGTAAATATTATATATTTTTAATTTAAATAAAAAAAATCCATCTATTAACTGATAAAAATGATAATATGTAAAAACTGGCCTAATAAGTAATAAGTGATCCACTACTTTGAATTTGGGCTGAATACTCATGTCCGTCTTGGAGGCCTAACAGGTGAGGAGGGGGCAATACCCTCCCCAACAGCTGTTGCAAAATAGGGAAGGAGCAGCCACCGCAGCTCCCACCCGCACGCTGCCTGCCGTCACGGCCTTGCATGGAGGAACCAGAGATTTGCGCCGCTTTTGATCCCCATCCACTGCACCCGGAACCACCGTCCAGATCCTGTGTACCCTTCTCCGTCTCCCTTCTTCATTATTTTCTGTGGCGTCCGCTATACCTCCTGCCGAAGTCGCCGCTCGCCACTGCAAGCCGTCTCCGTTTCGTCCTCTGCTATGATCCCAAGGAAAGACAGCCACCATGAGTGCTGGTGTAACAGCCCAGACCACCCGCTAGCACGATATTGTCCGCTTTGGCACACAAGGCCTCACGGTTTTGTCTTTGACGATCGGGATGATAGCCGAAGCCCCCCACACTCACTCGTCAAAACGCGTCATGCTAGGAAGAGGTATCCATACCCTTATAAGGCATGCTTCGTTCCCCTCCCCAACCGATGTGGGACCTTACAGCTGGTGGTTTAGCCACTATCGAAGAAGAACGGTGGAGCCAACCTTTGCGAAAAGCTCGCTATTCTCCTTCACGCGGCGCAACAACGCCGTTGCGAAGCACCCCTTCCTCCTCTACCGTGCCAATGTCACAGAATCGCGTCCAAGATCGGACGCCCTCATCCCTCCCTGCTACGGAGGCGCCATCCTCGGCGCCGAATGCAACGCCCCCTAGCGGCTGTGTAGCGTCATTTGTGACGGTCTTCGACTGATCCGACGATTTCGGTGGTGGAAACTGCCAATTGTCTTCCCCTCCCGCATCGCAATCTGGACGCAAATCTCCTGAGTGTGCCATCACCGAATCGAACCACTGTCGACCTCCTGCGGTCTACACCATATCTCTACTACCAGGTTTGGCACTAATTTCGTCACCGTCATCGTTCTTGTTCGTAAGTGTTGGAACTGCACTATAATCATGTGCCTATGGAAATGTTGGTTATGAGCGTTGAAATTCTGCTTGAGGAGAAGATTTTGTTAAAACTGAATCTGGAATGTGAAATTGTGAAGGATATGTAAATATTGTTAATTCTCCTTGTTTTTGTTGATATTGAAATTCAAAATTAAAATCTGATGATTCTCTTTCTTCTCCTTTGATATGTTCTTCCGTAAGTTTTAGATTCATTGTTGATTCTGTAGCTTTTGTTATTGTATACTCCAATTCTGCAATTTTATATTCTGAATCTGAATTCTGGAATTGGAGATTTGCGATTATTGAATTTTCTGCTGCTAGCTCTGTTGAATTGTTGCTGAGTTGTGAAAATTCTATTTGATTTTTCCTGAATCATCGGATTGGGATTGCCGATTGATGATTCTGGCTGTGAGTATTCGGATGTTGCACAAACATCTCCTTCTGGAATTTTTGTCCCTGCATTTTCCAATTTTTCTTCATCTTGAACTGTTAATTTTGAACGTTTTGTTGCTGCAATCTCCAAATTTGCATATAAGATTGTTGAATTTTGGAAAGAAAATTTGAGTTGCTGTGGTTGTAGTAGAAAATTTTCCAAATATACTCTAATTTCTGCTAAAATGATATCCAAATCTGAAACAGTCTTCCAAAAAATTTCATATGGGAGCATAGGACGAGAATTTGGCACAACTGATGCAAAAATGTCATATAAAAAACTGTTCTAGTTGCAGTTGGATTGAATTTATTCCATAAGTTGAACTATGTTAGAGCCTTGCCTTTGAGGTATTTAGAAATTTCCAAAAATCATTGCTCTTAGGGAGTACCTTGAGAATTCCAAAATTGTTCAATGAGAATAAACTACTGGTAACCATCTCCAATGCTAGGAGATTTTTTTAATAAAAATACCATTTAATACGAATTTATATCAAGAAATAGAGAATTAGTTAGAAAATCAGAGAAAATAGAAAAGAGATTTCTAGGATTAGGGCCAAAGAAAAAAATAGAGTTCCTATTACATCATGCATATCCCACATTAGTATATCATACTCTTATTTATAGTATAATTCTCTAATCAGACTAGCCCAATACTAATCATATTGTTCCTACCCTGGCCCAGCGTAGTGGCCAGGCCCAATTAATTTAAAAAGGCCCAATCCAAAGGGTTGGCCTTCACTGCTCACTCGACTTCCCCAAAAGAGGTCAGATTTGGCACAAGCAGGCAGATGACACTTATTCAAATGAGTAACTACCTCCTAAATCTCCCACCCACCTCTAGAAGAGATATCTCAACAACCCTAAGATAAATGGACGGTTATCCACCATCAGAAGTGGAACTATCCCAACGGTGGTTATTGGTTCACCATCTATAAATACACTGACACACTCAAGTAAAACTAAGTTTCAATACATTCTAAACCTGCTTACCCTGTTTCTAACTTAGGCATCGGAGTGTCTTTGCAGGTACCACCCCCCATTCTTTCACATACGCAACTCGGACGGCGGTTCCCAGACATAAAGCAAGTCGGAGACCACCTTCGTCTAGCGTTTGGGCCTCTTATTCAAGCCCAACCATCCGGTTCTAGGTAAGCCACGGAATATTGGTGCCGTTGCCGGGGACCTGGAAGATCAACCAGCGATGGCAGAAAACCAATAAGAAGATGGACACACCGCATCAGATTCTGAGCAAGAGCATCAAAACGCGGTCAACAACGATAGAACAATAATATCCCTACAAGGAATGGAGGGACAGCATGGCGAAGGTCCCTCCAATACCCAAGGATAAAAAAGGATCTCCTCTGAAGTTCATCAGCCCGGAAAAGATGGACAGACCCACTCTGCT
This sequence comes from Arachis ipaensis, assembly GCF_000816755.2. Lineage (NCBI taxonomy): Eukaryota > Viridiplantae > Streptophyta > Magnoliopsida > Fabales > Fabaceae > Arachis > Arachis ipaensis. Next base: position 20,115,857 of record NC_029794.2, on the reverse strand, counting down.
GACCTAATGGGACTATTACATGGTCATCAAGGTTGACTAGAGCAGCTAGAACAGGAGTTGAAACGACAACGTGAAGCGGAACGAAGCTTAAGAAGAGAAATCAAGCGACGAAGAGAGCTTGAGGAAAAGCTCTCAAGGTTGGAATCCAATTTCCGAAAAAAGGATTCCCGCAGACATCGAGAAGACACCTCCATTAAGAGAAGAAGACCCATTCATTGAGGATATCATGAGGACTAAAGTTCCCAGAAACTTTAAAATTCCCGACCTGGACCTGTATGACGGGACGACTGACCCGAAGTACCACCTTACCAATTTCAAAAGTCGGATGTACTTAGCCGACGCGTCAGACGCCACTCGCTGTAAGGATTTTCTAACAACTCTAACAAAGTCGGCCATAAAGTGGTTTGACGGCCTCCCCCCAAGGTCAGTATCGATGGTCTCTCGCACAAGTTTCTCGCATGATTTTCAATTCAAAAAGACAAGGTCAAGCACACTCCTAGCCTGCTAGGAGTAAAACAGGAGGCAGGAGAACCCCTAAGAGATTACATGGAAAGGTTTGCATGCTTGGAAATCCAAGATTTACCAACTGAAGCAGTAATAATGGGTCTCGTTGATGGACTCCGAGAAGGACCCTTCTCCCGGTCCATCTCAAAGAGACATCCGACTTCCTTGAGTGACGTACAGGAACGAGCTAAAAAGTACATCAATATGGAAGAAAATTCCAGGTTACGAGAACCTAACTGGCGACTATGGCACCCCAACCAATCAAAAGAAAAGGAGAGGGAGCCCAAGAAAAAAGAAGAAGTCGGAACTGAGAGGCCCAGAAGATATCATTCCTACACTCCACTATGAGTTTCCCTAGTCGATGTTTACAGGAAAATTTGTCATATTGAAAAGCTACCTCTCCCGCGACCAATCAAGAACAAAAAGAGGGGGGATCCACAATGAATACTACGAATACCATAAGTTGTATGGACACTCTACTAATGAGTGCTACGACCTGAAAAAATGTGATAGAAAAAACTAGTCAGAGAAGGTCAGTTGGACAGATATCTCATGGAAAGGTCGGACAATCATGGAAAGAGAAAAAGAGACGAGGAAGGTGACGGACGAAGAAGTCCGCCCCCACAAACCCCCGAACAACATATTCATATGATATCGGGAGGTTTTGCAGGAGGAGGGGTGACCAAATCATCTAAAAAAAGGCACCTGAAAGAAGTCTACCAAGTTGGGAATGAAGGACCCGACCTTCCAACCATTTCCTTCACCAAAGAAGACGGACGAGGTATTATGCCTGGGAACGACGACCCAGTAATAATCACCATGATTCTCACCAACGCTCATCTACGTAGAACTCTGGTGGACTAAGGGAGCTCGGCGGACATCCTGTTCAAACTAGCATTTGATAAGTTGGGATTGGACGAGAAGGAGTTAAGGGCCTACCCTAACGCTCTCTTCGGGTTAGAAGACATTCTCATTAAGCCACTGGACTTCATCTCCCTGCATACTACTTTTGGAAAAGGGGCAAAATCCAAGACTTTAAGCATCGACTTCATTGTCGTCAATGTAGCTTCTACCTACAACACCTTAATAGGCAAAATAACCCTAAATCGGCTTGGAGCAGTGGTTTCTACCCTCCTCCCCCATCTTTGCATGAAGTTCCCAACACTAGAAGGGTCTGCCACCATCAGGGAAGATCAGAAGTTGGCAAGAAAGTGTTACAATGAAAGCCTTAACCTGAGAGGTAAAGGCAAAGAAGTTAATACCATCGAGCTCGGAAGAGTCCAAGTTAAAGAAGAGCTACGACCACAGCCTAGAGGAAAGATCGAAGAGGTGTAGATCGGGCATGAGGTCGGAAAGAATACCCACATAGGAGCTAGCCTAACGGAAGAACTAAAGCAGAAGCTGACACAGCTCCTACAACTAAATTCCGATCTCTTCGCCTAGAAAGCTTCTGACATGCCTGAGATAGATTCCAAACTCATGTCACATAGATTGGTTGTTCATCCGTGATCCTGACCTGTCCAACAAAGAAGACGGAAGCTAGGACCTGAGCGGGCTCAAGTGATCGAAGAACAAGTACAAGCCCTACTGGAAGCAGGCTTTATCAGAGAAGTCAAGTACCTGGCCTGGTTGGCAAATGTGGTGCCGGTCAAGAAACAGAATGGCAAATGGAGGATGTGTGTCGACTACGCGAACTTTAACAAGGCGTGTCCAAAAGACCCATATCCTCTACCAAATATTGATACCCTAGTAGACTCCAGCTCAGGGTATCAATATTTGTCATTCATGGACACTTACTTGGGTATAACCAAATCCCGATGCACAAGCCAGACCAAGAAAAGACGTCATTCATCACGCCCAGAGCAAATTATTTCTACGTGGTCATGCCATTTAGATTAAAAAATGCAGGAGCCACCTATCAAAGGCTGATGAATAAGGTGTTGCACCCCACTTGAGAGAGATGATGGAGGTATAAGTAGACGACATATTGGTGAAAACTAAGGACGACAACAGTCTCCTGGAGGACCTCTCGAAAGTCTTCGCCACCATAAGAGCACACAGGATGAGATTAAATCATGATAAGTGCACCTTTGCAGTGGAGGCTAGAAAATTTCTAGGATTCATGCTAACACAAAGGGGGATTGAAGCTAACCCCGACAAGTGTAAAGTGGTCATGGAAATGAAGAGCCCGACCTGCTTAAAGAAAGTCCAGCAGTTGAATGGCCGACTTGCAAAAGTTTATCCAGGTTCTTAGCAGGATCAGCATTGAGATCCTTGCCACTTTTTTTCCTACTAAGAAAAGGATGCCAGTTCGAATGGACTCTGAAGAGAAAAACTCTCGCGCGATCTAGAATTTTCACAAATAAATTTCCGTTGTAAGTATAGCTTCTAGACCAACAAGAATTCCTTTCTTACAAACGTTTGGTTGTCACAAGTAACAAAACCCAAATAAATTTATAACCGAAGTATTCAAACTTCAGGTCATCTTCTCAAGGAGTTGCAGAGCAGTATGATCTATTATTGGTTATGTAGAAAGATATACTTTTGGGTTTTTGAAAATAAGGGGCAAGTAATTTAAATGACAAGGAAAATAGAGTGATAATAATAAAATCTCTTGGAAAGGTATAAGAAATTGAGATCCTATCCTAATTATCCTTATCAGGTGTGAAGAGAATTAGATTCTGCTCCCATTTAAATTAACCCTTGCTAAATAAAGGAAAGTCAAGTGGACAAATTAATTTGATCCTCAGGTCCTAGTCAACTCCTATGAAGAGACTAGAGTTATTGGAGTGCAAATTAACCAGCTAAGAATTCCAATTTCAATCAACAGCTGAGTTGATAACTCAAGTGTTATAAATTACTTAACCAAAGCCATAAGGGGAAAATAAATATAATTTGAATTGAAATCATTCATAAATAAATTAAAGCGAAATCAAATCTGAAATACCTCAAAATATATTAATTAAAAAAATCATAACATGAATGGTCCATAAGCCAAATCTGGAAGATAAATACCAATTAAAGTAATGAAGTAAATAAAACTAGAAAGTAAATTAAAGGAACATTGAACCTATGATTGAAGAGAAATAATCATAAACTTGAGAGAAATCCTAATCCTAATCCTAAGAGAGAGGAGAGAACCTCTCTCTCTAAAAACTACATCTAAAACCTAAAATTATGAATTATTCAGTTGTTCTACGTATATCCTTTGATTCCTCCATTCTCTGACTTATATTCTGTGTTTCTGGTTTGGATTTGGGCCGAAAAAAGGGTTCAGAAATCGCTGAGGGCGTTTTCTGCAGATTCCTGTACGTGGCGTCTATCACGCGTTCGCGTCATCTAGGAGTTTTCCTTGTCACGCGTACGCGTCGGTCACGCGTACGCGTTGGTCACGCGTACGCGTCAATTGCATTCCGCTCAAGGCACGCGTTCGCGTCGTTCACGCGTACGCATCGATGCCATTTCGTGCTAGGCATGCGTTCGCGTCGTCCATGCGTTCGCGTCGCTGCCTTTTTCTTCAAAACTCCATTTTTGTGCTTTCCTTCCATTTCTTGTATGTTTCCTTTTGTCCTTTGAGCCATTCTTGCCCTATGAGATCTGAAAATACTTAACACACAAATCACGGTATTGAGTGGTAATAAAGGATAATTAAAATTAATATTTTTAAAGCATAGGAAACATGTTATTCACATATATCATAAAATAAGGAAAGGAAAGTAAAACCATGTAATTTAGATGAATAAGTGGGTGAAGAATTGATAGAAACACTCAGTTTGAGCACAAATTATATCATAAAATATGGGTTTATCAGACTCTTGAATGCGAGAATACATTCCAAGAGTTCAAAAGGTACCTGAGCCAACCTCCAATTCTTACTCAGCCAAAAGCAGGTGAAAAACTCATGTTATACTTAGCTGTCGCAGAAAAGGCTGTAGCGTCAGCTTTGATACGAGAGGATGAGGTCGGACAGCATCCTATCTACTTCACAAGCAACATGCTACAAGGCCCGGAACTAAAGTATCAAAAACTTGAAAAGTCCGCATATGCCTTGATAGTAGCATCTATAAGGCTTCGGCCTTATTTTCAATCTCACACTATAAAAGTTCAGACAAACCAGCCCATGAAGCAAATCCTTCAGAAAACAGATGTTGTGGGCAGAATGGTTCAATGGGCTATAGAGCTATTCGAGTTCGACTTGAAGTATGAAACTCGGACAGCCATCAAAGCCCAATGCCTCACTCACTTCATGGCCGAATACGAAGGAGATCAAGAGGAGACCTCCACAAGCTGGGAATCGTACGTGGATAGTTCCTCCAACAAAGTCGAAAGTGGTGCAGACATAATATTGGCTAGCCAATAAGGAACTCAAATAGAAGTCTCCTTGAAATTTGAGTTCCCGGCCTCTAACAATCAAGTAGAATATGAAGCCCTGATTGCTGGACTGAAGTTAGCTAAAGAAGTCGGAGCAACCAAAGTAGTCGTCCTCAGCGACTCTCAAGTCATGACTTCTCAGATTAACGGATAGTACCAAGCTAAAGACCCAAATATGAAAAGGTACTTAGAAAAAACTATGGAGTATCTTAGGCGATGTCCTGAAATCGAGGTTAGACATATAACTTGGGAGCTCAATAGCAGAGCAGGCGCCCTCTCTAAGTTGGTAAGTACAAAGCCTGGTGGAAATAATAGAAGCCTAATCTAAGAAACTCTCCAAGAACCTTCAATCACAAAAGTAGACATCAAGCTAAATGTCTTAGAAGTTTCTGGATTAAACCTTGGTTGGATGACTCCCCTGATCGAATACTTGAAATTCGACATCTTACCGAAGGAACAAAAAGAGGCCAAGAAGATTCGGAGGGAAGCGCAGAACTACACATTGGTGAAAAGTGTCCTCTACAGGAAAGGAATATCTACACCATTATTAAAGTGCGTCCTGACTTCTAAGACAGAAGAAGTACTGGACGAATGCACAATGATATCTGCGGGAATCATCTCGGGGCAAGATCTTTAGCCAGAAAGATTATTCGAGCTGGATTCTTCTGGCCAACCTTCCAAAAAGATTCCACCGACTTCGTGAGGAAGTGTCAACCATGCCAGATGCATGCCAACTTCCATGTCGCTCCCCCAGAAGAGCTAATTAGTATAACTTTTCCATGGCCTTTTGCAAAATGGGGACTGGACCTACTCGGACCTTTTCCTCAAGCACCTGGACAAGTCGGAAGTGGATTATTTCACGAAGTGGATTGAAGCAGAGCCTTTAGCCACCATCATAGCACAGAAAAGTCGGAAGTTTCTTTATAAGAATATCATTACTCGGTTTGGAGTCCCCCACTCCATCACCACAGATAATGGTACCCAATTTACCGACTCTACCTTCAAAAACCTGGTGCCCAGCATGAAGATAAGACACCAATTTACCTCGGTAGAACATCTCCAAGCAAATGGGCAAGCCAAAGCTGCTAACAAAGTTATATTAGCAGGCTTAAGAAAAGACTTCAAGAAGCAAAGGGAGCTTGGGCTGAAGAGTTCCCCCAAGTATTGTGGGCTTACCAAACTACACCTCATTCTACTACTGGAGAGACACCCTTTCGACTCGACTATGGCATAAAAGCCATGATCCCTATAGAAATCAGCGAGCAAAGTTCAATGGTGAGATTTTACGATGAGGTCGGCAACGTGTAAGCTCACAAAGAAGAACTCGAGTTGCTCCCCGAAGTCCGAGAACAAGCCCAAAGAAGAGAAGCAGCGCTGAAGCAAAGGATGACGAACAGATACTACAAAAAGGTCATTCGAAGAAGCTTCACCTCATAAGACTTGGTTCTGATAAAAAATGACATTGGCACAAATAAGTCGGGCGAAGGGAAGCTCGCTACAAACTGGAAGGGACCTTACAAGATAATTGAGGTCTTAGGTAAAGGGTACTATAAGGTGCTTGATTTGGGGGGGGTCAGAGCTTCGCAGATCGTGGCACGCCTACAATATGAAGAGATATTACAGCTAGAAACGAACCTCGCTCCTTGATGTACTCTTTTTTTTACTTCATGGTTTTTTTCCGAAAAAGGATTTTCTTGGAGGGGGTTTTAACGAGGCATCACAGCGAGGACTAGGGGGGTAGAAATCCCAATCCCTTAGTATCAAAAGCATCCTTGAAATTCCACATTACATTCAGTAATAATATCTCTCTTTATATTGTGAAAGTAGGATACTCCAAATTCGTGAGTCCAAGAGTTTTATCCTCTTATTTTTCTCTTTAAAATTTCCATTTATCATTACTACGATACGCACTGATTTAAGTTCGAAAAAACGTAAAAATCCGTTGAACGACCTACATGGTCGGCAAGATAAAGCAACGAGTTATAAGTCAGTGTAAAGAGGTTATAAAAGTTTATCGTAACAAGCTCAAACATATTATAACTAACGACTTACAAGTCGGAAAGCCCGAGAAGAATAAAATGCCTCGCAAGAATAACCTAAGTTATGTAAACGATTCAATAGGCAAAGTAAAATTGAACATACGAGGTCAAAGAAATAGAAAACAAAGAGATGCGAGAATTCCTTAAGGAATCAATGATAAGAGTTTTTTCATAAAGACCTTGCCAAAGAAGAAGATTACTTAGAAAAATATTTTCTCAAAACTTAAAAAGCTTCACATAGTTAAAGCTTTCGGCCCAAGGATCAAAACAAAAAGTTTTTACAAAACCTTGTAAAAAACCTTTGCTAAAATTACTCAAAGTAAGTTTTCTCGAAAAAACTTCACAGGGTAGTAAAAACGTTTACCCTTAGAAAACGTTCGAGCTCTCTCAAAAAGTTTTTAAGAAAATTTAAAAGCTGAGTCTCATCAAGCAGCAAGAAAACAACAAACATGCATGATAAAAATAAACTACCTTGTTAAGGGTCCTAGCTAAAAAAGACCATAAACAAAAGTTGTTGTTAAAGGTCTTATTAAGGACCAAGTGTCAGGAAACCAATAATTAAAATATAAAAAGAGTTCATAAAAAGGACCCACAAGTCAGGCCTTAAAATAGCTTTAATCATTGGGGACCAAGAAGAGGATTGGAATCATCACCGGGAAGAGAGGTCGGAGCTTCAGCCGCTGAAGTCGGAGGGGTCGGAGGAATCACCTCGGGAGTAGCCGAGGAAGAGGGCATATCAACCTCACGAGGAGGGGATTCCATTATATGCTGCCCCGCCATCTTCAGCTCAGAATCTGTAGCAGGACGAGGAGGAAAAACAATGGCACCATCAACAACAACTTTGTCAGGGTGCAAAGGCGACAGATCCAAGTCGGGAGCCAAAACTCGAACTTGCTCCTTCAGCACCTCAAACAACACATCAGTACCTTCAACCACAGACTCCTCCAGGTCCTAGTACCCCTCCCTAAGTTTGTCCAACTCCTCCTTCAATTCAATTTTATTTGTAAAAAGGCAAACGTAATTCTATTCGGCCTTTTCCTTCAAACCCTTCGCCATGACACACTGGCCCATCAGCTTCCTCTCCCTCTCCCGGGACTGGGCAAGCTCTTCCTTCAGCTTATTATTCTCCTCCTGTAGCCTCCTCTCATCCTCTTAATACATGGCAATCCTCCCTTGGAAATCCTCCAAAAATTTTTGGGTAGTGCTCAAAGGAGTTTTGTCAAATGTATCAAGAAGGGAGGTGCAGACCCCAGCAGTTCAAATTCTCCCTCGGATTAAAATGTTAAGATGATTTCAGATAATAGCATCATCCATAGTAATCTGACTGTATGGAAGGATGTGCTTCCTAGTAAACTTCGCACCATCAAAACCAGCATCCCCAACAATAGAGGAGCCGGCGTCCATGGTCTTACATTTTTTCTTCTCGGGTTCCGAGGAGGACTAAACGAGGGGAGGAGGAGGAGGAGGAGGAGGAATAGGACTTACCAAGATTGGCCGAGAGAAAGAGGTCCCCTGACCAGACCCATGAAGAGGAGGAGTAGTAGAAGCTCCGACTTCCTATGCAGCAGCTCGGGCGCGAGCATTCTGATGGTTATTAGTGAATAAGAGAAGGGGGTTGAATCTTAGCCCCTTTTTTAAGAGTAAATCTTGTTGCTCTTTTAAAACGCTTAAGGAGATATTTATGCTTTTTGTCTCGTCACTAGTCAAGAGACTTTTTCTTTTTGTCTCGTAACTAATGAGGAGATATTTTTCAATTTTGTCTCCTTCGAACAGAATCAGAATTAGAGTAGAGTAGAGAGAGAGAATCACACCCAGAAGTATCCTGGTTCAGCTGCTAAGTGCAGTGCAGCCTACATCCAGTCTCCATCATAACAATGACGAAATTTCACTATAATCAAATAGATTACAGAATCCAATTTTTCCTAGGAACTACCCTTCCTATCTAGGACAAGTCCAGAATCTAACCCCAATCCTGAACTTGACTTGGTCACCTACCAAGCTTTCAACTGCTAAGTGCTAACCCAACTTGCAAGGAAATTCTCACAAAATCATGAAACACAACACAAATGTACAAAGGACCTCTAGGACATCTATGGCTTTTTCTTTTAATTTTGTATACTCTGTCTTTTTTCGCTCTATGACTTTTTCATACAAACCTCACTGTTTTCCTTTTCCATGAGACTCAAGACAGACAAAACTAATAGAAAATACAACATAAAAAATATTGAAGGAGAAAAACTTCTGTTAGCTTGGGTAGCTATGAGAAATCTATGCTTTCACTCTTTTCTCCTTGCTTCAAGCCTTGGCTGTTCACCCTTATTATAGAAGGGGAAGCCTCCAAGGTTGAAACGGTTGAACTGAGCTAAACTTTTTCTTCTTCAACACAAAACCGGTTCGGCCAGAGAGAGAAGAGAGAAAACCGAATGTAAAATCCAACATGCAATTACCTCTGCTTCATCCCTTCTTACCAAGCTTCATCAATCTGGACCTACCATCTTGACTTGCTCCCCAAGAAAGATTGATGGCCCTTGATGAGTCCTTGATGCTTGACAGCTCCATCTGCTCTATCTTCTGCCTCTTCCTCCACATAGCTACAGTAGCTACCTTCTGTGATGGTTGATCAAAAGTAGAGACGAGCCATACCCCAAGGGATCTTCTTCTCTGACCGAGTTGGATCTCTTTCATTTTTGGGTATGGACAGTTTGAGACTTCCTCACCACTTCTTACCATAAGTGGCAAAGATCTCAGTCACACTCTACTGTGGATCTTCTTTTTCCTAACGCCATCATTACAATGGCTTCTTGCTTGCAACTAGCTTCTTCTTCTTTCTTCTGATAGCTTGTTTTTGCTTCCATATTTCCTGTGAAGTGACAACCGAATAGAGAAGAAAGAGAAGAGAGAGAATACAGAAAAGATTTCAAAGGAATTAAGAAAGAAAATAAAAATGAATTAAGTTTACACTCCCATACCTAGTAGCGTGTAAAGTAATAATAGCAATCAAATCAATGTGAGCTTCCTCTCTCATGTTACCAAGGCATGTATTAAATTCAAGTTAATCAAAATTTGAATTCCATAACCAAAATGAGTGGGTAACCGAACCCAATCAAGCATTTCTCCTTTCCTTCTTTTTTCCAATTCGTACCAAACTAGTTGGTCTTTCATCAAATGATTTAATTTGGGCTTACATAATAATTCCTGGCCCAATCCACATGATAATAAATTCAGCCACATATATTCTTAAATATTATTGCACAAGGCTGAATTTTGGCCAACCATTTTGGGCTTTCATTTTTCTTTATACCCAAAAACAAGATCTGCAAGCAACAAAATTATTAATTTAACAAATGTGAATTAAAATTCAAATTAATAATTTTGTGATTAAATATTTTAATAACGTTTGATCATCATCAAATTAATTTAGAGTTTTCCAAACTCATCAATCTTCCCATTGATGACAAACATTATTAAAAAATTGAATTGAAAAGAATAAGGATTAAGAGTACTCCCTTTGAAGATTTGGAATCCTTCCCCTTTTCAATTGTTACATAGCTCCCCCTTAATACATGCCATTTTATCAAGGGAAGCTTTACCTGTAACTTTTAAAATCAAGCTTAAAGCTACAATGTATTCAACATATGGAATATTTAAATTATGTTGAACAGCTTGATTTATGAGTAGAAGTGAAGTGATAATCAAAACCTGATTTGTTATCATATAAATGATTTTCTGCTCAAAATGATAACAAATATAATGCATGCTTGAGTACCTTCAGAGTACTTTTCAACATATAATCAAGACTCAACATACTTCAAATTAATAAAATACTTCCTGTTAAAACAGATTTTTGCCAAGAAAAAAATTTACCAAATAAAATAATAATTTACAATTTATGAAGCTTTTTCTAAGATAAACAGTCAACATCCAAACTTCATAAAATTGGCAGATTATTAAATCAAAAAAATTATCAGAGCTCAATCAAATTATCACATCCAAAATGCAAAAACCAGAGCAACACATGCACACGGGTAATCATGAATCAAATTGATTTCAGCTCCTGTATTCAATTTTTTCCAACTTTCCTCCCCCTTTTGGCATCAATGGAGAACCTGCAAAACAGACAAGAATATACTAAAATACATAATATTTGTTTAAACTAAAACATAAAGGTCCAGAGTATCCAACTTAACAGTTATACAGTACTCAAAACATGAAAATGAAACAGAATTTATAGGTACGAGCAGTTAAACTGAATCAAGCATCAGAAAGATTAATGTCAGAGCCAAGGGATTGGTTATCTCCATCTGCATCACCCAAATCCTTTTCGAAGCTATCAAGCAGCAGATTAATTCGCTCATGGCACTTTTTCCAAGCCTTCTCATTCTCATATGCTTATTTGCGGACTTCTTTGTATGAGCGTACCATCAGATTAGACATGTTTGAAAATTCAGTTAGAACGTCCTTGATGGAATCAGCAACCTTTGTAGGCTCATTGGGACGACTTTCAAGATCACTTTCTGATGGTTCAGAGGGCATGGAGCATTTTTCTTTGGTACTTTTCGTGGATCCAGAGACTCCTCATCCTTTAATGATGGAAACCTTGTTTTCTATATGCTCATTAGTTAAATCAACATGAAAATGTTCAAATATGCATGTAAGAAAAATGCCATAAGGCAGATTTGCCTTTTGTCACTGCGCACACAATCCCACATGTGTCGCACCATCAAATAAGCAAATGAAATAGGAGAGGAAGTAAGGATTGCAAAAAGGACTAAAGTATCACAAACAGTTACTCTTTGGAAGGAACCACTCTGAGGCATCAAGATATGATTGATGATCCTGTGAAATAGCGCTCTTACAGGTCCAAGAGCTTTATGCGTCAAAATCGTCCCATCCAAGGCAGAGAAGTTTTCACAGGTTCGATTAAGAGCTATCTGATATGGGACCCCAACCTGTGAATCCCACTTTCCAGTCATGTAGGCAGTTACTCCTTCATCAGTGTATCCCAATGCAGCGCTGATGGTTTCTCTGTTCAGAGATAAGTGAACCTTCTTGACATATGAGTGGATTGCTCCGTCAAGATACACCATGTTCGCATAGAACTCGCGAACCAGGGATGGATAAATAGGCTTCTAAATATGGAATAAAGGAGTCCACTTCAAGTTATCAAACAGTGTGGCAAAGTTGATGTCTTTTGCAGTCAGTGCCTCCAAATTTACTAAGTGAGAGTCACATAGGTGACGTTTAGCCAGAACTTGATTGTGAAATTCATAAGCAGCACAAGAGTTGAATCTGCCCGGATCAAAATGAGAATACCCTTGTTGAACTTGTTTTTAAAATCAAGAGATTCCAAATTTGGCAGTTCCTGAGTGTTGCGCAGAGAATAGCCTTTTGCGCGTTGAGAGCTGCGGCCAGAGGGGTGAGGGGTTGATTTTCTTGGTGGTGAATGAGGTAGAGAAGATTGGGACTCCTCTTCTTCTTCTACAACCGGTTCTTTATCCTTGCCAATCTTCTTTCGAGATGAAGTTTTCTGGGCAATAACCTTTCTCCTCATGGTTTCGGTTTGCTTAGAAGAGGGTGAAGGAGATGAAGAAGAAGTAGAGTGTATATGAATGTGAGTATGTGTTTGAGGAGTAGAAGAAAATTGAGGATTTTTGGAGAGTGGAGTTTGGCTACTTCTTTTAGGAGCCACTTTCTTTTTCATGATATGAAAGTGGAGAGAGGAGAGGGAAGATGAAGGAGTGACCAACGAGATTGGAGAGAGGTGGGAGGTTACAAGAGCATTTAATGCTGAGTGGAGAGAGATGGTTAAGTGAGTAATGGACCATTAGGAGGAACGGTTATCAACAAGGAAAGGCTTTAAAATTAAAAATTAGTTCCTAGAATCATGGAAAAAGGTGGAAGAGAAGATTATGATTTGACAAGAACTCCTTCCTACAATATATGATATGACAATTTCCCAAAAAGTATTATTTTTAAAACAAGGAGGAATTCAAAACGGCCAGAGTCATGGATAAGGTCAAAGAAGATTTGGTGGGGCCCAAGATTATTAACATTAGTTTAGTCTCTCCCTGTATCATGGCCTACTCATCAAGTCCTCAAATTTGTCTCTTCCCTACCTACGAGACAAAACCAAACAGAATCAGAAAAATCACAGATTATCAACAGAATTTAATTCTAACATTCCCAAACTGTTTCTTAGAGAGCAGAATCTGTCTTCACACAAGGGTTTAGTAAAAATGTCTGCAAGCTGTTCTTTAGATTTAACAAATTAAATATCAATAGTTCCCTTTTTTACATGTTCTCTAATAAAATGATATCTCAATTCAATGTGCTTAGTTCTAGAGTGCAAAATAGGATTTTTGGAAATGTTTATTGCACTCATATTATCACAAAATAAGGGTATGCTTTTTGTAATCTTTCAACTGAGTTTTCAACCAAATTAATTGTGAACAACACGCAGAGGCAGATATATATTCAGCTTTGGCTGTGGATAGAGCAACAGTGGCTTGTTTCTTGCTTGACCACATGTTAAGTGAGCTTCCAAGGAAGCAACACATTCCGGAGGTGCTCCTTCTATCCACCTGATCTTCCATTTTGAATTCTTTTACAAAGGGTTGAGAAAGCATGGAAAGCACCATTCTTATGAGCAAGAAAAAGTACCCAACCGAATCTAGAGTAGTCATCCACCACTACCAATCCATAATGTTTACCTCCTAAACTTTGTGTTCTTGTTGGACCAAAAAGATCAATGTGCAACATTTCCAATGGCCTCTTGGTAGAAATTCCATCTTTTGGTTTAAAAGAGGATTTTACTTGTTTGCCTAATTGACAAGCATCACAAGTAATATCCCTATCAAATTTAATGTTTGGAATTCCTCTCACCAAGTTTTTCTTAACAAGCTTAGAAATTTGGTACATGCTTGCATGACCCAATTTCTTATGCCAAAGCCATTTTTCAGATTCAAGTGATGTAAAGCATGTTACTTTTTGATCTTTTAAATCCTCAAGAGTCAATCCATACACATTGTTACACCTTTTAGCTTCAAACAAAATATCCCCATATTTTTCACAAAGAACCAAACAATCCAATTTCCTAAAAATGACTTCATATCCAAGATGACATAATTGGCTCACGCTTAGCAAATTGTGTTTCAAACCATCAACAAGAAGAACATTATTTATAAAAGAAGAGAAAATTTTACCAATTTTTCCAATGACCACTATTTTTCCCTTTCCATTATCACTAAATGTGACAAACCCTCCATCATATTCATCAAGCTTTATGAAGAAGGTTGCCTTTCCGGTCATATGCCTAGAGCATCCACTATCCATGTACCACATATTGTCCTTTCGCTTGGATGCTAGGCAAACCTACAAAATGAGCTCAAGTGACCTTAGGTATCCAAATCTTTTTGGATCCTTTCACGTTAAACCATCTTCTTTGTCTCAATCCATTATAATCAAAAATAATTTTACAAACTTTGTTTTCAATCATTCTTTCACCAAAGAAACATTGAATGGGAAAGTAACCATTCCAGTTGCATAATCTACAAAATCTATGATCAGCTGTTTTTACAAAGCTTGTTGGGTTTTGAAACCTTACATCATTTGAAGATGATGCTATGTTTGTAAAAGAAGATTTTTTTTCAATAGGTTTCGCTGTTTTATGGAATCCCAACCCAGCTTTGTCATAAAGAGGTTTTTAACGAGCCAATAGTTGATTTAAATTTTCTGAACTTTGTGCAAATGTGGCTAAGTCCTCTTTATGTCTTTTTACCTCTTTGAGAAGCTTCTCATTTTCTTCAAAACAGTTAAGATAAGCAACCACATAATGTTGTTTTTCACACCCTTTTATTTCTTCTTTCAACCGCTTGTTTTCTTCAACAAGATCAACAGCGGTTTCAGCTTCTCTCACTTTTTCTTTTAGAAAACTATTTTCAGCTTTAAGAATTTCAATTTGAGACTCAAGATTTTGGTTTTATAACAAGAAGCATCTAATTTTTTCAGATAGATGATCAATCATGAGATGAAGATCTTCAGTGTTAGGGTTATGAAATATTACCTGCTCAACATGATCAGCTATAAGGTAGGTTTGAGACTTGGTTTCTGATTCTTCATCTTCATCAGAATCGTTCTCCAAGTCTTCCCAAGAAGCCATGAGTCCCTTCCTCTTTTCCTTTTTTGGCTTCTCCTCCTTCTTTGGCTTAGGGCAATTAGATTTGAAATGCTCAGTCTCCTTGCAATTGTAACATATCACTTTGCTGGAATCTTTCCTTGGTTTTCTTGAACCGCTTCCTGTGTTCCTTTCCTTGAGCTTCACCATTTTCCTGAATTTTTTTGCAAACAAAACAAATTCATTTTCAGAAGAATAATCACTAGATTCATCATCCAGGGGGTTAGTAATAGATGTGAGAGTTGTTCCTTTTCTTTTAGTATCTTTTTTCAAGTATGTATTTTCAAAAGCAAGTAAATTTCCTCTCAAATCATCATATGTCATGGAATCAAGACCACTGCTCTCAGATATCACTATAGCCTTAGTTTCCCACTCTTTAGTGAGACTTCTCAAAATTCTCCTCACAAGCACAGATTCAGGATACGTGATCCCCATAGCATCCAAGCCATTTATGATGATGTTGAATCTTTCGAACAGATCATCAATTGATTCTCCTTTCTTCATTGTGAACATTTCATACTCTCTGTTTAGCATGTCAATCCTGGTCTTCTTCACTAGGGTTGTGCCCTCATGAGTAACTTGTAATTTGTCCCATATTTTCTTTGTCGTTGTGCATCTAGAAACCCGTCGGTATTCCTCAAAGCTGATTGCACAATTAAGCAAGTTGATAGCCTTGGCGTTGAGCTCCACCTTCTTTCTGTCTTCTCCGGTCTAGCTAGTTTTGCCCTTGAGAGAGACCACGCCATCAACCCCTATAGTGGTTGGGAATTGAGGACCTTTTAGGATTATTTTCCAGAGTCTGTAGTCAACTGATTGGACAAAAATATTCATTCTTTCCTTCCAATAAGTGTAGTTCTTCCCATTAAAGAGAGGAGGTCTGTTGCTTGACTGCCCTTCTGTCAGAGTGTAGGCCACTAGGTTTGAGCCACTATTTTCTGCCATCAGGATCTTTTCTCCAAGCTGCAAAAGCTTGATCGATTTGAGACCAAGCTCTGATACCAATTGATGGTTATTAGTGGCTAAGAGAAGGGGGGATTGAATCTTAGCCCCTTTTTTAAAAGTAAATCTTGCTGCTCTTTTAAAACGCTTAAGTAGATATTTCTGCTTTTTGTCTCGTCACTAGTCAAGAGACTTTTTCTTTTTGTCTCGTAACCAATGAGGAGATATTTTTTAATTTTTTCTCCTTCGAACAGAATCAAAATTAAAGTAGAGTAGAGAGAGAGAATCACACCCAGAAGTATCCTGGTTCAGCTGCTAACTGCAGTGCAACCTACATTCAGTCTCCATCACAACAATGACAGATTTTCACTATAATCAAACAGATTACAGACTCCAATTCTCCCTAAGAACTACCCTTCATATCTGGGACAAGTCCAGAATCTAACCCCGATCCTGAACTTGACTTGGTCACCTACCAAACTTTCTACTGCTAAATGCTAATCCAACTTGCAAGGGGATTCCCACATAATCATGAAACACAACATAGATGTACAAATGACCTCTAGGACATCTATGGCCTTTTTTTTAATTTTGTATACTCTGCATTTTTCTGCTCTATGGCTTTTTTATACAAACTTCACTGTTTGCCTTTTTCCATGAGACTCAAGACAGACAAAACTAAATAGAAAAATACAACATGAAAAACATTGAAGGAGAAGAACTTCTGTTAGCTTGGGTAGCTATGAGAACTCTGTGCTTTCACTATTTTTTCCTTGCTTCAAGCCTTGGCTGTTCACCCTTATTATAGAAGAAGAAGCCTCCAAGGTTGAAACGGTTGAACTGAGCTAAACTTCTTCTTCTTCAACACAAAACCGGTTCGGCCAGAGAGAGAAGAGAGAGAACCAAATGTAAAATCCAACATGCAATTACCTCTGCTTCATCCCTTCTCACAAAACTTCATCAATCCGGGCCTTCCATCTTGACTTGCTCCCCAAGAAAGATTCCTGGCCCTTGATGAGTCCTTGATGCTTGATAGCTCCATCTACTCTATCTTCTGCCTCTTCTTCCATGTAGCTACAGTAGCTACCTTCTGTGATGGTTGATCAAAAGTAGAGACGAGCCATACCCCAAGGGATCTTCTTCTCTAACCGAGTTGGATCTCTTCCATTTTCGGGTATGGAGAGCTTGAGACTTCCTCACCACTTCTTACAATAAATGGCAAAGATCTCAGCCACACCCTACTGTGGATCTTCTTTTTCCTAACGCCATCATTGCAATGGCTTCTTGCTTGCAACTAGCTTCTTCTTCTTTCTTCTGATAGCTTGTTTTTGCTTCCATCTTTCCTATGAAGTGACAACCGAATAGAGAAGAAAGAGAAGAGAGAGAATGCAGAAAAGATTTCAAAAGAATTAAGAAAGGAAATAAAAATGAATTAAGTTTACACTCCCCATACCTAGTAGCATGTAAAGCAATAATAGCAATCAAATCACTGTGAGCTTTCTCTCTCATGTTACCAAGGCATGTATTAAATTCAAGTTAATCAAAATTTGAATTCCATAACTAAAATGAATGGGTAACTGAACCCAATCAAGCATTTCCTCTTTCCTTCTTTTTTCCAATTCGGACCAAGCTAGTTGGTCTTTCACCAAATGATTTAATTTGGGCTTACATAATAATTTCTGGCCCAATCCACATGATAATAAATTCAGCCACATATATTCTTAAATATTATTGCACAAGGCTGAATTTTGGCCAACCATTTTGGGCTTTCATTTTTCTTTATACCCAAAAACAAGATCTGCAAGCAACAAAATTATTAATTTAACAAATGTGAATTAAAATTCAAATTAATAATTTTGTGATTAAATATTTTAATAATGTTTGATCATTATCAAATTAATTTGGATTTTTCCAAACTCATCACATTCCTTTTCGCCTCCTGAACCTTTTGGTAAGCCGCTCTAGACCCGCTTTTCACCATTTCTGAAAAAGAGGAACAAAATTGATTAACTTACACGTCGGAAATAAGTATATACAAGTCAGAAGTTACCAAAAAATAGCTACAAAGAGGCAAAAACTACCTATCTCAGTTCGAACAAAACTCGGAGAGCCAAGAAGAAATTTCTTGGTATCCAGGTTTGGAGCCCGTCCTTAGCCTCTCAGAAGAACTCTGCCACAACATCCTCTACCTCATCTAAATCTGCCAAGCCATACTTCTCTACAGAGGAGGTTTCTACCCAGTACAAAGGAAACAGGGGCTCATTATTCTCATCCAGGAAAAAATGGTGATGGCCTTCAACGGCTTGGACTTTGAAAAAAAATTTTTTGAAGTCATGGAAGGATTCATCAAAGATGGAAAAAACTTTCCGGTCTTGAATGGCTCGGAAAGACACCCATTGTTGTTTATTTTGTTTATTGAAAGATTTGGTCAAATGAAAAAGATAGAAAAGGATTTTTAAAGAGATCGAAATGTCAAGCTCTCGGCTGACAAGCTGGTAAATCTTCAGAAAACCCCAAGAATTGGGATGAAGTTGGGAAGGAGCTACCCTACAATGGGACAGAACCTCCACTTCAAAATCAGAAAAAGGCAAGGTAACCCCTAAACGGGTAAAAAGACAGTCATACATAAAAATAAAGTGGGGGTCAATATCATTATTCATCTCACAACAAACTTGGTCCTCCGGATTAGGGGCTACCAACTCATATTTGGGCTCATTACAGTCAAGGTTACAGACTTATGGTACTTCCTGAGGTCAGTTATGAAGACGGTATCTACTAAGGGGTTCTTAGAAAGAACGGAGGCATCTACCCATCTCAAAAAGTCTTCAGGGATGTGGGAAGACATTTTTTTAAAAAATAAAAAATATGTGAAAATGATAACACCTACATTACAAAGAAAAAGAAACCATCAACAAACGGGGTTCTAGAGATAAGGCAACTCATCCAAAGCAGATAAACAAAACAGAAACAACACAAAAATCGCAAAAAACAAGCACGCGTCAAAGACATACTCAAAACCCCCTTTCGGCGCACTATATTCCAAGAAGAAAGGAAGAAATACGAAAAGAACGATAAAGGAGAGCCAGAGAAAAGAGAACTAACCTTCTTGGTAGAGTCACAGAAAGAAGAAAACTCCCGTGGACAAAGTGTGAAAGCGAAGCACTCACAAATAGAAAGTTAAGAAGGACTTGAGTAAACAAAAAGAACAGAGAAAGGAAATTTCGAAAGGAAGACAAAAAAAAAGAAGAGAGAAGGAGGGAAAGGTATTTATAACACACTAGGGGCACAACAGTAAAACGACGCAGTCATTAAGAGGATGTGCCGTTACCAATGTAACTGCCCCTCCCACGTGTAAATGCAAAAGCCAAATGGATGCGACGTTTGATTAGACGCGACGGTTGAGAAATTCAAAATCACGTCGGTTTCAATACTAAAATCACGTCGGTTTTTCATCTTAAAAAAATACTGACTTAAGCATCCCCGAGTTCAATTAATACTCGAATCCAACCTGTAAGTAAGAGATCGGACTCGAGTAGGGGCACTGTTCCTACCCTGTCCCAGCGCAGTGGCCAGACCCAATTAAGTTAAAAAGGCCCAATCCAAAGGATTGGCCTTCACTGCTCACTCGACTTTCCCAAAAGAGGTTGGATTCGGCACAAGCAGGTAGATGACACTTATTCAAATGAGTAACTGCCTCCTAAAATCTCTCACCCACCTCTAGAAGAGATATCTCAATAACCCTAAAATAAAGGGACGGTTATCCACCATCAGAAGTGAAACTACCCCAACGGTGGTTATTGGTTCTCCATCTATAAATACACTGACACACTCAGGTAAAACTAATTAAGTTCCAATACATTCTAAACCTACTTACCCCTTTGCTAACTTAGACATCGGAATGTCTTTACAGGTACCACCCCCATTCTTTCACATACACAACTTGGACGGCGGTTTCCAAACATAAAGCAAGTCGGAGACCACCTTCCTCTAGCGTTTGAGCTTCTCATTCAAGCTTAATCATCCGGTTTTAAGTAAGTTACGGAACACCTATCAAGTGCTATATGTAAAGAGAAAGGAATGAATGAACCAGCTGCAATGAAATGCTTGCTTGCAGATTGCCATGAGAATTACAATTAAAGACCCTTTAATTATTAAGTAAAACGAGTTTCACCTTTGCAATAAATTTTAAATACTAAACTCTAAATTTTAAACAAAATCACCGAAGAAGAGTAGATGAAGATGGTAATGTAATTCTAAGGCTTATGATTTAATATTGAAAGAGAGATTAAATTAAATTCAATTAACTAATTTAAAATATTATTTTATTCTTACTCATATAGTAATGTTCACTTCACTTTACTGTTAAAATGACATATTAGCACTTAGTGTATTAATAAAAGTTTGAGTTAGGGATGAATAAAAATTTGCAATATCTAATTTGAGAGACTTATATGATCTTTTATGAAATGTGAGACTATTTTAATTTGCATTTGAAAATTTAAGAACTATATTAAATATTATCTCAAACTAAATTATACAAAAATATTATATAAATACAGTGTATGTAGTATTGTTATATTAGCAAAAATGTTTATTCATTTATATTAACTTCTAAGTTTTTCAAAGGATATAATTAACGAGGAGAATAGTTTAAATGATGAAGAGATGTGTCCAAATCGTATTTTTATTATTATTGAAATAACATTTTCCTTCTTAATCACTACATGCAATACTGATGCAATTAAATCAAAAACAGAGGCAGGAAGGCATTGTGCATTGT
>NC_029794.2:20090043-20094647 GCF_000816755.2 Arachis ipaensis | reverse complement strand
ATTAATTTATCTTATTTAATTTTGATAAAAATAACATAAATTTAATCAATTATATGTATTAAATTTTAATTATTAAAAAATATCTTAAAAAAACATTTTAACATCTTTATTTGAGTGGCTTAAACAAAATATTATTACTGTAGATAGCCCACATCAGGTAATTAACTAATTTAATCAGAATCATATTCATATGTGCACAAATTGTGTATGATAATGTGATCCGAACAGACTAATAATTAATTAATAAAGCATGGAACAGAACTTTTGGTTTTCTAAATGGAGAAGAGAGGTGCGACTATGTCAGGAGATGGATTATGTTCACATTTCTGATTCGGATCTCAGGATCTTGGACCTTTGGTCATCTGGACAGTGGAACCTTGAGAATATCTATTCTCATCTGAATCAGTCTCTGCAGAGCAACATTAACTCTTACAACCCAGATGTTCAAGCTGGTTCAGAGGTCGGTTGGTGTTGGACTGGTGCGGCCTCAAAGGTTTATGATGCTCATAGTGGTTATTTGTGGCTCAGTAAGAAGATGTTTAGTTGGGAGGATAGGGGTAATTGGCTTTGGCTTTGGCGTCAACATGTTCCAGAAAAGCACAAAATTTTGGCCTGGCTATGTCTTCGGGAGGCTCTTCCTACTGCTGCATTTCGTTTTAGGAGGGGCATTTCGCACACGGATAGCTGTCCACGATGTTTCTCAGGCTAGGAATCGGTTTTACATTGTATTCGGGATTGTCCAAAAGCCCAACTTGTTTGGCAAGCTTTAGGGATCTCCGATCAACCAGTGGATTTGATGAGTTGGTTCTTATATAATAGCAAACAGCGCCCTTTTAGATTCTTTTCTGGTCTCTGGTGGATTTGGTGTTTGAGAAATAACGAGATCTTTCATCCTCACGAGCATTGGACCACAGACAAGGTGATTGGTATGGCTTTGTCCTTAGAAAAGGAGCTCCGAAATATTTTTGAGTTGCAACGACTATCTATCCCCTCAACCATTAGTGGCTCTTGGATTCCCCCCTCAGTGGGTACCTTTAAGATTAATTGTGATGCTAGCTATCCTGGCAGTGGTGCTCGAGTTAGTTTTGCTTGTGTTAGCAGAGATTGGAAGGGAAGGTGGCAACGAGGCTGTCTGGGAACAATTGAGAGTCGTAGCATTTTGCAAGGAGAGTTGTTTGCTATTTGGAGAGGCTTTCTTTTAGCATGGGACTCGGGACAAAGAGACATTATATGTGAGACAGACTGTGTGGAGGCTTTTACTATTGTCAATAATTTACACATGGCAAAGACTGCAATGAGGACTATTTCTCCCCAAGTGGAGCTTCCATTGCCTTGGAAGGAGTTTGAGAGTAGTATTCAGCGGGACTGCCTTTCTTAAGCAGTTTCTTATTTTTTTTTTCTTTCTTAGTTTTTGTTTATTTTCTTTTAAGTCACCAAAAAAATTAATAAAGCATGGAAACTACTGCAACATTCTTAGAAACATGTAAAATTAATTATTAAATTTGGTTGCTCTTAAACCAAGTAGTAGTTAGTAGGGGTGTAATTGGTTTTGTTTTGGATTGAAAACCAACCGAACCGAATCAACAGTGGTTTGGTTCGGTCGATTTTTTTGGTTTTTTATACCTAATAATCAGAATTTAAATTATCATAAAATGAAGTTTAAAACATTCAATAAACTAGAATAACAAGAGTATATTACATCCAAATTTAATACAAATTCAACTTAATTAAACATAAAACAAAGACAATTAAAAATGTCTAGCAAAACAACAAAAATAAACACACTTTAAACCGAAACAGTCACTTTAAAACAAATAAAAACCAAACAGCGACCATGCTTAATCTGAATCCACACCAGACTCATCATCATTTTCTCCGGTTGGTGCAATTTCTACAAAAATAAAATAAAATAATCATTATAGATTATAAACATAATATAGATTATAAATTATAAACATAAACCATGAAAGGAACTACAAATTTCTTTTTTGCATACCTAATTTAAGTTTCTCAAACTTCAATAAGCTCTTCAAAATCAGTTGTTATTGGAGAAGCACGAAGCCAATTTTATGTATATATTAATGCCTCAACTGTCTTTGGAGTTTAAGAACTCCTATAGTTGTTAAGTACTCTTCTACCAGTGCTAAAAACTGATTCTGAAGCAACAGTCGAGACCGGCATTGCTAAGACATCTCTAACTATTATGATTATATGCTTGTTGGCTGCATATATATAAACATAACAATGAAAAATTAGCAGCCATATATATGTAGCCAATTTAAACCACAACAACAAATAATATATGTGCAGCCAATTAGCAACCACATAAAATTACGTGAAACATATATATGCAGCCAAATTAAACCATAACAACAAACTGTGAAACATATATATGCAGCCAATTTAAGTCACAACAATAAATTGTGAAATATATTAATTATAAGTCATATGAAAACAAAAAAAAATCATGTAAAATAGTGTGTGTGAGAGAGAATTATGTAAATATAGTATTTATATTCTATTACACATGTTATAGATTACCAACTTTGTTTAAAATTGGGAGAAACAAGATTAATAGCCCCCTTCCAACAAATTCAAGGAATCAGCATATACTTAAGAAGGTGGTTTACACATGTTAAAGATTTGAACAACATAAAATCAGCATATAATCAGCCCCATTCACTCACACACTAAAGGTTCTATTACAATCCAACTACAACTGAGATTTGAACCTGAGATGTGACTATTGTGAGCTAAACATATTAGCCATGCGTATAAGTAAAAGAAGTTCATAATGTGTGCTACATTCTTATAAATCGATCACTTTTTGCTGCTATTCTTTTTTTCTTTTTTTTTTTTTTTGCATCTTTGTAGAACTTTGATATAGACCTAAAACGGACCATGAAATAGAGCATTTGGAAGTCTATTAATTATTGGTGCATTAAAAACAATAACCAGAACCATAAGTAATTCATTTTTAAAGTCAATCAATATAATTTAAATGACTATAAATAAACAGAGACAGCTATACATATATATTCAAAAAGACACCAAAATTAATTACATAATATTCAAAACTCATCACGTATATTTTGGATTCAAACAGCTATACTTACACGATTATATATACTGAATAATAAAGGACTTATGGAAAACTAAAAAATCACTAAAAATAATACCTCCGAAGAAGACATTGTTCAGATACTTTTTGCAGAAGAGGGCTCGGCGACGGACTGGATTGGAGTGCTGCTCGGTTTAGGGTTTGTTGCGACGGCGACCCTGCGACGGCGATGAATGGACAACTTCCAGCGACAATAGGTGACTTTCTTGACGGCGGACGGCACTCTCTGGCTCCCTCAGGTTCTCCTTCTCTCAAGCATGGAGGTCAGAGGTGGAAGAATGGGAGATGGAAGTGTTGTGCGTAAAAAGAGAAGAAGAAAGTTAGGGATGTGGCTGATTGGCTTTTTTATTCCTAGGTTAAAGGGTAACTTAGTAAAAACACGCACTACTGAACCCTCACTCTTCGGTTCGGTTCGATTTTAGCAAAGACAACCGAAAACCGAACCGAACAGATTGGTTTAGTAAAAAAAAAAAATTAAAAAAATTGGTTTTTTCGATTTTTTATTCGATTGTTGTAAATTTTGGTTCGATTCTGCGATAATTTTCGGTCCGGTTCGATAACTTACACCCCTAGTAGTTAGTCCCAAAATGATGTAGTTGCTTTTTATAGGCATGCCGTGATATAAAAGATCATAGTTGAATACTCGACAACTATCCTCTTGCATGTAATTTTGGTAGCGTTTGTTTTCGGGGCAGGACACGGAGACATGGACAACACTTGTTAAAAAAGTGTTTGGAAGCAGAGACATGAACAGTGGACATATTGTCTCCGAGACAATTTTTTATATTTTTGTGTCCACTATTTCACGAAGGACAATGATGGACACGGGATTTAGAATAGTGGACACGGACAATTTTATAAATTTTGTTTTCCTTTTTTCTACTATTACCCCTTCTTATTTTTCCTATTGCGTTGTTCAAAAATACTTTTTTCTTCCTGTTCTTCCTCTATCTCTTTCTTTTCCAAGTACTCTCTCCTTTCTGTAGAATTTTTTATTCGGGTAGATAATTCTTTTCTTTTTATCGTTTTACTTCAATACCATTTTAACCTTATATTATATTATTTGATTTGTAATAAAAATGTAATCCTCCTTTTCCACTTCAAGCATTATAAACACTTTTGGTTGACATAAGACTTCAAGGAGCTATGAAAAAAATTCAAAAACTGACTGTAACTTGGTTTCAATTTGGGATGTGAGGCTCAGGAGACTTAGCTCAGGTAACTTTGCCACTAGGCAAGGCTACATCTTATGAACTTATATGTTAATTGTTTTGGGATGTGAGGCTCAGGAGACTTAGCTCAGGTAACTTTGCCACTAGGCAAGGCTACATCTTATGAACTTATATGTTAATTGTTTTGGGATGTGAGGCTCAGGAGACTTAGCTCAGGTAACTTTGCCACTAGGCAAGGCTACATCTTATGAACTTATATGTTAATTATTGTATATATTATATATCTTTTTTAATTAAATTATTTTATATTC
>NC_029794.2:20083740-20089907 GCF_000816755.2 Arachis ipaensis | reverse complement strand
AGGAACTCAACCATTGAATTAGTAATTCAATAATCTAATATTTTAATTAGGTCAATTATTAAGTCGATTCTGATAACTATGCTTGATAGACTAACCAAAGAATGCTCTCTTATTTTGGAGGTTAATTTTTTTTTTTCAAATGCTCTCCTATTCTTATTGTATAATTTTCTTTTACCTATTGTATCACATTATTACTAAAGTATTTTATATGAAAAAGTAAACACATCCACATTGTTACTTTATATTTTATATGAATAAGTAAACATCTATGTTAAAACAAATAAACATGTATAATATATGAAAATAAATAGAACTTATGTGATATTAAGAAAAACAAAAAGTAAACATTTAATAGATAGAGAAATAAAAATACAAAGATATTAAAAATAACATAACTAAAATATTTTTGAAGTTGAAAAAACATATTTTTGTGTTACATGATTAACAAAATTTTAAACTCTAAATGCTAAATTCTAATTCTTTAACAATAAAAAATAAGATATGGCTAAATGTGTTAAAAAAAATTTACTCCTAACATTTCTCTTAGAAAATTGTTTACTTTAATTATCAACTAACTTTAAAGTATTTCAAAGCACATATAATTAATGATCAACACATGCATACAAATCATATCCATAATAAAATAATATTTTATTTAAAAATACCAATATTACATATAACAGGACCATTTTTTGGATGCTATAATAACTTATAACTATAGATAACTCACATAAGGTAATTAATCAATTTAATTATATGTGAGCATATTGTGTATGATAATGTGATAGTAGAAAGACTAATAATTAATTAATAATACATAGAAACTGCAGTATTCTTAAACATATAAAAGTAATTATATAATGTTGTTGCTCTTAAACGAAGTAGTAGTATAGTCCCAAAGTGATGAAGTAGTTGCTTCTTGGTCAAGAAGATGGCTGTCATGTGGGGAAATATGATCAAGCTTTATTTATTATTCTGATGAGTGGAATCTATCACGCTATCTGCTCTAACCATCTCCAATGCCGCAAGCAACTCACAACCTTCAATGTCATTCGGCCACAACCCTAAATTGTCCTCACCAAAAGCTTCACCTGCAATCTCTTCCATCCTGTTCATAATATCAATATCGCCAAAATCAGTGTCACCAAAATTATTATTATTGTTATTGTTGTCATTGGCCTTGGCTACCTCCATATTCATCCAATCTCCAACACTTGTCATCCTCTCCTCACTCGACAGATAATCATGGAAAGCCTTCGAATTTTCATTGCTGCTGTTACTTTCCTGATGATTGAGAGTAGCACCGCGAAAAGCGCACATCGACTCGTGGTCCATTCTTGAATTCTTGTCTTTAAATCCCAAAGACAAATCGCTTTGTGGACAATCTACGTTCTGACATGCATACAGTAGTTTGTCCACAAAGTTGTTACCATTATTATTACTATCAAAATTACACTTTCTTTTTTCACTGTCTCCATTGTTGCTACTCCCGCCGTCACCACCAAACAGAACATGATCAAGAGAATTATTAATAGAGCTTATTGGGGATGACTCAAAGACTTCGATTTCTCCTTCACCGTCTTCTTTATTATTCTCCTCGTCGCTAGGCGAAGAATGAGAAATCTTAAGACACTTGTTGGTAAGTCTCAACGAAGCTTCTTCCTTGTTCACAACTTTGGACCAAGTAGCGCTGTCTTTGGCAGTCATCCTATCTTGCAAGGTCTTTGATTGAGTCACAAGCCTTCTCAATTTCTCCAAGTTAGGGGACATATGTTTTATAACTGAAGCCAAAACCGAAACCTTCCATGCCTTCTTCAAATCATGGGGTTTCTTGTACGGTGGTGGCCCGTTTTCTTGAGCCAAAAGGCCCTGTTCACCCCACCATGCCTCTGACCCATTAGGCCACCACGGCGGGGCCACGCCTTTATCCAAAGGGTACCTCCTTTGTGGCGGCACACAGTGTTGCATTAGTGCTGAAAGAAGAGATCCTAGTGTTGTGTCTTGAAGATCTTGGAGAAGGTGTATGCTTGACGATTCATCTAACTCTCCCTTTTCAAGTAACGGTAAATACTTTGCAATTGCTGTAGGAGCAGTTTGGTCAAATCTAATATTTTCTTTCCACCATTCTCGCAAACTATCCGAGCTGCCAGTAACTGGTTTACCTATAAATTATAATTAAAATATTTTAATATCAAAGTTAAAACTGAAGTGCGACAGAAATAAAATATTTTTTAATAAAAACATACAAAAATATTAAAATTATTTTTGTATTAATTGTTAAAAAAAAACTCAAATATAAACCTTTATAATTAAGAATTTTTAAATAATTTAATATATTTAATTAAATTATTATTTTATTATTATTAATTTTACATAAAAATAATTTCACGTAATTATTATTCCTCCTTTCAAATTAAACTTTTAAATTATGCATAGTTAAGTTTTAATTAAAAAAATTAAATGAAAAAGAAACGCTTGTTTTGAAAGAAAGGGTGTAATTCTATACCTTTTTCGGGGACGATGCCATAGACAAATCCACGAGCTTTGCAAACCTCCATTATTTTGACCATGTATTTGAGGACAGAGTCTTGTGCCCTAGACATCTTTTTCTTCCTGGACGCTTCTTGTTTGGCTTCTTTGTTTTCAAATTCGTCCATGTTAAGTTTCTCCTTCATTTTCTGGAGAAGGATACGGTCTTTCCATATGCGCTTCTTCAGATTTTCATAATTTATAGTTTCATCTTCTGCTGTCGCAGTAGCATCAATTTCCTCGTCTTCTGTATCGGACAATTGAACATAGGGCGGATCCATTTCTTCTTGGATCACCACCATGATGATTTTTTTTTAATAAAAGAAGTCAAGTGAAGTGTGGAAAATATGTGTATAGAAGAGTAGATAAGAATAATTGATATTATGTTATTAAAACTCGTGAAAGTTATATGCGTATATATAGATATCCACGAAGGTTGTAGAATGGCGGTGTTAGAAGAATCTAACATGAGCAAAATAATCTTAGCCTAATGAAATTGTATTCAAATAAATAATTCATAAGAGTAATAGAGATAAAGTAGACATTATCGAGATGAAAATTGTAGAGTGTTTATATTTTTTTTTGGAAAGGTTGGTAAACGTACAATTAACCTGAGAATTAAAAGTTGTTTGAGTGAGATAATGAAAAAGATAAGGCGGTTCTGTTTGCATGCACAATTTGTAATAATATTGGGTAATTAGAATTATAATTCTTACCGTCACTAATGTTTGAAAAAAAATTACACCATTTGTAGGCTGTTGTGGTTTTTTTTTTTTTTTTCTTTCTTTTCTTTTCTTTTTTTTCTTCTCTTTTCTTCCTTCTTTTCTTCTTTTTCTTTTTCCTACTCGTATCTTGGCCGGTGTATATATCTGATCATATTTGATATCTTGCCTCACTTTAATTTAAAAGATATATCAAATTATTTCAAATGACATAAGAATGACCAAATCTCATATATATTAGTTTAATATTATACAATCAATTCAATAATAACAAAAACACATTATTTAATTGAAAACAACACCTATACTTTTTCTTTTGATATAAGACACAATAAATCTTTAAATAAAAAATCATAAATCCAAAATTTTAACTCATTTAATCAACAAAATATATTTAAATGTGTTTCAGAACTAAAAAAACATCAATACCACTTTATTTAGTTGGAAATGATATCACGGTTAAAGAATTTCTGGGTCAAAATTAAGAAATTCTTATGTCAATTAAAAAATTTTCTGTATTATAGTACAAAATTTTTAATAATTTTTTCTGATAAATTATACACAATTCAAAACTCTCTCTCCTCTTCTTCTTCGTTATCATCATCTTCTTCTTCTTCTCATTCTTCATTTTTTTCCTTGTTGTTTCACATTCTCATAATTTATCTTTTTCTATCCTCTTAATAAGAATATGTGTCACGGTTAAAAAGTTGTGATACTATTTTTCTATTAAATTATGCATAAATTAAAATTCTCCTTCTGCTCCTTCTTGTTTCACCTTCTCCTAATTATTCTGGTTTCACCTGATTAATATGAATAAAAACAAAAATAAAAAGAAGAAAAAAATTAAACATAAAAAAAAATAAAAAATGTTGCAATAATTATTAATTAGATTTTTTTCATTTTATTAATTTAATATTGATGGTAATTAATTATAGTAGAAAATAAATGTTTTGTAATTAACCTTATGTACTCCTTATGTATTCCTACTATAATTAATTACCATCAATCTTAAATTAAATAATTAAAAAAAATCTAGGTAACAATAACCACGAGAAATAGAAGGGAGAGAAATAAAAAAACACAGTAACAACAATAATAAAGAATGACAATAAAAAAAATATACCAAAAAATAAGTATGTAATTCACGTGTGTCGTTATATAAGTAATTTTTATTGAGTTTGAATTAGTTGATAAAAATACTTAACTATTTAATGATACCATTAAAAATAAGACCAACTTAGCGTTTATAAATATTGTGTAAACTTTATGTTATCTTCTAAGAAAATTCAAAAATATTATGTGTACAGTAAAACTCAAATACGTATGTATATTGTATATATTTATGTATATTATTTTATATATTTTTTAATTAAATAATTAATCAGAAAAATAATTAAATTTACCATAATAAGATAATCAAATAATAAAACTATTTTATAATAGCATAATAAAAAAATTATGAATCACTAAATATGTATTTTGTATACGATGACTAATTTTTTTTGTACATGTAACATAATTGAATTTTGTAAATGAAACTAAATTTACTCAATTATTTAATCCATGTAATTAAAATTACAACTATCTAAAAATTATTATGAAATCCATGTCAAAATTAATAAAACTAGGTATTAACTCATATGTATTTAAGAGCACAAATTAAGATTATCAATTTAAACTTTTTTATAAAAAAACTCATAAAATTAAGTTTTTAATATATTTATTATGTAATCTTTTAAAAGTAAAATGTTTAGATTTTTTAATAAAAATGAATTATCTAACATATATCTTTAAAATACATGTTAAATAAATCTGTTAATAACTATTTTTAAATAAAGTAACACATATAATTAATATTTATTCAGTCATAGACTATTAAAATAAAGCATTAATAATAATAATAATAATAATAATAATAATAATAATTACGAAAATAATTTTCTACTCATCAAAACCGTTCACGAAAACATAAACCAAGTAAATATTATTAAATTTTGTCTTTCTGATACATATTTAAGCATCAATCAAATAGCAATTTTTTTTGTAACTTTGTTGAGTAAGAAATAACTGAATTCATGTGACAAATAAAAATGATAAGAGCAGATTTGTTATTTGTGACTTGTGCATGCATTCTTATGCTAATGAGTTTTGCATGATGTAATGAAGAACGTGGTCAGATTAATTTTGATGTGTAATACGAATGGATAGAAAGACCCGTACCATATATAATATAGTTCAATAAATATAATATTAATATATATGTGATCAATAATCCAACGAAGGGACAAGGTTGAATTGCAGTACTGTACGTAGAAAAGAACATTATGCCCATTCTTTAGAGAGATGGGTTACTTTCATGGTATGAAAACGCAAACATAATCTTAAAATGTTGCCTATGTAACTCAAAATAAATATTCCAATTGAGTTACAATAATTTTATTTACAAAAGTCTTATACCAATATAAAAGAGAGATTGAATAATGAAACCCAGTCCATATTAATTAAAATAAATAGTTATTTTTTTATTATAAAAAATTTGAATGCTTATAAAATTAATTATAAAAAAATTAATATTATATTCATTAAAATAATTTTATTTTGACAAAAATATTTCATTGTTAAAATTATGTTAATTTTAAAGAAAAAATACATAAAAATCCTAAATTGCTTGTATGATCGTCTTCTTCAACATTTTCTATCAATCAAACTCAATTTCAATTTTTGCGTGTCACCCAATTGCATCAATCATAAAAATTAGGATTAACTGATATTTGTGTGTGGAGTGGATGATAAAGATATAAATTAAAAATATTTTTATAAAAAATATAAAATTTAAATTCTCAATACATTTATTATGTATTTATTAAAATAAATTATTTAAAATTTTCTATTACTAGTAATCTTAATTTGTATTCT
>NC_029794.2:20078013-20083647 GCF_000816755.2 Arachis ipaensis | reverse complement strand
CTTATTGAAAAAGTAGAAAATAAAGAGTAATTATCCAAATCAATCCCTAAGAATTTTAAAAGTGGATATTTTAGTCTCAACAAAATTAATACACAGATCAATTCCTAAGGTTTTACTACGACAGACAAATCAGTCCCCAGTTTATTGAGTAAATATGGAGATTAGTCCCCAAAGCTTTTAAAAATAGATATTTAGTCCCAAGAAACATTAATGTACAAATCAAATCCCCAATATTTCTCTCTGTTAGATATAACAGTGTTCCGTCTAAAAATAAAATAATAATTATTATTATTATTGAGTGACTATATATATATAAGAATCTAATGAATAAATTTATTATTATTTTTGTTCAAAAAATACAAAAAATTATAGTATAATATTATTTTGTAATTAATAATAATTATTTTATTTTATTTTATTTTTGGACGGAGGACTATTATGTCTAACAGAGAGAAATATTGAAGATTGATTTATATATTAATTTTTTTGGGACTAAAATGTCTGTTTTTAAAATTCTTCAGAACTGATTTGGGTAATTACTTTGCCTAAAAATAAAGACTGATTTATCTGTCAGAGTAAAACCTTAAAAATTGATCTGTGTATTAATTTTTCTTGAGAAATAAAATGTCTACTTTTAACATCCTTAGAGATCGATTTGAGTAATTCCTCTAACAACAGAACCAGGCACCGGATTCGATGGTCTCAGAACGTTTGCACCATTAAATGGTTCCATAACAAAACATGTTTTTTAAAGTTTTTTAACAACGGCTAAATAGTCCTTATTTAATTTTAATTACAAATTAATCGTTTATATATTATTTAATTATAAAATTTATTTGTTATTTTATAAATTATTATTTTATCATTAATCTATCATATTTATTAATAATAAAAAACTACAACAATAACAAATTAGATTTTTCATTAATCATAATAAATATTTTACAATCTTAATCGATCATAATTTTATCATTAATCCATTAAAAATCGTGTTTGTTAGAAATTCAATCGATTAGATGCACAAACTAATAGATTGAAATTCAGGTTTCCTAAACTGCAATCGATTGGAATTGATACTAAATCGATTAAATTTTACACGGCATGTGGGTTTTTTTTTATTCAATCGATTGGTCGTATTACCCAATCGATTAAAATCATCAAAACAATTTGAGAAATACATAAATACACGAAAATAAACCATATTTAACAAAAAAAATTTCATTATAAATTAAAAAAAATCATTATTTTTCAAATTGCTTTAGATTTTTGTGATAAAAAATATCAATAACTTATTGAAAAAGTAAAAAATGAAGAGTGATTACCCAAATTACCCCCTACAAATTTTAAGAGTGAATATCTTATTCATGTGTGCTCTTGTGTACTCCTATATACTCTGGAGACCATGGTTACTATTGTCTACTGTGAAGCTTAATAATTTGAATTAGCCATTTTTTTTAGAATTTGAAGTGAAGTTCGCATTGCTCTGCATAAAAAAATTCGTATTTGAAAAATTAAAGTTAAAAAATTGGGTTTTGAAAAATAATAATTTTTTTTTATTTTATTTCAGAAAAAATCCATTACTAAAAGATTAAAAAAATTTCATTACACAATCAATTTTATGAATAAAGAATCGAAACAAAGAATTACAAAATTAGAGATTATATTCACTAATCTGGATTTTGTAATCAAAATAATGGATTGTTTTCTAAACACTACGGTGAAAAAATTGATTGAATCTCTATCACCAACTGTGATTATCAATTAATGATGAACAAATATTGGATATTAAAGAGGTGGATAAACAATGAAGAAAAATTGAATATTAAGTAGACGGATAAACAATGAACAAAAACAATAAAAAATTGATAATCAATTCTAATTGTTGGATTGAGTAATTGTTGATAGATTATTCACTAATTTATAATCTTAATATTAAAGAAAAGATAAGATTAGAGTATTTAAATCAAAATAAAAACTTAAAAATTGAAGATAGAATTTTAAAAATAAGATAGATGAATAATAAAATAATAATTTATAATCACGAGCAGACAAATTTAGAGAAGCGTAACATATAAAATTCAATCGATTGGGTATAGGGCTGTACATGGATCGGATAATATCCGCATATCCGGGGTAATTATCCGCATCTGATCCGAATTTTGCGGATATTATCCGATCTGCACTATGGTAGGATCGGATTGCGGATTTGGCAGTGGTATCCGCGGATCCGATCCGCATATCCGCACGTGACATATAAATATCATAGTTTAAGAAAATAAACCCTAATGTGATATGAATTTTAGTGTGTTGTTTTATGAATTTTATGATATTTTGTTTTTTATTTTTTATGTTGTACTTCGACTTAGAATAATTAAACTTAAATCTTGTATTATTATTTTTTTTGTTATTCAAGAGAACTTTTATTGATAATATTTTAGAATTAAATATGCTTAAATAGGTGAAAAATGAATTTTTTTTGGTAAAAATAGCCAAATGGAATTTGAAAACTTTTTTTTGAATTATGCTATACCTGATATCCGATCCAATCCGATCCGGTCCACATACTTGCGGATCGGATCGGATCTGGCCTGAAAAATTACGGATATCGTATCCAATCCGATCCGATGAGTGCAATACGGATCGGATAGAATTTTAGGCTATATCCGATCTGATCCGATCCGTGTGCAGCCCTAATTGGGTAATACAACCAATCGATTGAATTGTGAAAATCTATATTGCTTTGAAGACTTAAATTGATTGGGTAACATGATCAATAGATTGAATAAGAAAAATTTCACATGCCTTGTAAAATTCAATCGATTGTATATTAATTCCAATCGATTGAAGTTTGGAAAACCTGAATTTCAATCGATTAGTTTGTGCATCCAATCGATTGAATTTCTAACGAACACGATTTTCCCAATCCAATATGTATGTAACGGATTAATGATAAAATTATAATCGATTAAGATTGAAAAATATTTATTATGATTAATGAAAAATTTAATTTGTTATTGTTTTAGTTTTTTATTATTAATAAATATGATAGATGAATGATAAAATAATAATTTATAAAATAAAAAATAAATTTTATAATTAAATAATATATAAAATATTAATTTGTAATTAAAATTAAATAAGAACTATTTAACAGTTATTAAAAAACTTAAAAAATATATTTTATTATGGACCATTTAATGATCCAAATATTGTGGGACTATCGAATCCACTACCAAGTAACCATATAAAGGAATACCTAAACATTAATAGTAATGTTCTATACCATATTTGAACCCACAAACCAAGATTTTGACTACCAATGGGTTTAAATTCAAATTCAATGAAAATACCAAAAAAATTCTATTAAGTAAAATTTAACTAAAATTTTAAAATGGTCTCTCAGATTAAGTTATTGTACCAATTTTATTCATGAGATTTCAATTGCACTCATTTAAAAATCATTTTAAGGTTTAGTTTAGTAAATTTTTGACTTTTTAAAAGTAGTTTATAAAAATTAATTTTTAAAAGATGACTTTTTAAAAAATGTAGCATTTATGTTTAGTAAATCAAATCAAAAATAGTTTTTAATAAACACAAGTAACATCAATTACGTTTGGTAAAATAGCTTTTAAAATTAAAAAATACTATAATAAACATAAATATAAGTATTAAATTTAAAAATTAGTTAACATATGAGGTTATATTAGACTTTTAAATTTTAAAAGGTATCCTGATCTTTTAAAAGGTTCTATCTTAGGTACTTTCAAAAGTATCCTGATCTTTTAAAAACTGCAAACACAAGCACATGATCTTTTTAATTTACCAAATACAAAATGAAGAGTTTAAACTTTTAAAAAATATAAACACCTCTTCTAAAAATTTTACTAAACTAAGCCCAATTAAGCTAAATTCTTTGGCTTTTTAATCTTTCAATAAAAGATTAAGTAATTTCCAAGTGTATGTAAATATTAGAAAGGGTACGTTACTACTTATTAGGTATTATTAGCTAATTTTATAGAGATAGATTGCGAAATGAAATAGATTTTCTATTATATTTTGCGATCATTGTGAGTGAAATATAAACAAAGTATAAATTAATTCATTTTTTAATTTTATTGATTTTTTGATATTCGAAATGTAGATTTATTTTTGTTGTTAGTTTCTCGTCTTGATCTTGATTTTTGCTTTTATTTCTTGTTTATTACATTATTTTTTTGCTACCTTGTTGTTGTGTCTTGTTGTTGCTGCTAGTATTTTTTGTTTATTCTTTCTGTTTTTATTTTAAAATTTTTATTGTTGTTACTTATGCTGTAAAATTTTTTGTTGTTGATGATGTTTTATTTTTTTAATAATAATTTTATTTAAATTTATTTTAGTGTCTGTAGAAGAAAAATAAAAAATAAAAAAGAAGAATAAGAAGAGAAATTCGATATTTTAATGAGGAAGTTGTTGAAAAAGAGTTGTTAGAAAATGATATTTTGATCCAAATGAGAATTTTAAAACTAAATTGAACTTTACAAGTGAATTTGAATATAAAACAAATTATAAAAGAATAAAATTTTTTATCTAACCTTTTAGGACTCAAAATTGTACTTAACTATTACTCTTATTATTATTATACATCTAAATTACCTTAATGTTATCTATAATTTTTTAGAAATATAAGTTTATATATTCACTAATTTTTGTAGATCATGATTTTCATAATAATTGTAACAATTCTTCAATTTAGGTGGTGTTTTGAATCCTGTGAACACGGTGTGCATTTCATGGACTTTCATGCTAGTATTAGAAACATCATATGATGAATGTATCCCATCAAAATATGATAAATGTAATTATACATTCTCTAATTAACCTTTAAACTTTTGTTGGCCTTCGTGTGTAGAGTGCACTCCACTCCAATTTCCGCCTTTATGTCCATACCCTTTTTGTTTCAAAATCGTAAGCCTAAAGTCTAATTATTAGATCACATCTCTTTTTTATTTTTAATTTTCAATTTGTTTCCTAACTCCTAAGTAACATGATCTGGAATGAACAAATTAAATTATGAGACGCACACATCACGAGATTTTTTTTTTTTTTGGTGACACACATCACGAGGTTTTCTTTCTGCCACTACCCACTATGCTACAAAAACAATAAATAAATTACTCGCCACTGTATAAGCACACTCATTTTTCTCCATTACAACCGAAACATGTTCACATTTCTTCTCTAATTGTTTTCTTGTCTGTTTCTAGCTACTAGTGAGTACTTTACCATCCTCTCTTGTTTTATCCATATTGTAATATGTAAAATCTTTTTTTTTTAATACAAATAAAGATATAAACATATTATCTCTCTAAATACATAGGAATAGAAGAATGATCATCAAGATATGCAGAGTCATTTCATTATTAGCGTTAGCAAAATAGAAATGAAAATGTACTCTAATCCACCAAGATATGCAAGTCAACATATTATTTAATTAATCATTGTCGTTAGTATTCTCATTGTTTTTTATAAGATCTTAGAAACAAAAAAATTAAAAAATAAAATATAAATCAAATATTGAAAAAATAAAATGTTATTTTTTTTATTTTTTATTCTTTTATTAAATTCTAAAAATAAAAGACTAAAACTAAAAATAAA
>NC_029794.2:20076604-20077686 GCF_000816755.2 Arachis ipaensis | reverse complement strand
AAAAAAAAGAATGCCATTGTAAAAAGGATATCGTCCAAAATCTAATAAAACGAAACATGAAATATAACAAAAAAAACATTCAAAATCTAAGAAAAATAAAATATCTAAAATTATTTTAAAATATCTAAAACTTAACAAAATGAGACATCCAAAATGTTAGAAAAAGAACATCTAAAAATAAGAAAAATATTTAAAACTATTAAAAAATTATCCAAAATCTAAAAAGAAGAAACATCCAAAATAAAAAAAAAAATCTGAACACACTGACACATAATAGTATTTATATATGTGCAAGCATGTCCAAAAATTTTTATTTTTCACCACATATCAGACAAAGGTTGATGAATATCTCGTCCGAAACGTATTCGACATGCGAA
Source organism: Arachis ipaensis (assembly GCF_000816755.2). Taxonomy (NCBI): domain Eukaryota; kingdom Viridiplantae; phylum Streptophyta; class Magnoliopsida; order Fabales; family Fabaceae; genus Arachis; species Arachis ipaensis. The sequence goes on along the minus strand of NC_029794.2, from coordinate 20,077,309 downwards.
CACGACAACTCATCAAAATATATGTATTTTACTATTAAAATGATTCACAATTAGTAGAATTTTAATTATTACATGTATAATTCTAAAAAGATATTTTCTTAAAATATTCTGAAATAAAAGAAGTTTGTATAATAATACTAAAACACATTATGTTAGCATTTTTGGACTAAAATATTACCTGTTGTCACTTGTAAGATAGTATAATGATAATAATGATAATATTTAATTTGTACCAACTAAAATAATTTACGATATACACTAAAGTGAATATTTAGATTTATTAGATCACTTAATTAAAGCTTTTGCATTTGAATTTGGAGAGAAAAAAAAAACAACTTTTCGAACAGAAAAAACATAAGTAAAGAATTAGGGGTGCAACCAGTTCTAACCAATTAGTTATAAACTTGATTTTAAAATTAAAAAACTTTAGAAACTCATTAAAAAAAAAAAACACACGCTCTACTACTCTTGCCGGTAGTCGCGCTGGCGCACACTTGCGCCTCCTCTTCCAAACGCTTTTCATCGCAACGCCCATCTTCTTGCACAAGAACGGCGCGATTTCTATCTTCCTCTCTTCCACTGCCGCAACGGCATCTCCCCCTCACTTTCTGTGCCTCGCGATCCCTTCTAGTCGTTTGTCGGTCGTTACACCGCCGCTAGGGACGGACGGACATAGGGGAGGACGAGCAAAGGCTTGGCCTCTTA
>NC_029794.2:20075188-20076599 GCF_000816755.2 Arachis ipaensis | reverse complement strand
TTATAAGAATTTAAAATTTGTTATTCACGTGTCTCATGTCATATCGTGTTTTATATCCGTGTCAATATTTGTGTATCATAAGTTCTAGTAAATCTAATTTATATTTTTCTTTTATTATGTATCAACCTTAATTAATAATTTAACATGATATACAAATAAAATATATACATCTCATTGGTTGAATTAATTAGTCAAATATTCTTTAAAAAATAAAATCTACAAATAATAGCTTAATATTATCTTACAACGAGTAGCATTCTAACATCAAAAATACTAACATGACGCTTTCTAATGTCCTTATGCATACTTTTCTTTTTTTTAAAATATTTTAGAAAAATACCTTCTTTAATTTGGACTTATACGAAAATTGACATTTAATGATTATAATTCTAGTAATTACCAATCATTCTAATAAATCTAATTTTTTAAAAAATAAAATCTACAAATAATATTATTATATTAGGTAGCATTATAGTGTCAAAAATATTGACGTGATACGTTCTCATGCCAAGGTGCATACCTCTCTTTTTCTCAGAATATTTTAAAAAAATATCTTCTTTAGAATTATATGAAAATTGACATTTAATAACTAAAATTCTATTAATATCAATTATTCTAATAAATTTAATTTATTTCTTTCTTTTATTATTATGTATCAACTTTAATTAATATAATTTTAAAATAAAATATATACACTTCATGATTTGAATAAATTAGTTAAATATTTATTAAAAAATAAAATTTACAAATAATATTAATTTAAAATAATAAAATTTGAGTAATAATTAAGAGACTTAATTTATCTTCTTAATTATTCTTTTAATACTTAGATGAATAAAAGTTAAAAAATATAAAACTATTTAAAAATTAGGAGAATAATTAAAAAGATGAGTTAGAATTTCTAATAATTTTTATATAAATTAAATAATAAAAAATTAAATTAAAAAAGACTAACAAAACATAAATTAAATAAATATTTTCTGCACCTCGTATAGGTATATACTCTAGTTTGTATTATAACAAATACCAGTCAATATTTTTGATAATGTTTTGAAAGACTAACTTGACTTGTGTTAATGAACTAATTTGATTCATATATGTTATAATACAGAAACACTAAAATGGCTTGCTTACCCGTATATTTCTTAGATCATATTGAGTCTTAACCAACGAAATCAGCACACTTAGAATGTGTTTGATAAAGTTTATTGGAGGTGTTTGAACCTTTTTAAGAACATAAGTTAATGTTTTGTATTTGGTAAAATTAAATAAACATTTATGTGCATGTATTTTTAGTTTTTAAGAGTTGACAATATTTTTTAAAGTATCTATAAAAATATTTTTTAAAATTAATTTGTATTTTTTTAAGCTAAAATAAAAAATTTAATATAAACTTTTATATATAGAGTTT
>NC_029794.2:20073902-20074973 GCF_000816755.2 Arachis ipaensis | reverse complement strand
TGATGGTCTAATAATTTTTAATTTTCGAGTTCATACCAAACAAGTATAGGTAGGTACTTTTTACTTTCTACCAATCAATAAATCAGTGGAGCAGGGAAAAAAAAAGGTAAAGTGTTTGACTAATTATTTAGGAACAGAAAAAGTTTTAGATTCCAATATTTTCTTTTGCAGAAAACAAAAAAAGCCACCACTATATTACCAATTTCACCAATGCCTCATTGTCATCAATGCTTTTTATCCCTTCTAAACTAGTATTTGTTGTATATAGAAGAAGTGAAAAAGAACAAACAACAGCGTGTATTTTGGGATGTTTCTCGGTGAATGCGGTGATAGAGGTTCCATTCAAACTCTGTTGTGATTTGCGAACTTTCTCGTAACAGAGATGGGTTGGGTGATGTTCAAAAATCACAAGAAGAGAAATAACGAACCTTTGCGGCTCTGCAAGGAACGAAAGAGGCTCATAAACTCAGCCATTGATTCAAGATACGCTCTCTCTGCTTCGCACCTTTCTTACATTCACTCTCTTCAAAACATTGGCGTTGTTCTTCGCCGTTACGCTCAGGCACAGTTACTAGACTCGCCACCTTCGGGTTCGGTTTCTGTTTCTGAATCAAATTACCCTTCTTCTTCTTCGTCACCATCACGTGCTCATGATGAAGATGGAAGTCACGTGGGTTACCCAACGAGGTCACGTGACAATGAAGATGTTGGTCTCACTGTTAGCATAAATAAAAATTGCAGTTACGGCAGTTACTTGGATCGTGAATTTTCGGTACCTTCACTTTCTACTACTGAGAATGGTGCTGCTTCTTCTTCGGATTTCTTTAATCCTTTAAGGTTTGAGTTTAAAATGCACAAATACTTTGGTATTTACTCGTGTTGTGTTTACGTGTATGATCTATCTTAAATTTTAAATTTGTGACTATTTTTCCATGAACCGATCCTATCTATCAAATTATATTGCGTCGTGCTGTATTCAATAAACTAGTGTTTATTTTTCCGAAAATTTTGATATTTTTTTTCAAAAAATTATATGTGTCACAAATTTAGTTATCCTCGAGATGAATTAAA
>NC_029794.2:20022730-20073815 GCF_000816755.2 Arachis ipaensis | reverse complement strand
AATCAATTATTATAGATTTATATATAAATATTTAAGTTATTTAATTTATTTTTAGTATATATTTTATATAAGTGATTGATTTGATATCATTTTGTTTTTGTCTATTTAGTATGATTTTTTTTCCCAAAAAAAAAAATATTGTATGCACGGATCATACTGTATTATTATATCGTATTCAATACTGAGTACGTATATTAATGTAACCTACTTTTAAATTTGTGATTTTCCTTTCCATAAAATTGTATTCAGCATCATAATTAGTATTTGTATCTGTGTAACATAGACTCGAGTGCAAGCATGGAGAAGGAGAGGATTTCCTAAACTCCGTGGATAATGAAAAGGATATTAACAGAGGAAATGGGTGCAGGGGTTCATCAGTAAATTGCTATGACCAATTATCATTTGTTTTAAGAGTAGTTGAAGGTTTGAAGATGGAGTTACCAAGCAATGTGGAAAATGTGCACACTGAAAGAGAAGATCCTTCTCAGTTCATCACACATAGAGCTAAAGATTTTGTTACTAGCATGAAGGAAATTGAGCATAGATTCTTTCGTGCTTTTGAATCTGGTAGAGAGGTTTCTAGGCTTCTAGAAGCTAACAAAATCATGGTTGGATATTCTGAATCCAAAGGTAATTTGCTACTTAATTTGAGTTACATGTTTAATGTCACATTGCAGAATTTTGTTGGTTAGTTGGAAATATTTTGAGCCTAATTATGAATCTAAGTGCTGATATTCAAATTGTTTAGGGAAGCCTTCTGCAACGGCATTGCTAAGAGCTTTTCGTTCTGTTTTCCATGGCGGAAAAGTGAAACCTCTTTCTAAAGGTAAGTTCTTCTTTCATTTCTGGGAACTGTGAAGTGAAACTGATTACAACGGTGCTAGTTAATATATGGATGGTTTAGTTTTCAGAAAAATTCTTTTATAGATATAAGTGTAACATTTTATGTTTCAGCAGAGTCACCAAATTTGGTGGGATCAGTAAAATAGTAAATGTATTTTTGAATAGGTGATTACTTTGATACAGAGTAAGATTATACAGAGATACAGAGTTATAGCCTCTTTCTTTATATCTATACATTCTTACTTTTTACTCTGCATCGGAGTCATCACCTTTGAATAAAGTTAGTCAAATTATTTATTGTCAATATGACTAGAAATGATGTTGAAATGCAAGAACACGTTTGGTTTTTCTATTTTTCTATGCTGAGTCGGTTTGAATCTATGAACTCGGAAATTAGTTTTCATACATCTGACAATACATCATGAACGAAATGCCACTGTATCAAGCAAGACAAGGCCAAAATGTCAAAATATTAAGCATATATAACAAATTATCTACATTCATTTTAATTTGACTCAACAAACTTTGTATAGACAAATCAATTTAAGGATGTACTAGAGTGAATATGTCACATAAAAAAAAAAAATAAAAATAAACAGGGGGAGTATAATTGATTTCAATTTGATCAACAATTTTTTAACTGTATGAAATTTGTGTCTGCATAAATTGTAGATAATCTTATGGCTTAAGCTACAATGATGTCACTTTATTCCTTTATTTCATTTCCTTGATGCCACTTTGAGCTCTGATTCTTGAAAGATGAGTATGCAGGAGAAGAAAATTCTTGTTAGGTGCAAATTACTTTTTGACACACTTACATAAAAGTGGAGGCCAATTTTATGTATCTTTTGTTTGATATCTAAATTTTATCTAAATTACTTTTTATAATAACTTCAAAATATTTAAAATTTTTTAACTTTTACATTTTTAAATTTAAAATTAATTATTTAACATATTTTATCAATTAAGCAATATTTTTAGACAACATAATAAACACCAAAAGTTGATCAACAAAACAAATCTTGGTTAAAAATAGTGGGACCCACTTTCAATGTGAATGTGTCTAAAGGTAATATGATAAATTTGTGTCTGTATAAAAACAGAAGTTAAACCTCAAATAATACATAACATTCACGAATTGCACTGATTTAATCATTGACTTAACAATTGTATCATTTACGTCTCTGAAATTGTAAAAAATGTATCTAGTTCACCTCATTTCTGGCCTTTAATCTTGCTGCCGGCAGTGATGCGGCAAATAAGTACCATGTTGGAGCTTGCTTGCCTCTGTCGCTCTTGGGCCCTAATCCCATCGGAGCTTGCCTCCGCCATTGCTCAAATAAGAGCCATCTTCACCAAATGTAGGTCTTCATGCTTATCGCAGATCTGGTTGAAGATGACATACTCCTCTCGCGATTCATATATGTTTCTACGTCGCTTGATTTTTCTTCTTATGCCTATTCTGTATTTTTCAATACTCACACGCATTGCCCCAACATCTTTGTCTACAACAACATTATATGGGCTCTCTCTTCCTCCAATCTCCCTCTTGGCTGGTGGAGCTGGCGAATCGGCTTTCTCGGTGGCGCTGTCGATCTTCCGGAGTTTCTTGAAATCAAGCCGGAGCCATCTCGATCGGGCTCTAATTTCTCATCGGCAAATACTGTGGCGTCAGGCTCAAGCATGGTGATGCGATTGTCGAGTTGGAAATTGCTGGAGGAGAAGGTCTGGGAGGCGCCATTGCGAATTGCAGAGATGGTGAGATAGTGTCCTGCGAAGTGCAGTTGACGTCAAAAGGAGTCTGGAAGGGCTCCGGAGAGATGCTGAAGGCGGAGGCAAGCTCCGGCGGGATCAGGGCCCAAAAGCGGCGGAGGCAAGCTCCAACATGGTATTTATTTTCCATATCGTTGCTGGCGACATGGTTAAATGGTTGGAAATGAGGTGAAGAGCCAACTACATGTATTTTTTACAATCTTAGAAATGTAAATAGTGTAATTGATAAATCAGTGCATTTTGTCAATTTTAAGAACCACTTTTAGGGTTTAACTCAAAAAACAAAAATATTTCAAATATACTATAGTATAAGTGTTTCAGTAGTTTTAATCATTGATTTTAATTATAGTATATATCTAATTCAGATCAATGGCTGAAATCAATATTATAATTGAAATCAATGATTAAGATTATCGAAAAACCTGATTCCATGGTGTACGCTTGAAATGTTTCCTGTAAGAACATGTCAATAAAAAGTAATTTTTAAACACCTATTTGAAGAATTGAACTGTTATCTTTTTCATCTCTAAGTCATGTTAGATATGGAACTGGTACAGACTTTTGAATGTTCAAGAAAGACATCACTCTAGGCTAACATTTGATCTTGTATGTAGGACCTGCACAAAAAGTAATTTGTTGGCGAAGGATAGTACCTTCTCAATCATCTTTATTCAAAGACTCTTTAGCTTCACCATCAAAGGAAGATATGGATCAGGATGCTGGTGGAAGCAACTCTTGCACCCTTGAGAGATTATATGCATGGGAGAAAAAACTCTATGACGAAGTCAAGGTACTAAAATCAGAAAAAATAAATAAATTCACACAATGCCATGTCATATCATCATATGTTACTGTCACATATCTCCCCTGTTTTCTTTTTGTCTCAATTCTTAACCTCTGGTTTTCTCACAGTAGATTTCATATGACAAGGTTCTTTACAAACAAAACAAAATAAAATAAAATCAGCTTAGTAATTAAGGGATGAATAAAAAGTCGTGGGGGTATATTTACATTCGGTAATTAAATTATTCTAGATAATCTGATAATTGATCTATCCTAAGAACAAGTAGTCATGTGACGAGTTTGAATAATGTTAAGTGTTTTGTCTGGTTATCATCTTCTCACATGTATTTCACCTCATAATACAAGAACAATTTGTTCTCTAGATACATGAAACTTTCAAAATAATAGTCTTTTTTTTATAGACTTGAAGCGTGGATTATGCACATAAATACTCATATTTTGTGTTTAAATTTTATTTTACTTAGAATAATAAGAATCACAGGCAGGGGCAGATTTAGGGGGACCAACTTGGGCTTCCTAAAATTTCAAAACTTAAAATATATATTATATGATGTCTAAAATGTTTAATAATATATCTACTAATTTCCAGTCCCCTCTTTATAAGAATTTTGGATCTGCCACTAATCACAAGAATAAAATTTTAAACTTTTAATAACAGAAGTTTTGATATTATACCATGAATTAACTTTCTGAAAAAATTTAACTATTAGATAAATGTATACCGTTAGGCTTATATTTAATACTAGATTGTGTTTATACGCGATATGTTAAACAAAAATTTTTCAATTTTTTAACTAAGATATCAATTTAGCTATGTTTCAGGCTAGTGAATCCATCAGAAAGGAGTATGATAGAAAATGTGAGCAACTAAGGCATCAATCTGCCAAAGATGAAAGCACTCGAGTGATTGATAAAACTAGATCGGTAGTGAGGGATCTGCACTCAAGGATAATAGTGGCCATTTATTCTTTTGATACAATATCCAAACAGATTGAAAGAGTGAGAGATGAAGAGTTGCTTCCACAACTTTTGGAATTAAATCAAGGGTAAGTGATGATTCTTCATATTCCATTTATTCTTGTGTTTTTGTTTTGGACTTGAAGCTTTACTTAGTGTTTAAAGAAGATATTCATATACACTATTTTTTTTTTTTTAAGTTCGATGGAATTCAATCAAATTCCTTTTTATTCAGAAAATAAGAAATGCAGCGAAGCAACTTTTTTCACCCAATATTAGTTATTTTTTTAAAACTATTTTACTTATTTTAAATTCTAATCCTAAGTTATAAATTCTTAATATTGTATTGTAAATTATAAACTCTAAATTTTAAAATTGATTAACGTGGACTAACTAAAAATTAGTTGTTTATACTTTTTCTTATAGAATATATATTATTTTTAAGATTTAGGTAATAATATACTCTTTATCTTTATGTTTTGAGATTATGTTATCTGAACAACTAAATCATGAGAATAAGTTTCAATCTATTTGTACTGATTGTTACCTAAAATTTTTCTAGAATACACAATTTTTATTGGTGGTCAAAATATTATTTCCTATATATTTTATAAAATACAACATTAAACATTATGTGAATATAACATTAAATTCTCTCAAAAAGTTTAAAGAGATCAATGCCATTTGAACAAATAAAAAGGAGTCACCAAATATTTCATCGAGGAGTGCTGGAGCCAGTAACTTTTGTGATTTATAGCCATCAAATAGTCATCAATAATAATTTTAATGGTGTGAGATTAGTGTGAGATTTCATCCAATGACTCACTTTTCTTTACTGTTACATGCTGGCCAAAATTTAGAAAAGTTGCTGGCCCTAAACTTTTCCAACTTGTAATTAGTCAAGTAATAATACTAGTATTAATTAGCTCATAAATTGTTAGTCATGCATCGCAGATTAGTTAAGATGTGGAGGGCTATGCTTGAGTGCCATCATGCTCAATTCATCACAATTTCTTTGGCATATCATTCAAGAAGCTCAACAAGAACCATAGAAGCCGATGCTCGCAGAGAGATCCTAGCTCAACTTCTAGAAGAATTCAAGTGCTTTGGCCTAAGCTTCGATAATTGGATTAACAGCCATACCTCATACGTCGAATCTCTCAATGGATGGCTACAAAACTGCGTTTTACAGCCAAGTGATCGTTCCAAGAATAGAAGGCGGCCGCTCTCCCCTCGCCGTGTTCTTGCCCCTCCAATATTTGTTCTCTGCCGTGATTGGTCTTCAGGGATCAAGGCATTGCCGGCCGACGATCTAAGCCGCGCAATCAAAGTCTTTGTATCCGAGCTTTGCCGTGTCATGAAGCAACAAGAAGATAAAGAACTACAAGAGAAACAGAATTTAAGTGGTGAATTAAACAATGAGGAAACAAAGAGCAATAATAATACTATTGAGGATACTAGTGAAGATGACTATGCAGATTTGTGTTGTATACATGAAAGCTTAACCAAGGTTCTTAGTCAAATGACTAAATTTTCCGAGGCATCACTGAAGATGTCTGAAGATGTTAAGCAAAAAAGTCAGGCAGCTCAAGCTGCTTATCATAATTGCAAATCTGTTAGGACTGGGAGATTTTAATCCTCACTTTGTTTGAATGGGGCTGTACATTCATGAAATATTAGTGCCAAATACTAAAACATATAAATAAGAAAAAAAAAAAAAGCATGAAAGAACAAAATAGAAAAATTAAAATTTTCTGTTAATTATTAGTGAACTACTACTTGTTACCTGGTGTGAGGAAATTAGAGACTGTTTAGACTTTTGAGCTTTGGAATTGTAAAATTGTATAATGATTTATGCAGTTTTGGTAATTATTTTTATTTCCTAAATGTCGTTTAACTTTTCCTTCCTCTCTTCCTTTCTTTTTTTTTTTTTTTTTTTTTTTTTTTTTTTTTTTTTTTTTATTTTGGATAAGTGAAGCTGGCCCCTCTTATCGTGTCCAACCTCTTCTTAAAGAGGTTGGGTAAGTGGTAGAGACCATCTTTTTTTGTTAGACCTTTTTATCTTTATTGAGTTTGGTTTTATCTTTTTGGATCAGGGTATAAACAAGAATAAAAATACATTGTGTGTGTATACATAGACACATATTTGTTTTACCAAATATAATATCTATTTGGTAAAACAAATATGTGTCTATGTATACACACACAATGTATTTTTATTCTTGTTTATACCCTGATCCAAAAAGATAAAACCAAACTCAATAAAGATAAAAAGGTCTAACAAAAAAAGATGGTCTCTACCACTTACCCAACCTCTTTAAGAAGAGGTTGGACACGATAAGAGGGGCCAGCTTCACTTATCCAAAATAAGTAATTGCCTTTCCGAATCTCTCATACTATTTCTATCTTTCCTAGAAATAGATTCTAACAAACTCCTAAAATAAAGGGAATAGTTATCCATCAACAAAGGTGGAACTACTCCAAAAGGTGGTTATTTATTCTACTATAAATATACTGACACCCTTCAGGTATATTTACGTTCTAAACTACTAAAAACTTGCCTAAAACCCTTGCTAACTTAAGCATCGGAGTCTCTTGCAGGTACCACCCCTACCTCCTTACGAGGAACTCGAACGGTGGCACCTTGCCGTTAGAATAAGTTGGTGGCTGCCTTGGAAGGAGTCTGGACCTCACGATTCAGGTCCAAATCAACGTTTCAGGTAACTCTCGAAACAGTTCTCAAAATATTAAAAATGTTGTTGTTTATTAAAAAGAGTTTTAGTAAAGGAACACAGTAAAATCAAGAGTGAATACCCATTCCAACCTCTAATTATTTGCTCGTGGGATATGTCGCACTCTAATCATCTTGAAATCCCCAAACGGTCCTCATCCTGAAAAAGAATTGGACAATTCGACTCCTGTAACCTATTAGTAGAAGGTTGCCTATATGATGTCTCAGTTTGTGGGTGATGTGGCAAATATCAGTGCCACGTCACAATGAAAAATTGTTAGAGACTAATGGCCCCTTTCCAAATATAAAACATCATTACAGAGAGTCAAGGATGTATAAGAGATTTTGAACTCTTTAATTTTCCATTAATCTCTTTCGTTTACTCACACATTCACAGAAAGGCCCTAAAACTTTGTCTTCCTCCTTCATTTTCCTCAAAAATACGGTGACAACATTGCAAGTGGTGGTTGTTGAGATGACCCGTTGACGGAAGTTTATAAAGATCAACAAGATTAGTTATTAGTTTCCTGCATTCCTACTCTCCTGTCTTGGTTTTAATTACGTTATAACGAATTTGTTTGATGAACTGGAGAGTGTTGTTATATTATTTTGATGAGTCATTTTTTTTTTGAAATCGAATTAACTATATGATTGTAATGTCTTTGTGGATTTTCTGTAGTGACCTAAGATTTTGTGTATTGTTATCTGCACAAGTTAGAATTAAAAATGTTATATGATTAGTATGTTCTGTTTCTTTTATAATGTCTTTTATGTTTATTGTTATCTTCTCTTGAAATTTTATTTAAACAATTTAAATGATTTATTGTACAATATTTACAGATGTCCATTTTTGTTGTTTCTATATTCAATCATAGTGGAAGGTTCTATAAGAAGAGAAATTTTTTCCATTGGATGTGGACTTTGTCGATAAAAAAGATTTGGAAGAGTTGTTCAGAGGCAGTTTTCAAAGAGACTATAGCATCAGCTAGTGGAACCACTTTAGAGAGGCTGTTCAAGTTCATTCCAACCTCATAATTTAAGCCACTTAGGAAGAATTAACTAATTAGAAGACAAAATTTAGCTTAGTGAAGAACATATACTAGACTCCTAGGTCCTTTTATCATTTGTGTTTCTTATTTATTGGTTTGGTTTTGCTATTGTCAATTTTGGACCAAAACATGAGTATGTCTTGTGTATTGCATATTTTGACTTTTGGATTAGTCAGGATTTGAATTATGATTTTATGATGGTTATCATTTTAAAATTACGAATGCCTTTTGTAACACCCTACCACACGGAGCCTTACGCTTAAGTCGTAAAGCAGAGGTAGCAAGGTATTACGACCTCTAAAAGAAAAGGATATGTACATAAATATAGTTGAATGAGATCATATCTAGGAGCCTTGAAGGATAAGCTAAACAAAAACGATAAATAGAAAATCGTGTCACACTTGCATGGATATTCATAAAACAGACAGGTAAAATCGAAAGAAAACTGAAAACATATATATACATATCAGAGTTCCAAAACTCAGATAGCAAGCTCCAGACTTGACCTGCGAAGCTAAGGCCGGCCAGAGTATATATATATATATATATATACAACCCAAAATAAAACTCAAACCACAAAATAAACACCTGTATCTCCAAGTTAACCTCTAGGAAGGACAAAACACAAATATGTACATGCGGAGATTCTATAAACATATATACGTAACATAAAACAAAATATGACAGTCTAAAAGATAGTTCTTCGCTTGTAAGGAGGGTCTCCAGATGCTCAACGAGGTGCCTCTCGACCTGTATCTGAAAACAACAACATAGTATGGGGTGAGAACCAGAGGTTCTCAGCATGGTAAAGATACCCGCATAATTAATATAAAAGATCCTGAGAGAGCCAGAGGTATTCCTAGAACTTTGACACTTAGATTTTAGCTTAAGGGTTCAACTAAACCAGAAATTAGATAAGTTGTCTAAGGTATTCAAGTTCTAAATCTAACTTTAACCTAATACTTCACGTTCTATCTGCTCCGGTCCTCCGAATCACTGGTGGAACAACCCTCGTCATTCCTCCGCCAGACAAGGGGCCTCTTAGTTGCATAGACAAACATTATAGACAAGGAAAACACAAATAGAGAACCATTTACAGAAGTAGAACAAGTAGCAGATAAGCAGAATTAAACAGTTAAGCAAACTAAAACAATGCACACTCAAACAAAGCAAACAAATGCATATGATATATGCCTGTCCTATGGCTGATGAGTCTCATTTGTCGGTTATACAGCCAACCCGACATGTCCTGGTAGTTAACCATTAGACAGTCCCTCTGTGCGCGCATCCCCAAACTCAATAATATTCCATGGAGTCAAACTCCAAACTCAAATATAATATTCCATGGAGTCACACTCCAAGCTCAAATATAATATTCAATATTCATATATATATGCATGCCCATGGGGGAATCCGGAGAGTTAAAGTGTCCGGTCACATCTTGCGACAGAGGGTCAACAAATAGTCTCAAATACACAAGCCACATAATAATCTCTTTCCTTTTTAAAATAACACTTCAAATAAAAACTCCAATTCTTATAGAAATTTTGGCAGTATCTCCTCTAAAACTCGAATTTCTGCCACCCTTCAAGGGTCCCAACTATCAAATCAAACACCTCTCAGTCCTTCAAATCATTTATAGTAACAAATTATTTCAAAATCAAACAAATACTAATATTAAATCTTTTCCCAAAACCAACCAACTTCAATAGTAAATTATTAATAACAGCTAAACCACATATTTTATTCCATATACACAATCTATCAATTATACGTTCAGTTCATTCCTACCTTAAGTTCTTCTAGCCTAAGTTTTCACGTGACATTAAACATTAACTACAAGAAACCAAAACCATACCTTCGTACGGAATCAAAATATTCGAAGCTCTGGAGAAGCTTTCTGACCGAGTTATCGAAGAAGAAAACGTCCAGAATTGTCTGTACCTCCTAAAATTCCCGTTGGCCAAACCCAAGGAATAGAGGAGCTATGTCACCGTCAACTTTCACCAATCAAAAGTGGTGCCAACGTGTAGAGAAGAAAAATATAAATACTTTTACCGGATTAAATTTTTTATTGGAGTTACGGATTGTAAAAAATCGAAGCTAAACGTTCGGAGGGGTTCACGTTGGTCACGCTCTTCTCTCTCGCCATTTTCTTTCCTTTTTTCTATATATATATATATATATATATGTGTGTGTGTGATAATAAAATAATTTTTAAAAATAAAAAATTCTAATTTATAAAATAAATTATAACTTATTTATATTTTTAAAACTGAGGGTCGCTACACCTTTGGTGTATAGCATTTTGGGTTGTTTCTGTGATTTCTGTGTCATAAATTATGTTGATGTTGATTACAAAAAATGCAACACAACATTTTTCATTTTGGTCAAAATATTACACTAGCATTATATATTGTTTACAATCTACTCAAACTAGTGTTTACTCACAGTTGCTAATACAGAATTTTCAATAAACCCACCCTAAACCCCTTCCTGAACCATATGGAAAAGCTTTTACAAAAACTATTCATCCACTAAGTGAATTAAACCAGGCTGACACTCCAATCATGACAATAATCCACAACATAAACAAGCCAAATTTGTTGTCGTTGGAGACTCCACTAACTTTATTTTCTTTCTTGCATTCAACTATTATCATCTCCAGCACTTCCATCCTTGCTTCCATCTTCTTAATTAATTAGGTTTGTACCTTCAGCAGTAGTTTTCTCATTGTTAACATAAAAATAGCAACATGCTCGTCCAGGCAAGCAAAATATTTACAATGTGGAGCTTTGTCTACAGAACATTATACTTCAACATCAGCTTCAAATAAACAATTTAACACTCTTACTATCAGAATGTCATGCTTCTGAATGCGCTACTCTGATGACGGCGGTATTACGACGACTCTCATATGTTAAATAATAAGGTATGAGCCTTTACGCGTAAATCTATCGATGGTTTTACTAAAAACTTAAAACTTTTCCAACCAAAACAAATAACACATATTCACATACTTAATATTAATAATACATTATAGCAGTACATACAAAAGCAATTACAAAACCTACCCCTCTGAATAAATCTTTAACTAACAAGGTGAGGAGAAAATAAATTCTAACAACTCAACTCGTAAACATAATCTTCTATGCTCTTATAGCTCCGCATTAAATCTTCGCACCTGTAGCTGAAAAGGGTGAAAATAGGGGTTAAGAATTGGGGAGTTCTTAGTAGGGTCGGGGTGTATAGTTATGTTCGCTTTATTATTTATTACACAGAAAATCCACAACAGAATACTTACAATCTTCAATAGATGGCCAATAGCATCAAACCTCATAATACAAATAACTTTAACAAACCAGAGATATAGAGAAAAATCACAAGTCAAGAAGTACACACACACAATCACAGAGAAGTATGCGCAAACAAGTATGATGCATGCTTACCCGCTCCCGACATTACCCGAATACAAGTCTCGGACATGACTTTCCAGATGCATACAGTGTGCATATAAGTCTTACGGCCTAATCGCATACAGTGTGACTTTTAAATGTATTTCAATATGCTTACATCTGGAAAACAGTTCTTAGTGTGTGGGCGTTCTCACTATACATTTGGCACTAAGGCCCAAGCAAGATCACATCTGCTCTCCTGTGGCAGACAGTTTTTTAAAGATTTTTCTTTATCTTCGCCCTCTGCACTCCTATGGCAGAGATCCTTTCAGTTAATACATTCTTTTCTTTTCTGTGCTCTGCTCTCCTGTGGCAAAGATTCGTTAGATTCTTTTAATCGTTGTTCTCTACTCTCCTGTGGCAGAGATTCCTTTAATTAATACATTCATTTCTCTTGTGTTCTCTACTCTCATGTGGTAGAGGTTCTTCAGTTTCTTTTAATTCTTTTATTCTCTGTTATTTATTGAATTATATTCTGACTTAACTCAGAAACCTTTGTTTGAGTTTGGCTTCCAGTGTCATAACCTCTGTATGCAACCTCTGTCTTACAGGTGCGACTCTCTTGAGCCGATGTATGCAAACATAACCTCTGTAAGCAATCTCAGTCTTACAGGTACGACCATCACCTGAATTGGCCGATGTATCTCTGGAAAGCAAATCTAGATGGACTCACCACCATATCTTTGCTTATCTCATTTTCTTTTCGTTCTTTCTTTCTTTTCATTCTTATCATTCCACAATATATATTATCTTCGCATTATTCCCTCGCATGTTCCTAAGTGTCTTATGGAAAAAGAATCAAAGATTCTTAATTTAGATTTGTCTTTCTAAAGTTTTTAGGACAGTTTTTTGCTTATCCTTTTAGTATATTATAAATAAAATAATATCTTATGGTAATTAGTGGCTAAGAGAAGGGGGGGTTGAATCTTAGCCCCTTTTTGCTGAGTACTACTTTCTGCCTTTTAAGATAGTTTCAGGAGATATTTCTGTTTTGTCTCATAACTAGTCAAGAGACATTTTCTTTTTGTCTCGTAACCGGTTAGGAAATATTTTTCAATTTTGTCTCCTACGTAACAGAATCAGAAATGGAGTAGAAGAGAAAGAGAGAATCACACCCAGAAGTATCCTGGTTCAGCCACTAAGTGCAATGCAGCCTACATCCAGTCTCTATCACAACTGTGACAGAATTTTACTATAATCATCAGATTACATACACTAATTCTTCCCTAGGAACTACCCATTCCTATCTGGGACAAGTCCAGAATCTACCCCAAAACTGAACTTGACTTGGTCACCTACTAAGCTTTCAACCGCAAAGTGCTAACCCAACTTGCAAGGGAATCCCCACAGGATCATGAAACACAACACAGATGTATAAAGGAACTCTTAGAAATCTATGGCTTTTTCTTTAATTTTGCACACTCTGCCTTTTTTCTCTCACTGACTTTTTCTTACAAACCTCACTCTGTTTGCCTTTTTCACCATGAGACTTAGACAGACAAAACTAAAGAAAAGAATACAAAATAAAACCCATTGAAGGAGAAGAACTCTGTAAGCTTAGGGTAGCTATAGAACTCTGTGCTTTCTCTCCTTGTTTCAACCCTTGGCCGTTCACCCTTATTATAGAAGGGAAATCTTCCAAGGTTGAAACTGGTTGAACCAAGCCACCAACATCTTCTCCAATAATAAAAACCAGTTCGGATAGAGAGAAGAGAGAGGGAAACCGAAAGCAAAACCAACATGCAAGTACCTCTCTCTCATCCCTTCTCATCAAGCTTCATCAATCTGAGCCTTCCATCTTAACTTTTTCCCCAAGAAAGATTTCTGACCCTTGATGAACTTTTGATCCTTGATAGCTCCATCTGTTCCATTTTTGCTTCTTCCTCCACATAGCTCCAGTAGCTACCTTCTGTGATGGATGAACAAAAGTAGAAACGAACCTCACCTTAGAGATCTTCTTCTCTGACCGAGGCCGATTGCTTCTACTTTAGGTATGAAGAACTTGAAGCTTCTTCTTCACACCTTGCCTTTAGTGGTAACAATCTTGCCGAAGCCATGCTTTAAATCTTCTTTTCTCAAGGCCATCATCATCCTAGCCTCTTTCCTTCTTCATAGATTCACTGCTTTTCTGATTGCTTCTTCTTTCTTCCTTCCTGCATGACATGATCGAAGAAGAGAGAGAGGAGAGAGAATAGAGAAAAGGCTTTCAATGGAAATAATGAATGAAATTAAAATGAATTAACTTCCACTTCCATTCCCCTATGCATAGTAACATGTGAAACATTAAAAATAATCAAATCAATTTTGAATTTCCTCTTTCCTGTTATCAATGCATGCAATTAAACCAAGTTAATTAAACTTTGAATTCCATCACCCATGGAGAAAAGTAACCGTGGAAAACATGCTCCATTTTCTTTTTTCTTTTCTTCAATTTCGGACCAACCAATTTGTTGGATCAAAAGGAAATAGTTTTGGGCTTCACATTAATTCATTGGCCCATTAAGCATTTGCTTATGCATCAAAGATAATTCAGCCACTTTGCTTGGAATTTATTTTTGCTAAGGTTGAACCTTATCATCATATTGGGCTTAAATTTTCTTTTGGCCCAATAACAAAATCTGCACATTTTAACAAAATTGTTAAACAACCAATTGGTAATTAAGTTAATAATAACTAAAAATTAAGTTAACAATTTTGTAATTAATATTTTTAACAATGTTTGATCATCACAATAATTTGAAATTTTTCAAACTCATTAATCTCTCCCTTGATGACAAAAATTATTAAAAATGAATTAAAAAGGTTTACGGATTAAGAGAACTCCCTTGAAGATTTTGAATCCTCCCCCTTTCCATTTATCATATAGCTCCCCCTTAATGTATGCATCTTTTCCAGTGGAAGCAGTACCTGTAACATGCTTAAAACATGCTTAAAACAGTTCCAAAAGATTTAAAGTATTCACCATATGGAACATTTCAAGCAAAAACGTGTTTGAACAACTTGATTTTTGAGCAGATGGAAAAATAATCAAGATTTAATTTTGTTATCCCTCAGATAACTTTCTGCTAAAAAAATGTTCTTGCAAAACAGAATATGTCAGAGTACTTTCAGAGTACATTGCAACAGATGACCAAACTCAACATACTACATACAGCATTATATTCAAAGCTAATAATTTCTGTCAAAAAAAAATATTTTCTACCAATCAGGGGATCATGCAAAAATCAGAACATGCTAGAGTACTTCAAATTATATTTCAACAAAAATTCAAGACTCAACATCCTGCTTATATTAACATATTCAAACAAATCCCTGCTGAAAAATATTTCTTGCCAATCAAAGTAATAAATCAAGCAAATGAAACATATAGCCATCAGTGCATCAGAAAAATTGGCATGAATCAATAATCAAAAAACTAAAAGTCAGAAATCAGAGCACAGAAGATTGGATTGACAGTTCCAAATCTATAAACAAATCAGCTCCTTTTTCTTTTTAATTTCCTCCTCCTTTTGTCATCAAGGAGAAAACCTGCAAAACAGATATAAACAGCAGTATAATGCAAAATATTTAATATCAAAAGAAACAGAGTATGATGTTTACGGATTACAGTCATCGAACATAAACCATGTCAATGAAACTAAATCCAGAAAATAGTAAAACAGAAAATGTTCAAGAGAAACATAGGCAGCAATGAACAAAGTAGTCAGGCATCAGGCAGATGAATATCAGAGTCAGAGTGATCATTGTCTTCGTTGGAATGAGCCATGTCTTTTTCCAAGCTCTTGAGCAGCAAATTTACCCTCTCATTACATTTAGTCCATGCCTTTTTATTTTCGTAGGCCTGCTTGCGAGCTTCTTTGCAAGATCGAACCATCATATTAGACATGTTTGAAAGCTCATTCAGAATGTCCTTTATTGATTCAGAAAGCTTAGAAATCTCAGGAGGACGACTCTCACTATCACAGTCAGATAGCATGGATGCCATTGAGTTTTTACCCTTTTCCCCTTTCATAGACTCAAGAACACCGCCTCCCTTAATGGTAGAAACTCTGTTCTCAACAGGTTCATTGATTAGATCAACATTAAAATATTCAAATATGCAAGTTAGAAAAATTCCATAAGGTAAATTTGCCTTTTTATCACTGCGAACACAATCCCACATGTATCACACCATTAGATATTAAAAAGAAATTGATGCAGAAGTAAGAATAGCAAATATGACAAGAGTATCACAAACAGTGACTCGCTAATAGCAACCACTTTGAGGTATGAGAATGTGATTGATGATACGATGAAGCAAGGCCCTCACAGGTCCGAGAGCCTTATGCATCAGGGTAGTTCCATCAAGTACAGAGAAGTTTTCACAGACCCGAGACAGAGCAACCTGAAGGGAAACCCCAACATGGGAGTCCCATTTTCCATACATGTACGCCCTTGCTCCTTCGTCTTCATACCCTAGGGTAGCGCTCACTGTATCTCTATTCAAAATCAGATGCACCCTTTTGACATAAAAGTGCAAAGCTCCATCATGATACATTATATTCGCATAAAACTCACGAACCAAATTTGGGTAAACAGGTTTGTGAAGTTTAAAAAGTGGAGTCCATTTAAGATCATCAAAGAGAGCAGTAAAGTCAATTCATTTTTCACACAGATTTTCCAAATTCACAACATAGGAAGCACACAGATGACGATTTACCAGAAATTGTGAGTGGAACTCAAATGCAGCGCAAGACATATAACGAGTAGGATCAAAATGAGAATGATTTTTACTAAACTTTTTTTTGAAGTCTAGTGAGTCCAGGTTGGAAGGCTCTCTGGTGTTGTGGAGTACTGGCTTCTTTGATCTTTGGGACTGGCTGGATGGATGGGGGTGTTAACCACCTCGGTGGTGAAGGTTGAAGATATGGAAGAGACTCTTCTTCTTCTTCAGGGACTTGCTCCTGTCCCTTGATGTTCTTCTTGGATGAACCAGCCTCCTGTCTAGCAGATGCTCTTGCATGGATTGTTTTACGTGCCATAGATGCGGTTGAGTGGGAGGAAGATGAAGATGAGGAGTTGGGGGTGAATGTGGATGTGAGTGTGAGTTTGAGGAGTAGAGGAAGATAGAGAATTCTTGGCAATGGGGGTTCGGCTACTTCTTCTTGTGGCTAACTTCTTTCTCATGAGAAGAGAGGTTATGTGGAGAGTGAGAAGATGAAGAGAATGCCAAAGAAGGTGGAAGGTGAGGAGAGATTTAATCACATTAAATTCTTAGTAGAGAGAATGTCATTTAAAGAAATGAGCATTTAATGAAAATAGTTTTCAATTAAGGACATTTAAAATTAAATTAAGTAACTGAAAGATCTTTTCCTTAAAACGTGGGAGAGAATAAAGGAAAAGAGATTTGATTTGACATGAACTCCCTTTTAAAGATATGATGTGACAACCTTTCCAAAAAAATATTTAAAAAATATTTTATTGAAAACATGATGAAGAAAAAAAATGAAAGCGGGCCAGAATCATGGAATGGATCAAAGTAGTTGGGGTTGGGCTTAAGTTAGAAGGCACCAAGGTTCAGTCTCCCTCTGTTTCATAGCTTGTTCATCACATGCCCAGATTTGTCTCCCTGCTTTCTACAAGACAAAAACCAACAGCAACATAAAAATCACAATTTTTTAACATAGTTCAAATCCATCATTCCCAAACTATTCCTTAAAGAACAAAACCTATCTTCACATAGAGGTTTAATGAAGATGTCAGCCAGTTGCTCTTCAGATTTCACAAATTGAATATCAATAATACCTTTTTGCACATGTTCCCTAATAAAATGATATCTTACTTCAATGTGCTTAGTTCTAGAGTGCAGAACAGGATTTTTAGAAATGTTTATAGCACTCATATTGTCACAAAATAATAGTATACTATTGATTTTCAATTTATAATCCTCTAATTTAGTTTTCAACCAAATTAATTGTGAGCAACAAGCTGCGGCAGATATGTATTCAGCTTCAGCCATGGATAGTGAAACAGTGGCTTGTTTCTTGCTTGACCACATGCTGAGTGAGCTTCCAAGGAAGCAACACATTCCGGAAGTGCTTCTTCTATCCACTCGATCACCCGCATAATCTGCATCACAAAAATCTACTGCACAAAACTCATTAGATTTTGGATACCACAAGCCAAGATCACATGTGCCCTTAATATATCTAATGATTCTTTTAATAGCCGAAAGATGGGATTCTTTAGGGTGAGATTGAAATCTTGAACATACACCCACACTTTGAACAATATCTGGTCTAGAGGATGTAAGATAAATAAGTGAGCCTATCATTCCTCTATACCGTGTTTCATCCACATCTTTGCCACTTTCATCCTTATCAAGTTTAGTGTTTGGATGCATAGGTGTTCCCATTGGTTTGGAATTTTCAAGGCCAAATTTCTTGATTAATTCTTTTGCATATTTACCTTGGTGAATAAAATACCACTAGGAGCCTTTGAGAGTTTAAAAACATGATTTGGAAATTCTTTACTTTCAAAAACGGGGGGTTGAGCCACAAATACTTTCCTATCTATAAAACCATTAAGGAAAGCACATTTGACATCTATTTGGAACATCTTAAAATCCTTGTGGGTAGCATAGGCAAGAGGGAACCTAATTGCTTCCATTCTAGCTACCGGGACAAATGACTCATCAAAATCAATTCCTTCCTCTTGATTGTAACCTTGGGCCACTAATCTAGCCTTGTTACGAATAACATTACCATCCTCACCCAATTTATTTTTAAAAATCTACTTTGTACTGGTTACCTTCTTACCATTTGGATTTGGTATAAGTGTCCAAACCTCATTCTTTTCAAATTGAGCTAGCTCTTCTTCCATGGCCTTAACCCATGAGGGGTCTTCAAGAGATTGCTTAACATTGAGAGGCTCTAATTGGGATAAGAAAGCAACGTTGCTTTGTTCGACTTGCTTCTTGCTTGGATCTAGTGGTTACACCTTGGGTAGGATCACCAATGATAAAATTATCGGGGTAACCCTTCAAAAACTTCCATTCTCGTTGCCTTTGAGGGAGGGTTCCGCCTTGATGAATTTCAGTGGATTGTTCTGTTCTGGAATCTCTGGCTGGTTCAGGAGACAAAACAAAAATGTCTCCTTCATTCTGACGAGACATTTCTGGACAGAGGAATAGAGTTAGAATCACAAAAGGATACATGTATGGATTCCTCTATTTTTCTATGTTCCTTGAGGTAAATCCTAAATGCTTTGCTAGTGGTGGAGTATCCAACAAACATTCTTTCATAGGATTTTGGATCAAATTTTCCAATATTTTCTTTATTGTTAAGAACAAAACATTTGCATCCAAAAATGTGGAAATACTTAAGATTCGGTGGGGTTCCTTTCCATAGCTCATATGGAGTTTTCTTTAAACCTTTTCGAACGATGGTTCTATTCAAAATGTAACAAGCTGTATTTACAGCTTCAACCCACAAAAATTTTGGTATTTTATTTTCACAAAATATTATCCTAGTCATTTCTTGGTGACTTCTATTCCTTCTTTCAACTACCCCATTTTGTTGAGGAGTTCTAGGACATAAAAAGTTGTGTGTAATACCAAAATCATCACAAAATTTTTCAAAATCTTGATTTTTAAATTCTTTTCCGTGATCACTTCTCAAGTGGGCAATTTTCAAATCTTTTTCATTTTGAATATTTTTACAAAGTGTAGAAAAAGCATGAAAAGTATCATTCTTGTGAGCTAGAAAGAGAACCCAACCGAATCTAGAGTAATCATCTACCACTACCAAACTATAGTGTTTACTTCCCAAACTTTGAGTCCTAGTTGGACCAAAAAGATCAAGATGCAAAATCTCTAATGGCCTCTTAGTGAAAATTCTATCTTTTGGTTTAAAAGAAGATTTTACTTGTTTGCCTAGTTGACAAGCATCACAAGTAATATCTTTATCAAATTTAATATTAGGAATTCCTCTAACCAAGTTTTTCTTAACAAGCTTAGAAATTTGGTACATGCTTGCATGACCTAATTTCTTATGCCAAAGCCATTTTTCAGATTCAAGAGAAGTGAAACATGTTACTTTTTGATCTTTTAGATCCCCAAGAGTCAATCCATACATATTATTACACCTTTTTGCTTCAAACAAGACTTCACCAGATTTTTCACAAATAACTAAGCAATCCAATTTTCTAAAAATAACCTCATAACTAAGATCACACAATTGGATAATGCTTAGTATATTGTGCTTTAATCCATCAACAAGCAAAACATCATTAATAAAAGAAGAAAAACTCTTACCCACTTTACCTATGGCCACTATTTTTCCTTTTCCATTGTCACCAAAAGTAACAAAGCCTCCATCATACTCATCAAGCTTGATGAAGAACGTTGCCTTTCCGGTCATATGCCTAGAGCACCCACTGTCCATATACCACATGTTGTCCTTTCTTTTGGATGCTAGGCGAACCTACAAAACAAGCTCAAGTGAACTTAGGTATCCAAATCTTTTTGGATACTTTGATGTCAAACCATCTTCTTTGTCCCAAGCCATTATAATCACAAACAATTTTGTAAACCTTTTCTCCAATCAATCTCTTATTAAAGAAGCACTGAATAGGAAAATGACAATTCCAATTGCAAAGTCTACAAAATCTTTGAGTTGCTGTTTTTCTAAAGCTTGTTGGGTTTTGAAACCTTATATCATTTGAAGATGATGCCATGTTGGTAAAAGTAGGTTTTTCAACAAATTTTGCAGTTTTATGAAAACCCAAACCAGCTTTATCATAAAGAGGTTTTTGACTAGCCAAGAGTTGATTTAAATTTTCAGAACATTGAGCAAATTTGGCTAAGTCTTCTTTAAGTCTTTTTACCTCTTTAAGCAACTTCTAATTTTCTTCAAAACAGTTAAGATATGCAACTACAGAATGCTGTTTTTCACAAGCTTTTATTTCAGCTTTCAACCGCTTATTTTCTTCAACAAGATCAACAGCGGTTTCAGCCTCTCTCAACTTTTCTTTTAGAAAACCATTTTCTGCCTTCAGTATTTCTATTTGAGACTCAAGATCTTGGTTTTCACTTAGGAAACATTTAATCTTTTCAGAAAGATGATCAATCATAAGATGAAGGTCTTCAGTTTCAGGTTTAAGAAAAACTACCTGCTCTATGTGATCAGCCATGAGATAGGTTTGAGACTTGGTTTCTGATTCTTCATCTTCATCAGAGTCATTTTCAAGGTCTTCCCAAGATGCCATGAGACCTTTCTTCTTTCCTTTTTTCGGCTTGTCCTCCTTCTTCAGTTTTGGACAATCAGACTTGAAGAGCCCAGCTTCTTTACAGTTGTAACAGATTACTTTGCTGAGATCCTTCTTCGTCTTCCTTGAGTTGCCTCCTTTGTTTCGCTCCTTCAGCTTCACCATTTTTCTGAATATTTTTGCAAACAAAACAAATTCATTTTCAGATAAGTTATCACTGGATTCATCATCCAAAGGGTCAGTAACGGATTTGAGGGCAATTCCTTTCTTTTTTGTATCCTTTTTCAAATAAGTGTTTTCAAAAGCAAGCAAGTTTCCTCTCAAATCATCATATGTCATAGAATCAATGTTACTACTTTCATCTATCACTATTGTTTTGGTTTCACACTCTTTTGTGAGACATCTCAATATTCTTCTCACAAGCACAGATTCAGGATATGTGATCCCATAGCATCTAAGCCAGTGACGATGATGTTGAATCTTTCAAACAGTTCATCAATCGTTTCTCCTTCCTTCATTGAGAACATTTCATATTCTCTGTTCATCATGTCTATTCTGGTCTTTTTTACTAGGGTTGGGCCTTCATGAGTGATTTGAAATTTGTCCCAGATTTCCTTTGCTGTTGTGCATCTTGATACCCGTCGGTATTCCTCGAAGCTGACTGCACAGTTGAGCAGGTTGACAGCTTTGGCATTGAACTCTACTTTCTTTCTGTCTTCCTCATTCCAATCAGCTTCTCCTTTGAGTGTAACCACCACATCAGCCCCTGCAACAGTTGGAAACTGTGGTCCTTCCAAGATTATCTTCCAGAGTCTGTAATCTACAGATTGAACAAATATCTTCATCCTTTTTTTCTAGTAACTGTAGTTCTTTCCATTAAAGAATGGTGGTCTGTTGCTTGACTGCCCTTCTATCAGAGTATAGGCAACCAGATTTGAGCAACTGTTAGCCACCATCAAGATCTTTTCTCCAAGTTGCAAAGCTTGATCTCTTTGAGACCAAGCTCTGATACCAATTGATGGTAATCAGTGGCTAAGAGAAGGGGGGTTGAATCTTAGCCCCTTTTTGCTGAATATTACTTTCTGCCTTTTAAGATAGCTTCAGGAGATATTTCTGTTTTTGTCTCGTAACTAGTCAAGAGACATTTTTGTTTTGTCTCGTAACCGGTTAGGAGATATTTTTCAATTTTGTCTCCTACATAACAGAATCAAAAATGGAGTAGAAGAGAAAGAGAGAATCACACCCAGAAGTATCCTGGTTCAGCCGCTAAGTGCAATGCAGCCTGCATCTAGTCTCCATCACAACTGTGACAGAATTTTACTATGATCATCAGATTACATACACCAATTCTTCCCTAGGAACTACCCATTCCTATCTGGGACAAGTCTAGAATCTATCCCCAAAACTGAACTTGACTTGGTCACCTACCAAGCTTTCAACCGCAAAGTGCTAACCCAACTTGTAAGGAAATCCCCACAGGATCATGAAGCACAACACAGATGTACAAAGAAACTCTTAGACATCTATGGTTTTTTCTTTAATTTTGCACACTCTGCCTTTTTTCTCTCATTGGCTTTTTCTTACAAACTTCACTCTGTTTGCCTTTTTCACCATGAGACTCAGATAGACAAAACTAAAGAAAAGAATACAAAATAAAACCCTGTCTATTCTGGTCTTCTTTACTAGGGTTGTTCCTTCATGAGTGATTTGAAGTTTGTCCCAGATTTCCTTTGCTGTTGTGCATCTTGATACCCGTCGGTATTCCTTGAAGCTGACCACATAGTTGAGCAGGTTGACATCTATGGTGTTGAGCTCTACTTTCTTTCTATCTTCCTCATTCCAATCAGCTTCTCCTTTGAGTGTAACCACCCCATCAGCCCCTGTAACAATTGGAAACTGTGGTCCTTCCAGGATTATCTTCCAGAGTCTGTAATCTACAAATTGAACAAATATCTTCATCTTTTCTTTCTAGTAACTGTAGTTCTTTCCATTGAAGAATGGAGGTCTGTTGCTTGACAGCCCTTCTGTCACAGTATAGGCAACCAGATTTGAGCCACTGTTAGCCACCATCAAGATCTTTTCTCCAAGCTGCAAAGCTTGATCTCTTTGAGATCAAGCTCTGATACCAATTGATGGTTATTAGTGGCTAAGAGAAGGGGGGTTGAATCTTAGCCCCTTTTTGCTAAGTATTACTTTCTGCCTTTTAAGATAGCTGGTGCACGAAATTGTGATCATCAACAATGGCGCCAAAGACTTGGAGCTCTCAAACGTGAATCACACTTTGTCACAATTCCGCACAACTAACCAGCAAGTGCACTGGGTCGTCCAAGTAATACCTTCCGTGAGTAAGGGTCGATCCCACGGAGACTGTCGGCTTGAAGCAAGCTATGGTCATCTTGTAAATCTCAGTCAGGCGGATTCAAATGGTTATGGAGGATTGATAATTAAAAGATGAATAAAACATAAAATAAAGATAGAGATACTTATGTAATTCATTGGTGAGAATTTCGGATAAGCATATGAAGATGCTTTGTTCCTCCTGAACCTCTGCTTTCCCATTGCCTTCTTCCAATCATTCATACTCCCTTCCATGGCAAGCTTTATGTTGGGAATCACCGTTGTCAATGGCTCCTTCCCGTCCTCTCAGTGAAAGTGTTCTACGCACGCTGTCACTGCACGACTAATCATCTGTCGGTTCTCGATCATGTTGGAATAGGATCCATTGATCCTTTTGCGTTTGTCACACACCCAACACTCGCGAGTTTGAAGCTCGTCACAGTCATCCCTTCCCAGATCCTACTCAGAATATCACAGACAAGGTTTAGATGTTTCAGATCTCAGGAATGACCGCCAATAATTCTAGCCTATACCACGAAGGTTCTAATCTTAGATTAGAAACCCAAGAGATACACATTCAAGCTTGTTTGCATGTAGAACGGAAGTGGTTGTCAGGCACGCGTTCATAGGTGAGAATGGTGATGAGTGTCACATAATCATCACATTCATCATGTTCTTGTGTGCGAATGAATATCTTAGAGAAGAAGTAGGCGTGAATTGAATAGAAAAACAGTAGTACTTTGTATTAATTCATGAAGAACAACAGAGCTCCACACCTTAATCTATGGTGTGTAGAAACTCCACCGTTGAAAATACAAAAGTGATAATGGTGGTCATTGGCTTCGGCCCCAGAGAGGGAATCCGAAGAACCAAGATGAAAATACAATAGTAAAAGGTCCTATTTATAGAGAACTAGTAGCCTAGGGTTTACAGAAATAAGTAATTAATGCAGAAATCTTCTTCCGGGCCCACTTGGTGTGTGCTTGGGCTGAACATTGAAGCTTTCACATGTAGAGACTTTTCTTGGAGTTAAACGCTAGCTTTTGTGCCAGTTTGGGCGTTTAACTCCAGCTTTTGTGCCAGTTCTGGTGTTTTGACGCTAGAATTCTTAAGCTGACTTGGAACGCCGGTTTGGGCCATCCAATCTTGGGCAAAGTATGGACTATTATATATTTCTGGAAAGTCCAAGATGTCTAATTTCCAACGCAATTAAGAGCGCGCCAATTGGGTCTCTGTAGCTCCAGAAAATCTATTTCGAGTGCAGGGAGGTCAGAATCCAACGGCATCTGCAGTCCTTTTTCAGCCTCTGAATCAGATTTTTGCTCAGGTCCCTCAATTTCAGCCAGAAAATACCTGAAATTACAGAAAAATGCACAAACTCATAGTAAAGTCCAGAAATGTGATTTTTAAATAAAAACTAATAAAAACATAATAAAAACTAACTAAAACATACTAAAAACAATGCCAAAAAGCGTATAAATTATCCGTTCATCACAACACTAAACTTAAATTGTTGCTTGTCCCCAAGCAACTGAAAATCATATAGGATAAAAAGAATAAAATGTACAATGAATTCCAAAAACATCTATGAAGATCAGTATTAATTAGATGAGCGGGGCTTTTAGCTTTTTGCTTCTGAACAGTTTTGGCATCTCACTTTATCCCTTGAAGTTCAGAATGATTGGCATCTATAGGAACTCAGAATCCAGATATTGTTATTGATTCTCCGAGTTAAGTATGTTGATTCTTGAACACAGCTACTTTATGAGTCTTGGCCGTGACCCTAAGCATTTTGTTTTCCAGTATTACCACCGGATACATAAATGCCACAGACACATGACTGGGTGAACCTTTTCAGATTGTGCCTCAGCTTTGCTAAAGTCCCCAGTGAGAGGTGTCCAGGGCTCTTAAGCACACTCTTTTTGCTTTGGACCACGACTTTAACCGCTCAGTCTCAAGTTTTCACTTGACACCTTCACGCCACAAGCACATGGTTAGGGACAGCTTGGTTTAGCCGCTTAGGCCAGGATTTTATTCCTGTGGGCCCTCCTATCCACTGATGCTCAAAGCCTTGGATCCTTTTTATTTTACCCTTGCCTTTTGGTTTAAAGGGTTATTGGCTTTTTCCGCTTGCTTTTTTTTTCTTTCTTTCTCTCTTTTTTTTCTTTTTTTTTCGCATATATATATTTTTTCTGCAAGCTTTTCACTGCTTTTTCTTGCTTCAAGAATCAATTTTATGATTTTTCAGATTATCAAATAACATTTCTCCTTTTCCATCATTCTTTCAAGAGCCAACATTTTTAACATTCATGAACAATCAAATTCAAAAATATGCATTGTTCAAGCATTCATTCAGAAAGACAAAAGTATTGCCACCACATCAAAATAATTAATCTGTTATAAAATTCAAAATTCATGCACTTCTTTTTCTTTTTCAATTAAAAATATTTTCCATTTAAGAAAGGTGATGGATTCATTTTCATTGCTTTAAGGCATAGACACTTAGACACTAGTGATAATTTAATAAAGACACAAGCATAAATACACATAAAGCATAAAAATTCGAAAAACAGAAAATAAAGAACAAGGAGATTAAAGAACGGGTCCACCTTAGTGATGGCGGCTTGTTCTTCCTCTTGAAGATCTAATGGAGTGCTTGAGCTCCTCAATGTCTCTTCCTTGCCTTTGTTGCTCCTCTCTCATGACTCTTTGGTCTTCTCTAATTTCATGGAGGAGGATGGAATGCTCTTGGTACTCCATCCTTAGTTGTCCCATGTTAGAACTTAATTCTCCTAGGGAGGTGTTGATTTTCTCCCAATAGTTTTGTGGAGGAAAATGCATCCCTTGAGGCATCTCAGGAATTTCATGATGAGGAATTTCCTCATGTCCATGAGTGGGATCTCTAGTTTGCTCCATCCTTTTCTTACTAATGGGCTTATCCTCATCAATGAGGATGTCTTCCTCTATGTCAATTCCAGCTGAATTGCAGAGGTGACAAATGAGATGAGGGAAGGCTAACCTTGCCAAAGTAGAGGACTTGTCCGCCACCTTGTAGAGTTCTTGGGATATAACTTCATGAACTTCTACTTCCTCCCTAATCATGATGCTATGGATCATGATAGCCCGGTCTATAGTAACTTTAGACCGGTTGCTAGTGGGAATGATTGAGCGTTGGATAAACTCCAACCATCCCCTAGCCACGGGCTTGAGGTCATGCCTTCTTAGTTGAACCGGCTTCCCTCTTGAATCTTTCTTCCATTGAGCGCCCTCTTCACATATGTCTATGAGGACTTGGTCCAACCTTTGATCAAAGTTGACCCTTCTAGTGTAGGGGTGTGCATCTCCTTGCATCATGGGCAAGTTAAATTCCAACCTTACATTCTCTGGACTAAAATCTAAGCATTTCTCCCGAACCATTGTAAGCCAATTCTTTGGGTCCGGGTTCACACTTTGATCATGGTTCTTGGTGATCCATGCATTGGCATAGAACTCTTGAACCATTAAGATTTTGACTTGTTGAACGGGGTTGGTGAGAACTTTCCAACCTCTTCTTCGAATCTCATGTCGGATCTCCGGATATTCACCCTTTTTGAGTTTGAAAGGGACCTCGGGGGATCACCTTCTTCTTGGCCACAACTTCATAGAAGTGGTCTTGGTGCACCTTTGAGATGAATCTCTCCATCTCCCATGACTCGGAGATGGAAGCTTTTGCCTTCCCTTTCCTCTTTCTAGAGGTTTCTCCGCCCTTAGGTGCCATAAATGGTTATGGAAAAACAAAAAGCAACGCTTTTACCACACCAAACTTAGAAGGTTTGCTCGTCCTCGAGCAAAAGAAGAAAGAAGAGAGTAGAAGAAGAAGAAATAGAGGAGATGGAGGGGGCTTAATGTTTCAGCCAAGGGGGAGAAGTAGTGTGTATGTTGTGTGAAAATGAAGGAGTGAAGATGGGTTATATAGGAGTGGAAAGGGGGGTATGTTTCGGCCATTATGGGTGGGTTTGGGTGGGAAAGTGGTTTGAATTTGAATGGTGAGGTAGGTGGGGTTTTATGAAGGATGGATGTGAGTGGTGAAGAGAATGGTGGGATTTGATAGGTGAGGGGTTTTTGGAGAAGAGGTATTGAGGTGATTGGTGAATGGGTGAAGAAGAGAGAGAGAGGTGGAGTAGGTGGGGATCCTGTGGGGTCCACAGATCCTGATGTGTCAAGAATATCTCATCCCTGCACCAAGTGGTGTGCA
Organism: Arachis ipaensis; assembly: GCF_000816755.2. NCBI lineage: Eukaryota > Viridiplantae > Streptophyta > Magnoliopsida > Fabales > Fabaceae > Arachis > Arachis ipaensis. The sequence goes on along the minus strand of NC_029794.2, from coordinate 20,046,386 downwards.
AAAATGCCCCTTTCTGCCAATCCTAGCGTTAAACGCCAGGCTGCTGCCCATTTCTGGCGTTTAACGCCAGCTTCTTGCCCATTCCTGGCGTTAAACGCCAGTCTGGTGCCCATTTCTGGCGTTAAACGCCCAGAATGGTGCCAGACTGGGCGTTTAACGCCCATTCTGCTACCCTTACTGGCGTTTAAACGCTAGTAAGTTTCTCCTCCAAGGTGTTCTGTTTTTAATACTGTTTTTTCTTCTATTTTTGCTTTTTCAATTGTTTTTTTTTTTTTTGTTTTTTGACTTCACATGATCATCAACCTACAGAAAACATAAAATAACAAAAGAAAATAGAAATTAATCATAGATAATTAAAGATTGGGTTGCCTCCCAACAAGTGCTTCTTTAATGTCAATAGCTTGACAGTGGGCTCTCATGGAGCCTCACAGATGTTTAGAGAAATGTTGGAACCTCCCAACACCAAACTTTAGAGTTTGAATGTGGGGGTTCAACACCAAACTTAAAGTTTGGTTGTGGCCTCCCAACACCAAATTTAGAGTTTGACTGTGGGGGTTCTGTTTGACTCTGTATTGAGAGAAGCTCTTCATGCTTCCTCTCCATGGTTACAGAGGGATATCCTTGAGCTTTAAACACAAGGGGGTCTTCATTCACTTGAATGATAAATTCTCCTCTGTCAACATCAATTACAGCTTTTGCTGTGGCTAGGAAGGGTCTGCCAAGGATGATAGATTCATCCATACACTTCCCAGTCTCTAGGATTATGAAATTAGCAGGGATGTAGTGGCCTTCAACCTTTACCAAGACATCCTCTACAAGTCCATAAGCCTGTTTCCTTGAATTGTCTGCCATCTCTAGTGAGATTCTTGCAGCTTGTACTCAATGATCCCTAGCTTCTCCATTATAGAGAGAGGCATGAGATTTATACTTGACCCTAGGTCACACAGAGCCTTCTCAAAGGTCATGGTGCCTATGGTACAAGATATTGAGAACTTTCCAGGATTTGTCTCTTTTGAGGTAATCTCTGCCTAGTCAAGTCATCCAGTTCTTTGGTGAGCAAGGGGGGTTCATCCTCCCAAGTCTCATTACCAAATAACTTGGCATTTAGTTTCATGATTGCTCCAAGGTACTTAGCAACTTGCTCTTCAGTAACATCTTCATCCTCTTTAGAGGAAGAATACTCATCAGAGCTCATGAATGGCAGAAGTAAATTCAATGGAATCTCTATGGTCTCTGTGTGAGCCTCAGATTCCCATGGTTTCTCATCAGGGAATTCCATGGAGGCCAGTGGACGTCCATTGAGGTCTTCCTCAGTGGAGATCACTGCCTCTTCCTTCTCTCCAAGTTCGGCCATGTGGGTCATGTTGATGGCCTTGCACTTTCCTTTTGGATTCTCTTCTGTATTGCTTGGAAGAGTACTAGGAGGGAGTTCAGTAACTTTCTTACTCAGCTGACCTACTTGTGCCTCCAAATTTCTAATGGAGGACCTTGTTTCAGTCATGAAACTTTGAGTGATTTTAATTAGATCAGAGACTACAGTTGCTAAGTCAGAGTGGCTCTACTTAGAATTCTCTGTCTGTTGCTGAGAAAATGATGGAAAAGGCTTGCTATTGCTAAACCTGTTTCTTCCACCATTACTGTTGTTGAAACCTTGTTGAGGCCTCTGTTGGTCCTTCCATGAGAGATTTGGATGATTTTTCCATGAAGGATTGTAAGTGTTTCCATAGGAATCTCCCATGTAATTCACCTCTTCCATTGCTGGGTTCTCAGGATCATAAGCTTCTTCTTCAAATGAAGCTTCTTTTGTACTGCCTGTTGCTGCTTGCATTCCAGACAGACTCTGAGAAATCATATTGACTTGTTGAGTCAATATTTTGTTCTGAGCCAGTATGGCATTCAGAGTATCAATCTCAAGAACTCCTTTCTTTCGACTTGTCCCATTATTCACAGGGTTCCTTTCAGAAGTGTACATGAATTGGTTATTTGCAACCATTTCAATGAGTTCCTGAGCTTCTGCAGGCGTCTTCTTCAGATGAAGAGATCCTCCAGTAGAGCTGTCCAATGACATTTTGGACAGTTCAGACAGACCATCATAGAAGATACCTATGATGCTCCATTCTGAAAGCATGTCAGAAGGACACCTTCTGATCAATTGCTTGTATCTTTCCCACGCTTCGTAGAGGGATTCACCTTCCTTCTGCCTGAAGGTTTGGACTTCCACTCTAAGCTTACTCAATTTTTGAGGTGGGAAGAACTTTGCCAAGAAGGCATTAACTAGCTTTTCCCAAGAGTTCAGGCTTTCTTTAGGTTGTGAGTCCAACCATGTCCTAGCTCTGTCTCTTATAGCAAAGGGAAAAAGCATAAGCTTGTAGACCTCGGGATCAACCCCATTAGTCTTGACAGTGTCACAGATTTGTAAGAATTCAGCTAAGAACTGAGAATCTTCCAATGGAAGTCCATGAAACTTGCAATTCTGTTGCATTAGAGAAACTAATTGAGGCTTAAGCTCAAAGTTGTTTGCTCAAATGGCAGGGATTGAGATGCTTCTCCCATAGAAGTCAGGAGTAGATGCTCTAAAGTCACCAAGCACCTTCCTTGCATTGTTGGTGTTTTCGGCTGTCATGGCTTCTTCTTGTTTGAAAAGCTCTGTTAGGTCCTCTACAGAGAGTTGTACTTTAGCTTCTCTCAGCTTTCTCTTCAAGGTCCTTTCGGGTTCAGGATCAGCCTCAACCAGAATGTCTTTGTCCTTACTCCTGCTCATATGAAAGAGAGAAGAAGAAAGTATAGAATCCTCTATGTCACAGTATAGAGATTCCTTGAGGTGTCAGAGGAAAAGAAAAATAGAAGGAGGAGGTAGAAAGAGAAGAATTCAAACTTATCAAGAGGGATAGAGTTCGAATTGTTGATAGTGGAGGAGTGTTAGTCCTTAAATAGAAGGATGTGAGAAGAGGGGAAGAATTTTCGAAATTAAAGTAAAAGATTTTGAAATAATTAAAAGAAATTTTGAAAATTTGGTAAAGGATTTTCGAAAATTAAGATTGGGAAAGAAATTAAGTGATTTTTTAAAAAGATTTTGAAATTAGAAATAAAAAAGATATGATTGAAATATAATTTTGAAAAAGATGTGATTGAAAAGATATGATTGAGAAGATATGATTGAAAATCAAATTAAAAAGAGAAAGTTTAAAGTTGATTACTTGACTAACAAGAAATTAGGAGATATGATTCTAGAATTAAAACTTTTGATCCTTTCTTAATAGGCAAGTAACAACTAGACAATTTTGAATTAAATTATTAATTGTAGCAAGGATTTTCGAAAATAGTAATAAATAAAAAAAATTGAAAAGAAATTGATTTTGAAAAGATATGATTGAAAAGATATGATTTGAAAAAGATTTGATTTTGAAGAATTATGAAAACTTGAAAAAAAATTGAATTAAAAACAAAATCTTCCCTCTTATGTCATCCTGGCATTAAACGCCCAGAATGGCATCTATTCTGGCGTTTAACGCCCAAAATGCTACCTTTTTGGGCGTTAAACGCCCAGCCAGGTACCTTGGCTGGCGTTTAAACGCCGGTTTTCCTTCATCACTGGGCGTTTTGAACGCCCAGCTTTTTCAGTGTAATTCCTCTGCTGAATGTTTTGAATCTTCAATTTTCTGTGTTATTGACTTGAAAAGACACAATTTTGAAATTTTTTTTTGAATTTTTAATGATGAGAAACAATAGAAATGCAACTAAGATCAAATAAACAATGCATGCAAGACACGAAACTTAGAAGTTTGTATACTAAGGACTATAACAATTTGAAAATGCATGTATGAAACAACAAAAGACACAGAATAAGAGAAATCAAAGATCAGAGCACTGAAATTATCAAGAACAACTTGAAGATCAATGAAGAACATAATGCATATATTCAAAAAAATGCAAGAAGAATAAAGACATGCAATCGACACCAAACTTAAAAATTGATATTAGACTCAAACAAGAAACATAAAATATTTTTGATTTTTATGGTTTTATAAACTTTTTTGTGATTTTTCGAAAATTGAGTGGAAAAGAAAATAAAGGGGTTCAAAATTTTTAATAAGAGTTCCAGGAATCATTGCAATGTTAGTCTAAGACTCCGGTCCAGGAATTAGACATGGCTTACTAGCTAGCCAAGCTTTCAATGAAACTCCGGTCCAAAACACAAGACATGGCCAATGGCCAGCCAAGCTTTAGCAGATCATTGCTAACAACAGCAAAATTGATAGAAATCAACAAGCTCTTGTGATGATAAGTTGAAACCTCGGTCCAATAAGATTAGACATGGCTTCACAGCCAGCCAGACTTCAACAGATCATCATGAAACTCTAGAATTCATTCTTAAAAAATCTGAAGAACAAAATAGAATTTTTTTTTGTATTAAAAAAAATTTTCAAAAATAAAAAGTAAAATTACCTAATCTAAGCAACAAGATGAACCGTCAGTTGTCCAAACTCGAACAATCCCCGGCAACGGCGCCAAAAACTTGGTGCACGAAATTGTGATCATCAACAATGGCACCAAAGACTTGGAGCTCTTAAACGTGAATCACACTTTGTCTCGCGAGTTTGAAGCTCGTCACAGTCATCCCTTCCCGGATCCTACTCAGAATACCACAGACAAGGTTTAGACGTTTTGGATCTCAGGAATGACTGCCAATAATTCTAGCCTATACCACGAAGGTTCTAATCTTATATTAGAAACCCAAGAGATACACATTCAAGCTTGTTTGCATGTAGAATGGAAGTGGTTGTCAGGCATGCGTTCATAGGTGAGAATGGTGATGAGTGTCATATAATCATCACATTCATCATGTTCTTGTGTGCGAATGAATATCTTAGAGAAGAAGTAGGCGTAAATTGAATAGAAAAACAGTAGTATTTTGTATTAATTCATGAAGAATAGCAGAGCTCCACACCTTAATCTATGGTGTGTAGAAACTCCACCGTTGAAAATACAAAAGTGATAATGGTGTTCATTGGCTTCGGCCCCAGAGATGGAATCCGAAGAACCAAGATGAAAATACAATAGTAAAAGGTCCTATTTATAGAGAACTAGTAGCCTAGGGTTTACAAAAATAAGTAATTAATGCAGAAATCTTCTTCCGGGCCCACTTGGTGTGTGCTTGGGCTGAGCATTGAAGCTTTCACATGTAGAGACTTTTCTTGGAGTTAAACGCTAGCTTTTGTGCCAGTTTGGGCGTTTAACTCCAGCTTTTGTGCCAGTTCTGGCGTTTTGACGCCAGAATTCTTAAGCTGACTTGGAACGCCGGTTTGGGCCATCCAATCTTGGGCAAAGTATGGACTATTATATATTGATGGAAAGCCCAGGATGTCTACTTTCCACCTCAATTGAGAGCGTACCAATTGGGCTTCTTTAGCTCCAGAAAATCCACTTCGAGTGCAGGGAGGTCAGAATCCAACAGCATCTGCAGTCCTTTTTCAGCCTCTGAATCAGATTTTTGCTCAGGTCCCTCAATTTCAGTCAGAAAATACCTGAAATCACAGAACAACACAAAAACTCATAGTAAAGTCCAGAAATGTGATTTTTAAATAAAAACTAATAAAAACATAATAAAAACTAACTAAAACATACTAAAAACATACTAAAAACAATGCCAGAAATCGTATAAATTATCCGCTCATCAATAGCTTCAGGAGATATTTCTATTTTTGTCTCGTAACTAGTCAAGAGACATTTTTTTTGTCTCGTAACCGGTGAGGAGATATTTTTCAATTTTATCTCCTACGTAACAGAATCAGAAATGGAGTAGAAGAGAAAGAGAGAATCACACCCAGAAGTATCCTGGTTCAGCCGCTAAGTGCAATGCAGCCTACATCCAGTCTCCATCACAACTGTGACGGAATTTTACTATAATCATCAGATTACATACACCAATTCTTTCCTAGGAACTACCCATTTCTATCTGGGACAAGTCCAGAATCTATCCCCAAAACTGAACTTGGACTTGGTCACCTACCAAAATTTCAATCGCAAACTGCTAACCCAACTTGCAAGGAAATCCACATAGGATCATGAAACACAACAACAGATGTACAAAGAAACTCTTAGACATCTATGGTTTTTTCTTTAATTTTGCACACTCTGCCTTTTTTCTCTCACTGGCTTTTTCTTACAAACTTCATTCTATTTGCCTTTTTCACCATGAGACTCAGACAGACAAAACTAAAGAAAAGAATACAAAATAAAACCCATTGAAGGAGAAGAACTCTGTAAGATTAGGGTAGCTATGAGAACTCTGTGCTTTCTCTCCTTGCTTCAACCCTTGGCCGTTTACCCTTATTATAGAAGGGGAAGCTTCCAAGGTTGAAACCGGTTGAACCAAGCCACCAACAACTTCTCCAATAATCAAAACTGGTTCGGGCAGAGAGAAGAGAGAGGGAAACCGAAAGTAAAACCAACATGCAAGTACCTCTCTCTCAATTTATCTTCACCAACAATAATGGAAGAAGAGATTGCACCCTCAATCCAATCCCCACCAAATGAAAGAAAACCACCTGATCCCATGATCACAGATGAAGGAGGAAAGGAGATGATGGAGACAGAGAATGAAGAGAAAGATACACATCAAAGCTTACTTAAGGGAGTTGATTTTACAACCCCTGTCAATAGTGTGCTGAATGACACTCAGATGCAGTTAGCCTGATGTGGTTTCTTATGTATCCTTTGGTTTTTATTTATTTTTTTGTTTCTGTTTAATGATTAGTTTAATTTGGAATGTGAGAGGTGCAGCTAGTGGTACTTTTAGACGCACTCTTAAAAATATGATAAACCAATACAAACCTGACATCACTATTCTTCTTGAAACTAAATGTAGTGGAGATACAGCCTCTAGAGTTATTCAACATCTTGGTTTTACTAAATCCATAAGAGAGGAAGCTCAAGGGTTTGTGGGTGGAATTTGGATTCTCTGGAATAGGATGGACATTGACATCACCATGATGGAAATTCATAGTCAATACATACATGTTAGAGTTCAAGCCCACGGAGAGAAAGAGTGGTATTTAACTGCGGTCTATGCTAGTCCAAATAATCAAATAAGAAAACTTTTGTGGCCAAAGCTTGTGCACATTGCGAACTCAATGGCAGGAGATTGGCTCGTAGCTGGAGATTTTAATGAAATTAAGGAAGCATCGGAAAAGAAAGGAGGGGCAGCTGTGAATATCAGAGCGTGCAATATTTTTTCAAATTGGATCAATAGATGCGGACTCATAGATCTGGGGTTCGTTGGCCCTAGATTTACCTGGAAAGGTCCTAAATGGGAAGGTCAAGACAGAGTCTTTAAGAGACTGGATAGAGCCCTATCAAACCACTCTTGGAGAACGAGATTTCATGAAGCGACTACTGAAGTTCTCACCAGAACAAACTCAGATCATCATCCCATCCTCATTCGGAATGTGAAGCTTATTAACGGAGAAGGAAAAAAGCCCGTTAGATTTGAGGCTATGTGGACCCACCATCCAGACTTTCAAAACTGCCTCAAAGACAGCTGGAACAGAGATAGTACACTCCCTTCGGCATTAAGAAACCTAAAGAATGATCTGCTGAAGTGGAATAAAGATATTTTTGGAAACATATTCAAAGCTAAGAGAACTATATTGAACAGAATCACAGGGATCCAAAGGAGTGCCTCCTATGGAAATAACCCCTTTTTGGAGGAGTTAGAGCAAAAATTAAATAAAGAACTCAATGACATTTTGGATAGAGAGGAAACCTTTTGGATGCAGAAATCTAGGCAAAATTGGATTATCGAGGGAGATAGAAATACTAGATACTATCATACAAAAACCATCATAAGAAGAGGAAAGAATAAAATTTTAAAGTTGAGAGACACAAACGGAAATTGGATAGAAGATGAAGATACCTTAAAGACTCACATCATCAACCACTTTCAGAGAATCTATCAAGAAAAGGTAACCTTTTGTCCAATTGATAATTTAACAATAACGTTACCTGACTTTAGTGATGCTGATTGCAGGAAATTCATATCAACACCTATGGAATGGGAAATCAAGAAGGCTTTATTCAACATTGGATCCCTAAAAGCACCTGGAAGTGATGGTTTTCCAGCCCTCATATACAAAAATAATTGGGAAGTTATGAAGAGCAAGTTGTGTGATTTTATCTGGAGTTGCTGGAGGAATCCCAACCTTATCAAAGAGTGTAACAACACTCTCCTTGTCCTGGTTTCCAAGATCAACAACCCCGAATTCATCAACCAATTCAGACCTATTGCTTTGTGCAATGTTAGCTACAAAGTAATAACAAAGATCATGGTGGATAGAATTAAGCCCTACCTAAATGACAGGATTGCAGTTCACCAATCCAGTTTTATACCCGGAAGAAAAATACAAGACAAGATTCTTATAGCAAAAGAGATAATACACATTATGAAGAAGATGAAAGGAAAAAAATAATTCATGGCTATTAAAATTGATTTTGAAAAAGCCTATGATAGGCTTAATTGAGAATTCATAAAGAAAAGGCTTCAGAACTTCAAGTTCCCTGACCACTTTATAAACCTAATCATGAACTGCATCCAATCATTGAATTACAGTGTGATATGGAATGGAAACAGAACTGAGGAATTTACCCCTATTAGAAGGCTGAGGCAGGGAGACCCTCTATCCCCCTATCTCTTTGTTATTGCAATGGATGCCCTGTCTTATCTCATTGAAGAGCAGGTTCAGAATGGAGGATGGAAAGCTATCAGAGTTGGAAGAGAAGGACCAGACATCTCTCATCTAATGTTCGCAGACGACTTGCTGCTATTTACAGAGGCAACTATGGAACAAATAACTAGAGTCATAGAAGTGTTGGAGGCATTTTGTAATGTGTCTGGGTTGAAGATTAATAGAGAAAAATCTTCCGTAATTTTTTCAAAGAAAACCCAACCAAACATCAGAGAGGAGATAACAAAGTTAACCAGGTTTAGAGAAGAAAGAGACTTGGGCAGATATTTAGGGGCTATGATAACAAATAATCGGAAGGGGAAAGAAAATTATAAAGACATGTTGGGAAGAATGCAGAATAAGCTTAAGGGGTGGAAGGGCAAATGTTTGTCCCTTGCAGGGAGATTAACTCTAGCACAATCAGTGTTGAGCCCAACTTTAAATTTTAATATGCAACACGAGAGAATTCCGAGAGGAATCTGCCGAGAAGTAGAAAAGATCCAAAGAAATTTCATTTGGGGGGAGGATAACAATCAACGAAAAATGCATCTGATTGGGTGGAAAACTCTTTGTCAGCCAAAACATGAAGGAGGCCTTGAATTTCGTCAACTAACAACAGTGAATGATGCTTTTTTGCTCAAAATTTTATGGCAAGCCAAAGAAAATCCAGAAGCGTTGTGGGTAAAAGTGTTAAGGCATAAGTATTGCAATGGAGGAAGCTTGAACAACCCAATCAATGTGAAGACTACAGATTCTCCTCTTTTGAAGGAGTTGATGAAATTATGGCCTATGTTTCAAAATTTCTCCACCTACTACATTGGAAATGGACTATCAACTCTTTTTTGAAAACATCAATGGGTGAAAGAAGAAGGTTGTCTGCTCGATTTAGCTCTAAATCCTGACTCAATTGACCCTGACAGCTTTGTTTGGGAATGGACAAATCCAAATGGAGATTGGGATATAGACAAGCTCCACCAAAACCTGCCCCCAAATATTGTGGAAAAAATCATTATTATCCCTGCACCCCAAGCAGAATTAGAAGATGATAGAATTGGATGGAAACTATCACAGGATGGTGATTTCTCTTTAAATGCTACATATAAATCTCTCAGAAACTGGTCGAAAGAAAGGAATACCATTTGGGAAAAAGTATGGAGTTGGAAGGGACCACAAAGGGCTAAAGTTTTTCTCTGGACAGCTATGCACAGGAGAATCATGACAAACCAAAGGCAAAGATATTTGGTGGTACAGGAAACTGCTCTCTCTGCAATAGTGGGATAGAAGATACTTTACATGCTCTAAGAAATTGTCCCAAAGCATCCACCATATGGGTCAATTTGCTGAAAAGTAATGAAATTCCTGGCTTTTTCCAATCAAACTGGGAGGACTGGATTGGAGTGAATTTACAAAAGCAATTAGGGAAAAATGATAACCTAAATTGGCTAGATACCTTCATAACAACTTGCTGGAGAATTTGGTATTGGAGAAATAAAGAAATGCATGATACTAGTTACAACAAACCACGACAACCACATCAAGAAATCTACAAACAGGTGCAAGATATTAAAGAAGCATTAGAGAAGGATTACCTGGTAGAAAGCGGATAGGAAGAACTGAGAGAAACATTGGCTGGCATCCTCCTCCGAAGGGCTGGATTAAATTGAACACTGACGGCACAGCGCAAGGGAACCCGGTTGTTACTGGGTGCGGCGGTCTCCTCAGGAATGAAGAAGGAAATTGGATCGCAGGCTTCACCCATAGGATTGGGGATGGAACGGCGTTTCTGGCAGAACTTTGGGGAGTGAAGAATGGCCTCAAGTTAGCGTGGACCATGGGCTTCAAGAGAGTGGTGGTGGAGATTGATTCTGCAGCAGTGGTCAGCCTTTTGAATGGAGGAAAGAAACTGGAAAGACATCCCAATGCAAATGTTAGAGAGATAAATAACATGAGAAGGAAGGATTGGAACATATTTTTTGTACAAAATTATAGAGAAGGTAATAGATGTGCAGATTACCTTGCTAAAATGAGCTTAAAGATAGAACCAAATTTTGTTTTTTGGGATATGCCTCCTCCTGAAGTAGTGAGAATCTTGAATGAAGATAATAGAGGGGTTACCTTACCCCGTTTAGTTTGTAATTAGGTTTTTTTTCTGGGCTTTTGCCCCTCTATTATATCAAAAAAAAAAAAAGAGAGAGAGAAATGGAATCTAGGTATGTTCCAACGTGTGGAGAAGAGATCTCAGGTATAAATACCAAATATCTATTTTTACCGCTGTACTTTACTTATTATCCAAAATAATTACAAAATTTACCTTAATTTTTGTATACAAATACAATGTTACCTTTCAAAAATAAAATTTAATTACTAATCTTTCTCTTATATCAAAACCGAAACCTTTAACATTTTTCTTTTAAAAATGCTACTTGTGTTTTAATCCGTTCTCGAGTTTTTTGGTTACCAACTCTTCGTAACTTTTAAGTTAATCTCTCGGCCATCAAACCTCACTTATTTTATACTTGTTTCTCAACGATATTCCAGCATAAAAATTCCCAAAATAGTTCGGTCCCTGCTGGTTTTATCATAGCCAAGCCATGAACTTCACAAATACATCAATATATTGCAAAAATTCTATATAAACTCAATCAAACTCAATCAATATTCAACCACAGCACCAAATCACTTATTTAATACAGATTTAATCATTGAAGATTTACCAAAATCCTACCTCTATACGAAATCAAAATACTCAAAAGTCTGGAAAAATTTTTTGACCGAACTGCCGAAAAAGAGAACGTCATAAATCGATTCCTTCGTCAAGAACATCAAAAGGACGAACTTCAAGGGAAAGGAGAGATATGTCACTGTTAACTTATACCGAACAAAAGTGACATCAATGTGTACAGAAGAAGGATACAAACACTTTTATCGAATTAGATATTTTATTAGAGTTACGGATATCAAGAAATCAAAGTCCAAAACTCCAAGGTTCCATGATTCTTCTCAAGCACACTCTCGGTCTTTCTTTCTTTCTTTTTTCTTCCAACCTCAGTTCGGTGGTGAATGGAAGGAAATAATTAAAGATGATTAAGGCTAATGGTGATGAATAAAAGTTTGTGATGATAAAGCATTAATAGGTGTCAAGGATAATAAATAAAGGAAACATGTGTCATGGTTATATATATATATATTTCTTTTGGTTTTATATATATATACTTGCATTTTATTATTTTAACAAATATAATAAATCATGAATAATTCATTATTTAATTTTTAAAAATTTAGGTTATTATATCCTATCTATCTTATAAAATTTTGTCTTAAAAAATTGTTACATTGGAACAAGTTTAAACTCAAATAAAAAAAAATAGGGTCCACGAAAAGAAGTATAGGCAACATTAAAGAAAATATTCGAAAAAAGTCAGGTAGGTAATTAGATTTACAGACAAACAGAGCTACATAGGGACAATAAGGTTTGGTTGGAAAATAATCAAATCATATTCTAAAAAATTCGAAGCAAAGAATTCCAATGATGATAATGAAGGAAAAGATGGCACGAATTCGTGTAGCACGAATAAAGATTATACTTTGAAATTGAGCTATCTTGGTAACCTCTAACGTTCCTAAACCCCATAATTCACATTACCTATTACTTATATTTCGTCTATGATAATCCATAGTGTTTCCATATACACAAATTATCAGTATTATGTTGGCCAGACCTAATACCATGAGACATGCAACAGTCGACTAATAGCATTAATCAATAGGCAATCATGCATTTGAAACTCAAACTCTTGTCATTAGGACAAGTTCTACTGCTTGACAGACACTCAGAGTATGCTACTATGCAGTGAAGCATAGTGAGTCCATTCCCAAGGCTCTAACAGGAATGAACTGCTCTGATACCATACTGTAACACCCTTACTATCAGAATGTCAGACTTCCAGGTGTGCCACTCTGATGGCGCGGGTGTTACGACGACTCTCATATGTTAAATAATAAGGTATGAGCCTTTACGCGTAAATCTATCGATGGTTTTACTAAAAACTTAAAACTTTTTTCAACCAGAACAAACAACACATATTCACATACTTAATATTAATAATACATTATAGTAGTACATATAAAAATAATTAAAAAAACCTACAATAAAACTTTAACTAAAAAGGCAAGGAAAAAATAAATTCTAACAACTCAATTCGTAAACACAATCTTTTATGCTCCTGTAACTCCGCATTAAACCTTTGCACCTGTAGCTGAAAGGGATGGAAATAGGAGGTAAGATCTAGGGAGTTTCTTAGTACGGTTAGGGTGTATAGTTATGTTCACTTTATTATTTGTTATATAGGAATTCCACAACAGAATACTTACAATCTTTAATATACAGATGACCAATAGCAACAAACCTCATAATACAAATAACTTTAACAAGCCAGAAATATAGAGAAAATCACAAGTCAAGAAACACCCACACACAATCATAGAAACACATATCACAGAGAAGTATGCGTAAACAAGTATGATGCATGTCTATCCTATGTAGGCCATGAGCTCATGTGTCGTTTGCCTACCCGCTCCCGACATTACCCGGGCACAAGTCCCGGAGATGACTTTCCATATGCATACAGTGTACATATAAGTCTTACGGTCAGGCCGCATACAGTGTGACTTTTAAATGTATTTCAATATGCTTACATCTGGAAAACAGTTCTCAGTGTGTTGGCGTCCCTACTATACATTTGACACTATGGCCTAAGCAAGGGCGCATCTACTCTCTTGTGGCAGACAGTCTTTTAAAATTTTTTCTTTATCTTTGCCCTCTACTCTCCTATGGCAGAGATCCTTTCAGTTAATACATTCTTTTTTTTTCTTTGATCTGCTCTCCTATGACAGAGATTCGTTAAATTCTTTTAATCTTTGTTCTCTGCTCTCCTATGATAGAAATTCTTTTAATTAATACATTTCTTTCTCTTGTGTTCTCTACTCTCATGTGGCAGAGGTTCTTTAGTTTCTTTTATTCTTTTAATTCTTTTATTCTCTGTTATTTATTAAATTATATTCCGACTTAACTCAGCAACCTTTGTCTGAGTTTGGCTTCTAGTGCCATAACCTCTGTAAGCAACCTATGTCTTACAGGTGCGACTCTCTTGAGCCGATGTATGCAAACATAACCTCTGTAAGAAACTTCGATCTTATAGGTGAGGCTCTCTCTAGCCAATGTATGTACTGATAACCTCTGTAAGCAATCTCTGTTTTACAGGTGCGACCATCCCCTAGATTGGCCGATGTATCTCTGGAAAGCAAATCTCGGTGGACTCACCAGCCACCATATCTCTGCTTATCTCCTTTTTTTCGTTCTTTCTTTCTTTTCTTTCTTAACATTCCACAATATAAATTATCTTTGCATTATTCCCTCTCCTTTCCCTAAGTGTCTTATGGAAAGAGAATCAAAGATTCTTTATTTAGATTTTTTTTTAAAAGCTTTTGGGATAGTTCTTTGCTTACCCTTTGAGTATATCATAAATAAAATAATATCTTTTGTGTTCTCTAAAGTTTTTAAGATCACTCTGTTTGCTCTTCTCTGACTTATAATATTATTAATAATATCTTTACTAGATAATATTCTTAATAAAATAATAACAATAATATAAATAAGATAATTTAATGGCAACTAAATAATATTTATATCTTTTCTTAAAAATTTAGCTTCGTAATATTTTATTTTTAACCCAATATTTTTATAAAATTATATTTCAAACCTCACTTATCTCAATATTTATAAAAACAACCATAAATTTTTACCAAATACCCATTTTTACCCCTGTACTTTACTTATTATCTAAAATACCCGAAAACTTATATAATTACAAATTTTACCTTGATTTTTATGTACAAATACAATGTTACCCTTCAAAAATAAAATTTAATTACTAATCTTCTTCTTATATCAAAACCGAAAACCTTAACATTTTTCTTTTAAAAATGTTACTTGTGTTTTAATCCGTTCTCGAGTTTTTCGGTTACCGATTCTTCTTAACTTTTAATTTAATTTCTCGGGTATCAAACCTCACCAATTTTTACTTGATCCTCAACGATATTCCAGTCCAAAAATCTCCAAAATAGTTCGGTCCCTTTTGGTTTCATCGCAATCAAGCCATAAACTTCACAAATACATCAATTTATATTGCAAAAATTAAATATAAACTCAATCATCAATCAATAATCAATCACAGCACCAAATCACTTATTTAATACAAATTTAATCATTGAGAATTTACCAAAACTCAACCTCCATACAAAATCAAAATACTAGAAACTCTGAAGAAACTTTTTGATCGAGCTGCCGAAGAAGAAAACATCAGAAATCAATTCCTCCGCTAAGAATACTAAAGGACCGAACTTCAAGAGAATGGAGAATTATGTCATCGTCAACTTTTATCAAACAAAAGTGACGCCAACATGTAGAGGAAGAAGATATAAACACTTTTATCAAATTAAATTTTTTATTGGAGTTACGGATCTCAAAAAATCGAAACCAGAACTCCGAGGTTCCATGGTTCTTCTCAAGCACACTCTCGGTCTTTCTCTCTTTCTTTTTCTTCCAACTTCAGTTCGGTGGTGAATGGAAAGAATTAAAGATGATTAAGGCTAACAGTGATGAATAAAAGTTTGTGGTGATAAAACATTAAGGATAATAAATAAAGGAAACATGTGTCATGGTTATAAATATATGTATATATGCTTATAAGTCATATTTCCATTTCTTTCTTTTATTCCCTTAATAACTTCGTTGATGTACATATATGCATTCAAGCCCATATATATATATGTGTGTGTGTGTATAGGTCAATGTCTTTTGCATTGTTCCCAAATGGCTTTGTTAAAAACTTTATATATACATAATGGACTCATAATAATAATAATAATAATAATAATAATAATAATAATTCATTATTTAATTTTTAAAAACTCGAGTTGTTATAAATAATATCTAACTCAACTATAAAATTATCTACAAAATCATACCTTGAAGTATGAACACCAAAAAAAGAACCTATTTAGATTCTCCAAAGTGTGAGACTCGAATAAGATGGTGTAAGTGCCACAGTTACAAGTTAGTACCATAAATTTCTTGTTCCTCTTCTTCGATACTTGTATGAGACTACTACCATTAGAATTCACCGTTGCACTAAAACTTTCCTCCATACCACACTTCCTTTTCTCTGTACTGTGTGACCAAGACCCTCCTTCATTACCAGTCATGGTCTGCAAAAGACCTCAACTGATGGAAGAATGACGACCTTAAGATTTTAATATAAAGAACACACCGTTGACTCTCTGTGATGATGTTTCGTATTTGGGGGAGGGGCTATCTAGTCTCTGTAAAAATTCTTCACTACGACATGGTACTGACATTTGCCACATCACCCACAAACTGACGCATCATATGGATAACTTTCTACTAACCGATTACAGAAGTCGAATTGTCCAATTATTTTCCAAGATGAGGGTCGTTTGGGGGTATTCACTCTAAGATCAACTATACATCAGTGAACAACAAATTTAACAAATGAACAAAGCACATTAGTTTCACATCTTAAATTTCTATTTTTTAAAAAATATACTAAGTGTTAACCTTTTTGGGAGTTTGTTGGGTTTTGGATTTTCTTTCTATATGGAGAAAAAGTTCAAATATTGGTATCCAAACCCATGGTTTCTCTTGGTTAAGAATAAATTGGCTGAGGTTGAGTTAGGGTTGTAAGAGAGATGTTTCATTTTGAGAGAGAACAGTAAACACCGGAGAAGAGAAGAGAGAAAGTTATTTTCGCACATATACAAAGTTATCTCTGTAAATTGGCCGCTGCAGATTTGTTAATCGTTGGATCAACTTCAAATTCAGACAGTGTGTTTAAGACACCTGTTTCTTTGTTTTCACCATTCGGATCTTCAGTATGAGATCTGTAGTTGGAAATATTGGCCACACAACAATGACTCTATTTTATGGTATTTTTATCTTCTTGGTTCTTGTTTTGTAAGCTTTGGTGTTTGGGTTGTTTGCCCGTTTGTATGCACATTTTGTGCAGTGATTTGTGATTCTCTTGTACCATATTTTGATTATAGTAAAACTATTTTCCTTGTCTTGGTGACTTGTTGTTTTTATTTCTCACACTGAGGAGGTTTTTTACGTTAAAAATTTGTGTATATTTTTGTCTCTATTTCTAGTTTTTCTATTCCTTTTCTGCTGAATTGGTATGTTAATTTGCTGCTATCATTTATTTGTGAGTGAGTATTGTTACTCCTCTAATTCTTGCAAGTAAAAAATTATGTGTTTTATTCCTATCATTTGGCATCAGAGCTGGGTATTTGATTTTAACTTGCTTAAAAGATGGAGACAAATAATTCTATTAAGATGATAAATTTAAATGGCACTAGTTACTATCTATGGAAGGACAAAATGAAAAATTTATTTTTGTCAAAAATCTACATTTATCCGTATTTACTATACAGAAATCAGAGTCTAAAATAGATGAAGTATGAGAGTTTGAACATCAATAAATTTGTCATTTTATTAGGCATGATGGATGATAATGTTTACAGTCCCATTGAATGAGACTCATGCTAGAGTTTTGTGAAATCAAATTGAATTCTTGTATGCTTTCAAGTCTGGCAATAATAAATTGCACTTATTGAATATGTTGATGAATTTGAGATACAAGGAAGGGTCACTAGCATTAGATCACTTGAATGAATTTTAAGGAATTTTTTTTATCAATTGTCAAGCTTGAGAATCAAGTTTGAAGATGGGGTTCAAGGATTGTAGTTGCTAAATAGTCTACCGAATTCTTGAAAGACATTTTGTATATCTCTAACTAATTCTTCTCTAAATAGTAAAGTGCCCATGCAACTTGTTAAAGGTGGCATTTTAAATGAAGATATGAGAATGAAGATGCATAGTTCTTCTTCATAGTCTAAAATGTTAGCAACTGAAAGAAGGGAGAAAAATCGGAGCAGAAGTAAAAAAGGTAGAGGTAAAAGCAGGAGTAAATCCAAGTCAAGATACAAAAATGTTGAGTGTCATTACTGTCATAAAAGAGGTCACAGACAAAAATATTGTTCTTTGAAAAAAAAACTGAACAAAGTTAAGCAAGAAAAGAAGAAAAATGGTGGTAATAATCGTGTATCTGTTATTTCAAATGACCTTTCTCATTGTTGGCATTGTTGATTATAAATACAAAGTCAATCTTGTTTCTGGATGATGAGTTCAATTATGTAATTGATAATGGTGCCTTAATACATGTTATACTAAAGAAGGAGTTTTTCACTTCTTATACTCCAGACAATTTTGGAGTGCTTAAGATAGGTAACGATGGCTTGGCCAAGGTGATTGGTGTAGGAGATGTTTGTCTTGAGACTAATATGAAAATGAAGTTGCTACTTAAAGATGTTAGACAAGCTCCAGATGTTCGCTTGAATTTGGTTTCAGTTAAAAAAGCTTCATAATGAATGCTTTGTTAACACTTTTGGCTTTGGACAATGGATGCTCACTAAAGGCAACTTGGTCGAGAAAAGGCTACTTCAAGTTTTATGTGATGCATGCCTTAGTTGCAAAAGATAGTATAAATGCTGTTGAAAGTAAAGAATTTTGTAGTTTGTGGCATAGAAGACTTGGTTATATCAGTGAAAAATAACTTAAATTATTTGGCTCGAAAGGATGTTCTTTTCGGTTTGAAGAATGCAGAATTGGAGAATTGTTCTCATTGCCTGGCTAGAAAATAAGGAAGATTATCCTTCAAGAAGTATCAACTTTCAAGAAAATCAAACTTCTTGAAATTGGTGCGCTCTGATATTTGTGATCCTTTGAAGGTACGGTCTTTTAATGGAGCTATTTACTTTATTACTTTTATTGATGATTATACCTCCTAAAATAATTCAAGTGAATAGTTTGGAAGAAATGATGAATAGAACACTGATTGAAAGAATTAGGTATATGCTTACTAAAGCTAAGCTACCTAAAGTCTTTTAGGGTGAAGTATTACTTACAATGGCTCATGTGATTAATCTGAGTTCTACAATTTTTTTGAAAAATGATGTTTCGAATCATGTTTGTTTGAGCAAAGATGTCTCGTATGATCACTTGTGGGTCTTTGGATGCAAAGCATTTATTCATATTAGAAAGGATGAGAAATCCAAGTTGGATGTGAAGATAAAGTAGTGCATTTTTATTGGATATGGTCAGAATGAGTTTAATTACAGGCTTTATGATCCGGTTGAAAAGAAACTTATAAGAATCTATGATGTAAAATTTATTGAGGACCAAACTATTGAAGATTTTGATATGGTAGAGAAGAGTCAATCACAAGAGAGCAATGACTTGAGTGATATAGATCTAGTTTAGCTACCTCCTTCACCAGAACTAGCAGAGAATCAAGCTCAGGATCATATGCACCAAAATGAGCATTTGGTTTTTGATGATTGGCAGATGGGAGATCCACTTGATACTCCAGTTGATATTGATGTTGATAACCAACTTGAGTTACCTAAAGATCCACCAGGTTTCTATCCTAAGATGTCTATTAGAGAGCGACGATTTTTAAAGAGGTATCCTCCTAATGGGTATGTAACATTTACTGATGAGTATGTGACATTGAATAATGCAGAAGAACCTAAATATTATGGAAGGTGACGACAATAAAAAATTGTTTGATACAATGCAAGATGAAAGAAAATTCCTACAGAACATTTGAACTTGTGAAGTTTCCAAAAGGAAACAAAGTTTTGAAGAACACGTCCGTTTATAAGTTGAAGCATGAAGTTCTTAGTCTCCAAGGTATAAAGTTAGATTGGTGGTCAAGAGTTACAAACAGAAAATGGGAGTTGACTATAATAAAATATTTTCACTGATTGTGAAAAGGTCTTCTGTTATAACAATTTTGAGTTTGGCTATAAGTCTTGATTTAAAAATAGAGCAAATGGATGTGAAAATTATTTTTCTTCATGGTGATCTTAAGGATGAAATTTACATGGAACAATCTAAGTCAAAGAGGATCATGTTTGCAAACTGAAAAAGAGTTTATATGACTTGAAGCAAGTTCCAAGACTATGGTACAAGAAGTTCGAGTTTGTTATAGCAAAATAAGGCTACAAGAAGACTACTTCTAATTGTTGTGTAGTTGTTTAATAGTTTGTTAGTAGTGATTTTATTATTGTTTTAAAATATGTTGATGACATACTTATTGTTAGTCAGAATGCTTCTAGGATTGTCATGTTCAAGAAGCAACTTGCAGAATCATTTGCAATGAAGAATCTTGGGCCAGCAATGGAGTTTCATGGTATAAGAATCGAGTGTGATAGAAAGAAAAAGAAACCTTGGCGGTCATAGGAGAAATATATAGAGACAATGTTGCACAGATTCTAAATGAAGAAAGCAAAAGCCATTGGTACTCCTCTTGATACACACTTTAAATTGAGTTTCAAGCAAAGTCCATCAAGTGAAGAAGAAAAAAAGACATGAAAAAAGTTTCGTATGCATTAGCCATGGGTAGTTTAATGTATGCTATGGTGTACACAAGATCAAATATAGCTCATCTTGTTGGTTATGTTAGCTGTTTTATTTCAAACTCAGGAAGAAAGCATTGGAATATTGTAAAAAGAATAATGAGATATCTTTGTGGTACTTTTAACACGAAGTTGTGCTATGAAACTGAGAAGCCTATTCTAGTTGATTATACTGACTCAGACATAGTAGGAGATATTAATTCTAGAAGATCCATTTTAGGTTTCTTGATTAACTTTGTGGGTAGAGCTATGTCTTAACAATCTAAATTGCAAAATTGTGTTGCTTTATTTGCTACAGAGGCCAAGTTTATTGCCATTATCAAAGCATGCAAGGAGATTCTTTGGATGAAGAAATTTTTGAAAGAATTCGGATTTACTCAAGAGAGATATATGTTATTTTGTGATAGTTAAAGTGCTATACATCTTGGTAAAAACTCTACTTTTTATTCTCGATCCAAAGATATTGATGTAAGATATGATTGGATATGTGATGTTTTGGATATTGAGTTGTTGGAACTTGAAAAGGTTCACACGGATGAGAACGATTTTGATATGATGACCAAGGCATTACCAATGTAAAAGACTGAAGCTTGTTGCTTAATTGTCGGGTTAGCGGTTACCTCCACATAGTCGTGAGGGGGAGATTTGTTAGATTTTGGGCTCTCTTCCTACATGGAGAAAAAGCCTAAATATTGGTATCCAAGCCCGTAATTTCTCTTGGCTGAGAATAAAGTGACTGATGAGCTTGAGTTACGGTTGTAAGAGAGAGGTCTCATTTGAGAGGAAATAACAAACACTAGAAAGAAGAGAAGAGAGAAAGTTATTTTCGCATATATATAAAGCTATCTCTTTAAATTCGTCACTGCAGGTTCCTTAACCGTTGGATCGAACTAAAATTTGAATAGCATATTTCAAACACCTGGTTCTTTGTTTTCACCGTTATGATTTTGAATAAAAGGTCTATTGTTGGAGATATTGGCCACGTAACAACAACTCTATTTTATGATATTTTTATCTTTTTGTTTATTATTTTGTAAGTTTTGATTCTTGGATTGTTTGGCTTGTTGTACGTATATTTTATATAATGATTTGTGACTCTCTTGTATCCTATTTTAATCATAGTAAAACTATTTCTTTAATCTTAGTGATTTGTGATTTTTAATTCTCACTTTAAAAAAGTTTTTTTACGTTAAGAATTTTGGTGTATTTTTATCTTTATTTCTGAATTTTTTGAGTATCTTTTCTACTGTAATAGTATATTAATTTACTGCTGCTATTTATTTGTCAATAAATGTTATTGTTCCTCTAATTTTTACGAGTAAAAAATTATATGTTTTATTTCTTTCAGACGTTAATCATGAAACGGGCCACATACTTGTCACTCCTAATAAGTAGGGGTGTTCATGGTTCAGTTTTTTCATAAACTGAACTGAAACTGCACTAAACCATTTTAAATGGTTTAGAAACTGAACCAAACTACTTTGTCAAATTAGAAACTGGTTTTAAACCAGTTCATAAAAATAAAATCAGTTTTAATAGAAAAAACCAGTTTAAACTGGTTTATAGGCTAAAACTAGTTCTAACTTTTAACATATATAAAATTAGTTTTTATATTTTCTCTCTCTCCCTCTCTCTCCTTCTCTCCCTCTCTCTCTCTCTCTCTCCCCCTCTCCTTCTCTCTCTCCTTCTCTCCCTCTCTCTCTTTCCCCCTCTCCTTCTCTCTCTCCCTTCTCTCCCACTCTCTCTCCTTCCCTTCTCCCTCCCTCTCTCTCTCTCTCTTCTTCTCTCCCTCTCTCCTCCTCCTTTCTCTTTCTCCATCCTCTCTCTTTTCCTTTTCTCTCTCTCTCTCTCTCTCTCTCTCCCCCTTCCCCTTTTTCTCTCCTCCCATATCTTTGTCTTTTTCTTTCTCTCCCCCGTCCTCTCTCTCTCTCTCCCTTTCTCTCATTCTCTCTCTCCCCTATCCCTCTTCCTCTCTCTCTCTCCATCTTCTCCTTTTCTCTCCCCCTCCTTTCTGTTTCTCTCCCTCTCTCTCTCTCTCTCTTAAAATATATAAAATTAGATTTTATATTCTCTTTCTTACCCTCTCTTTCTAATTCTCCCCTTCGCTCTCTCTCCTCTCTCTCTTTCTCTCTCTCTCTCTCTCTCCCTTTTTCTCTTTTCTTCCCCTCTTCCTCTCTTTCTCCTCTTCTCTCCCCCTCTTTCCATCCTTTCTCTCTCTCTCTCTTTCTCTCTCTCTCTCTCTCTCCTTCTCTCCCTTTCTCTCTCTCTCTTTCCGCTCTCACTCTTCCTCTTCTCTCTCTCTCTCCCTCCTCTCTCTCCCCTCCCCTCTCTTTCTCTCTCTCCTTTTTTTCCTTTTCTCTATTTCTCTCTCTCGCTCTCTCTCTCTTTCCTTTTCTTTTTTCTCTCTCCCCTTCCCTCTCTTTCTCTCGGCCGACTTTCTCCCCCTCCCCTTTATTTCTCTCTCCCTTTTCTCCCTCTATCCCTTTTTCTCACTCTCTCCCCTATCCCTCTTCCTCTCTATCTCTCTCTCCCTCTCTCTCTCTCTCCCTCTCTCTTTCTCTTTGTCTCTCTCACTTTCTTTCCCTCTCTCTCTTCCTCTCTCTCTTTCTTGCGCTCTTTCTCCCACTCCCTTCTCTCTCTTTCTCTCTCTCCTCCTCCTCTCTCTCTTTTTTCTATCTCTCATTCTTCTCTCTTTTTTTCCTCTTTTCTCTCTCCCTCCTTCTCTCTCTTGTTTTAGAAAAAAGAGGGAGAGAGAGAGAGAAGAGGAATATAGAGTGAGAGAAGGTTAAGAGAGAAAGAGAAAAGAGAGAAAGGAAGGGAAGAACGAGAAGAAAGAGAGAGGGGAGGGAGAAGAAAGA
Organism: Arachis ipaensis; assembly: GCF_000816755.2. Taxonomy (NCBI): domain Eukaryota; kingdom Viridiplantae; phylum Streptophyta; class Magnoliopsida; order Fabales; family Fabaceae; genus Arachis; species Arachis ipaensis. The sequence continues at coordinate 20,023,249 of NC_029794.2, read as the reverse complement.
GAGAGAAGAGGAGAGAGAAAGAAGGGAAGGGAGAGAGAGAGAAATAGGAGAGAGAAAGAGAAAAAAGAAAAAAAGAAAGAGAGAAAGAAGAAGAGAGGAGGGAGAGGAAAGAGAAAAACAAAAGGGGAGAGAGAGAGAGGGAGAGAGAGAAGGGGGAAGGGAGGGGGAGCGATGGAGAGGGGAGAAAAAAGAAAGAGAGGGAGAGTGAGAGTGAAGGGAGAGAGAGAGAGAGAAAGAGTATGTAAAAACTAATTTTAGAGTTTAAATAAAACCAGTTTTTATTTAGTTTAAAACTAAACTGAACCATAAAAACTGGTTTTTAATAAACTGGTTTTATAAAAACTATGGTTTCAGTTCAGTTTCAATTCAGTTCAGTGAAACCAGTTTTTTTGCACACCCCTACTAATAAGTAATAATCGAACATGGCATGTAATACAACTCAAGCAACTCAAGCAATTATCACTTGTGATAGGCTTGATGGTTATCTTAAATTCTTTAGTCTTTTTTTTTTTTTTCTTA
>NC_029794.2:20021984-20022709 GCF_000816755.2 Arachis ipaensis | reverse complement strand
CACCACCCGTCCACTTGGGTTTTATTTATTTATATTTTTTGGGTGTTTTTTTTTTTGTCTTTTTTCTTGGGTTCAATCCTCAATGTTGCTAAATGGCCAATATTGGTAACATAACCTGTACCATGGCCCAACAATAAAAAAGTAGAGATGGCCCGGATTTGTAGAGCGTTCATCCTAAAACATGGAAGTTGGTAATAATTAGATAAATAAATAATAAGGCTGTTGTTAAGAAATAAACACCTAAAAGAATGGTTATTTCATGTGATAGAAGAACCATAGTTTCACAAATTTGGCCTGTTATGTTACGAGTTTTGAGTTTCGAGATTTTATTACGAAGAATTAACGAGCACTCAAGCACGGAGCACCATTTCTGATCCGAATAATTTGAACGAATTCAAATATTCAATAGAGGGTTATAAACTTGTAAATGCCTCTTATTCACCATATAGGACAAGCTATGTTATGACTTATGAGTTTGGCTCACAAGCATATATACATTGGGGAAAAGGTTAATCTGAATGGACTTAATGGTAGCTACCAGTCTACCACAAATAAATGTAAGCCTTTGTAAGAAAAGTCTTCACAATCTCTTGGGTGGCTTTTGTTTATAAAGACACACTAAGACATAAAATAAAAATACAAAATTATATTTAGTAAGTAAGACATAAATAAAGACTTATTTTAAAATATTAAATTTGTGTATTTTATGTTCTTTTTTAACTATC
>NC_029794.2:20018770-20021830 GCF_000816755.2 Arachis ipaensis | reverse complement strand
AGATATACAAAACACATTCATACTTTTTATACTATATTTAAAATTTATCAGAAGTATGTATATTCTTCGAAATTAAAACAATTAAGTTGAATTTGATCCAATTCTAAGATGTGAGTACTTTTCTTCGACTTAATTTCTTTTAGAATGTTACATAGCATATTTGTTGTGCGTTTTCAAAATCAAATAATGGTAAAAATCAAATTTCTGTTAACAAAATAAAAATGTGAAAATTTTCAATGAATTTATTATCTAATAAGAATTTCTGCTTTACCAAGACCCTTATGATTGATTATTAACGACACTTATAAAATAATTTTCGTACTTTAGCAAAATTATCTTACTTTAAATGCCACATGCAAGCACATGGACTTTGAATAGACGCACGTAACAACAAATTCAAGTAGCGCAGTGTCACATCAAAGAAAAACTACCTCATTGTCATGTAAAATACAAAATACATGTTATTTATTAAAAAAAAAATAATCATTAAATACAAAATATATGTTATGTACGTGTCATTATTTTGGTATTTAAAAAATTATGATTTTGAGAAAATATTCATAGAAAAGAAGAAAGACATTCGTGGTACATCAAATAATTTATCACAAAGTTAGACAAATTTCACCTACTGTAATATTTTCACCATTGAGATTAATAGACATGTCACTCTACCAAGTCATACTTAATTAGTTCCAAACCAATTATTAAAAACCCCAAACCATTTATATGGGATGAAAATTGTCAAACTTTTGTGATCTTCTTCAAAGAAACACGAGTGCATCTATTTTTCGGAAGCTATATCGGACGAACGAAAATCTTTTAAATAAATAAAATAAAAAATAAAATCTAGTGATGTGCGCTTATTTTGTTTATTTTTTGGAGTACAGATTAGATTAGTCACAACATTTTGTTTTGTTGTGCTAGAGCCAATGTCTCTTTCATCACCCACGTATTTTATTGTTGAAAACTTGAAATGCTTGAATACCTGAAAAGGAAGAAACACTCCTTCAGAGGCATAGCACATGCAGTGATTGAGTCCAACGTTAGCTTCAAACACAAAAGCTTATATCATGAGAGTGGACCAAATATATAAAGAAATAGAAAAAGAATAAGCTTTGTAATTGGCATGTTACTAATAATGGAAGATTTCGGCCACTCACTAAACACACATAACTGTATTGGATTCCATCGTTGACAAATCATAAAGTATGACTTTGAGATAGTAACTAACACTATTACCTATTAGTGGCTAAAATTGTGATGTAGGTTGGCTTGCATAACTGAAGAATTTAAATGGGATAAGAAAAGAGAATGATCGGCCACTTATACGATGGATTGTCGTCGTAGGAAAATAACACACATTACATACATATCGATGTTAAGTTTTTTTTTTTTAATTTAAATAAAAATATTATTTATCAATTTGTATAATTTTTAAAATATTTATCATTTTGTATGTGCTTTCTGCCCCATATTTCAATGTTAAAATTTTGTGTAATATTTTTGCAAAATATGTGTAAATCAACTAACATATATTTTATTGGCAAAAGTTAAATATAAGCAAATTAGTTATTCCACTGCTAACTTTCTTTTGAGCCGAATCCTTTTTTTCAGGGTCTTCAATAGTGTTTGTGGAAGGAATTAGAAGAGTTGCTCGTTCAAAAAGAAATATATTGGAAGCAATGTTCATGATATAAGTGGTTAAATTATGATGACACGAACACCTCTTATTTTCATGGTGTAGCCACTTTAAGAAAAAGATGGAATAGAGTAACTATGCTGAAAAATCAAGCAGGAGTTTGGATTGAGCAGGATCAGCAGTTGCAAGATCATAGTCTCAATTTTTTTTAGAACCTTATACGGAGGATACCAGGAATGAAAGATTAGAAGCTCTAGGTTTGTTTCCAATGATTTTCGAAGAGGATAGAACAATGTTGACTAAAGAGGTGACAGTTGATGAGATCAGAACTTCCTTCTTTGCAATGGGGGCCTAGAAAGCTCTAGATCCTGATGGCTTGCTTCTGACGTTTTACCAAAGTAATTGGTCTTCTATTAAATATTCTCTGATCAGTTGGGTTAAAAGGGTCTTCTAAGATCATAAAAAAATTAACCCTGAGACCATAAGGCATTTCAGGCCGATTGGTTTGTGTAATGTATCATACAAACTCATTACCAAGATTGTGTCTCAACGACTGAAGTGGCGAGAAGAACATGGATGAGCATTGGCAATAGTTTGGTGACTGGTAACTTCTTCAACACTCCTCTTTTGATCTGGTTATTGGATAATTATCTCCTAATACTCCTTCTAAAGGTCGTGTGTGGCCTCTTCTTTTTGCTACCACGATGGATTTGTTATGGTACAGGCGCAATAAGGTTATTTTTCTATGCCGCCGAGGTTCTTGAAACTAGAAAGTTAGCTGGTCTTGCTATTCATCTTGCCAATGATTTTTAGCATGTGTATACTACTATCGGCAACATGAAGAAGAAAGTAAGTACTTTCATTGATAAGCATGTTAAATAGTTGCCGCCTAATCTGTCTTTCTTTAAATTGAACATTGATGGATCTGTCCTGCAGAATGGGAGAGCTACTTGTGGAGGCATTATTAGGGATAGCAATGGAAGTTTTATTGCTTGTTTTTGTGCCAATTTGGACTATAAAACTATTACAGCAGCGGAGCTTTAGGGTGTCTTCCTGGGTGTTGACTTAGCTTTAAGTCTTGGATTGGGAAGCCTTCATATTGATGTGGATTCTTTGGCTGCAGTGAAACTGTGTTCCCAGGAAGGGATTGAGTGTCATTCTTTAAGGCCCATCGTCTTGGCTATCAAGGATAGGTGTGGCAAAGTATGTAATTGGAGTTTGACTCACCAATATTGTAAGGTGAATTCGTGTGCGGATGGACTTGCTAATTTTGGGCATAGCTTGTTAGTTGGTTGTCATGTTTTCTTTACCTTACCTTCCTGTATTTCGCTTTGCTTTCATTCTGATGCGATTAGCACGTGCCATTCGAGGATAGTTGCTTCTTAGTTTTGCTTTTTGGTTGGGCTTCTTTAGCTCCGTTG
>NC_029794.2:20008759-20018078 GCF_000816755.2 Arachis ipaensis | reverse complement strand
TTTATTTTTATTAATATTTATGTTAAAAAAATTTCTTTTTGAATTCAAATCCTATACTATCCTATTAAAAGAGAATATGTAATTAGTGAAGTTCCACACTGTCAAGTCTCTCAACCATGGTTCCACATATACATTCCTATCATTCTTCACATGCTATACTTTAAACCATACATATATATTTATTGGTTTTATTAACATCGTTCATATATCTTCATAGCCAAAACTACATCCTATATATCACTGTTCAGAATATTTATTTACATAATATTTTGTTTTATTCTTTTTCTCTGCTTTATTTTCAATTTTTTTGTAACAAATGTATTTATTTCAATAAAGAAAGTGTTGGTCCAATAGAACTACATGCAATAAGGACAGAAAAAAATCCACTACAAAAATTTAATCACCTATTTCAGAATCTAGGTCTCTAAATTAGAGGAGAATTAGCATTTTCCTTTCTCTCCATTAACAACCTTCAAGCTTCTTCAACACTGGTAGAAGGGGGTTTACGACATCCATCGAAGATGAAGCAATTCCTGGTCTTCCAGTTGAGCCATATGAGGTTCCCCATCAACTCCATTTGGTATCCACCATCTCTGTTCCTGCTTATCTTGTCGAAAGCTTTAGCTTAGCAGCTTTAAGGTTCAGCATTTGACGATGGAGTGGGCAACTCTATCAATCTCCAAGTTTCCATAGAATCTGGACAAGACCAAATGCAATGGTAAGCTATTTCCTCTGCTACACCACAACGAGGGAATTTTGGATTCATTACTGAAATTTTGGAGTTAATTTTCTTCTTCACAGGTAGAGCATTATACATTAATTTCCACAAGAAATTTCTTATTTTGGGCTCGTTCTTCAATTTTCAGATACTGGACCAAAAGGCTTTCATTTGGCATTGCTCCAAATGCTTGGAGGGAAGAGTTTTCAAATACTTTTGTCTCTCATATGGATGATCTTAGGTCTGACAATAGGCCTTTACCTCCTAAGTACGGAAAGGCAAGAAAGAAGAGCGAAAAGAAGATTCTGGTTCCAAGAACAATGGTGTGAGAAAACTGAAGTGATTAACCTAGTAAAGAGCTATTGAAATTCAGTAATAAAGGGCTCTCCAATGTTCAAACTAGTTGAAAAATTGAAGCTATGAAGACATAAGCTAGTACATGATAGCAAAGCACCAATGCAAACTCCCAAACCAGAATTAGTGAATTAAAAGAAAAATTAGCTGTTGAAATAGACAAAGGTGAACATGCTAATCCGGTCGCTATTGGATGTTTGGAGGATGAGATAGAAGATGAGTGGGAGCATGAGGAAAGATACTGGAAGGAGAAGTCGCGAGTTCAATGACTCAAATGTGGAGATTGAAACACAAAGTTCTTTCATTCAAAATTCAAAACAAGAAACCAGAAAAATAAGATTCACATGCTAGAAAATGATGAAGGAAATTTGGCCTCGGATGCAGAAGGAATAGCTTCAATTGCTCAGAATTATTTTATTAAGATTTTCTCCTCTAGTAACCTGAGAGACCCTACTGAAGAACTACAAGATATTCCAACCAAGATCACTACGAATACTAATTAGAGATTAACTCGTCCAGTTACCGAGCAAGAGATCAAATCAGCGATTTTTTTTATAAACCCATTCTCAGCTCTTGGTGAAGGCGAGCAGGAGTTTCTCCACGGGGCGTAAAATTTTGAAAGCTTTTAATCATTCACATATTTGCCTTATTCCGAAGATTGCTAATGCTACTTCTATGACTCAAATTCGACCTATAAGCCTTAGTAGTGTTTTTTACAAAGTTATCTCTAAGATTTTAGTGCATAGATTATAGTTTGTGATAAACAGGGTTATTAGTGATTCCTAAAGTGCCTTCATTAAGGGTAGACTAATCAATGATAATGTCCTAATTACCCATAAATTCATGCACTTTTTGAAAAATACGAGATATGGTTAGAATGATATGGCTCTGAAACAAGACATGAGCAAAGCCTATGACAGGGTGGAGTGGTCTTTTGTATAGGAGATTATGAGAAAATTGGGTTTTTATAACAAATGGATATACTGGATCAAGGAATGTGTGACAACAGTTTCTTACTCTATTACTGTGGCTGGTCAACTACATGGTTTTTTCAAACCATGCCAGGGGATGTGACAAGGTGACCTCCTATCCCCATATCTATTTCTATTTTGCACAGAGGGTCTCTCCTACCTGCTCCATAGAGGAGAACAGAGACAGTAATTCACTGGTTTGAAGCTTAATCACAGTTGTCCTAGAGTCAGTCATTTATTCTTTGCAGACGATTCTATCTTATTCTATCATGCTACTGAAGAGGATTGTCAAATACTTATTAGAATCCTATAGGTCTATGAGGAAGTACGTGGACAAGTGGTGAACTTGAATAAATCCTCTATTTTCTTTAGCAGGAATACTTTGAAACCTATCTGAGACCACTTCTCAAATATTCTCCTAGTACCTCATGTAGAAAATCAGAATAAGTACTTGGAGTTACCAGCAATGGTTCAAAGATCCAAAAAAGCTACCTTCAACTACATAAAAGATAGGGTGAATAATAAACTATAGCAATGGAAGAGAACTCTTCTCTAAACCTTGGGGAAGACAATTCTTATCCCACTGCTGTTCCGATCTACACCTTAAGTTATTTTAAACTACTGAAGATGTTATTAGATGAAATACAAAGAGCCATTTTGCAGTTTTGGTGGGATCAAAAGGGATCAAAAAGGAGGATGCCTGGATTAGTTGGTAGATTACATGTGGGTCGACGGAGCAAGGGGGCATGAATTTCAAGGATCTAAAAGCCTTCAATCTTTCCATATTAGCAAAGTAAAGTTGGAGACTTTTAACCCATTCTCACTTTCTAATTTACAAGGTGCTAAAAAGCAAATACTTTGGGACTACTACTTTCTTAAATGCTGAGGTGGGAACCAATCCCTCTTGGGGTTGGAGGAGCTTTATCGAAGGAAAAAAGATTTTGGAGAAAGAGGTATTATGGAAGGTTGGGAGAGGCAATCTAATCAGAATTAAAGACGATTCTTGGGTCCAAGATTTTGTGGCTATTTTTTCAAATCCTATTCCTAACACAAATTATGTTCCAACATTGGTCTATGAATTAATTCTTCCTAATGGTGAATGGAATCAACAACTAGTCACAAACATTTTCAATACAGCAATAGCAGAAGCAATTTTACATACAAATATTCGAAGAGAGGAAAATAGAGTTACCTGGACAATAGAGCGAAACAGAAATTACTCTGTTGGGTTTGGTTACAGAATCATTTTCCAATTTAGTCATTCTCCTTTGGAGTTTCTACCAGAGCAATGCCAAATTTATTTTCATTTCTTATTCCAACATGATTTTAAATTCAACGGGTTTTTTTCTTTTCGTCATCACATTACTAAATTTCAAATTTTAAATTTTGAATTAGAATTTTGAAATTGATTTTTTGTCATTTTTTTATATTTAATGATATAAAGAATATTTTTTTGTCATTTTCATTTGTTCTTTTTTTTTCTGTGTCTTTTATTCATTCTTATTTATTTGTTTAATTTGCAAACGTTAGTATTTCAAAATATAAATTTTGAATAGAAAATTGATTTCATTTCATAATATTCTTTTCCATCTTCTTAAACATGATTTTCTTTGTTTACAAAAAAATATGATTTTATTATGAGCGGTATTGTAATTAACATAGTTTCACGCTATCAACAAGGGCAAATCTTGGTTTAACAAACAGGTGGCATGGTCCCCCTAAAACAATTAATTTTATTTGTAAATTTTTTTAACAATTCTCCCAATAAAAAAATGATAGCTTTCCATGGGCCAAGTCCATGATATACTTTAACATTTAGGAAAAATAAAAGGCTGATGGGGAGAGAGAAAGAGGAAGCAATGAATATGGATCAGAGAGACACCACACTGAAGGAAGCTAACCAACTCCAACGCAGTAAGAAAAAGATAAGGATTGACGAAGGAGGATACAGGGGAGAGACCTCGAGAGTTGCTAGAGAAGAGGACTAAATGTTTGATAAAACAAAGTTTACAGGACAAACAGAAGGGCGAAAACATATGCAAGCTTAGTCATGAGAGGAAGCACAGAACCAGGCTGAGAGTTAGATAGCTCCAGTGGAGATGAAGAATTCTTAGAGGATGAGTTTGAGACGACATGATGGAAGTCCTCGAGATGAGCCAAATGCAAAGAGAAGCTCTGAGAATAAAGAAAAAGGAAGAGTGCTCCATCCCTTCTAGAGTAGGATATGCAGTTCTAAAAAGAAGATTGGACACCATATGGGCCAAGAATATAGGTATGGATCTCATAGATGTGGTGAATGACTACTACGTAGTCAGACTCTTCAATGACAACCTTGTAACAACCACCCCTCCTTCTTCACTCTCCTCAAAATTCAATTTGAAATTTGAAAAGCCAGTTAGAAAATAGACTTAGGATTTTAAAATTCAGGTAAAAGTCTAACCCCCACTCCAAATTCTTTCTTTTAATTTTGAAACACCCTAGTCATGCTTGCCACTAAAAATATATAAACAAGTAAAGGATTATCCCTCTCAACACTAATCTTCTCCCTCTCTCTTCTACAAAAATATTCCGTGTACAAACACAAGAGTCAACCCCATAAATCAATAAAGAGACATTAGAAAGTGTAGGAAAATTATGTTTTCTTTACTTTATATGCTTGGCATCAGGAACGGATTTATTCATTGGGGAGCGGGGGCAACTGCCCCCAGTGAAATTTCAAAAATTCCTGAGTAGTTCTTTGTAAAATGTCTTAATTGCCCCCACTATAAAATTAATTTTGACCCCACCCCAATCAAATCCCTAACCCTTCTTTTTCTCCCCCAATTTTCTTCATTGCTCCAGCCTACGCAGTCTGCCTTCCTATCTCCAGAGACCAGAGCCAATGCTGGCATGCTGCCGCGTGCCGCCACTACGCGTCTCAGCCAGTGTCACAGCTCTCTCCCTGCTGACAACTTTGCCATCCTGTCTCTAAAGTCACTGCCGCATCTCCGCCAGTGTCACTGGCTCACAGGCTCTATCAATTTTCCCTTGCATTGTCGCGAATCTCCCGCCGTCCCGCGTGGCTCCATCGGTTTCTCCTTGTATCACCGCTGTGCCGCGTCAGGTGGAGTGGTGGCTCTGCCTTCTTCTTCTGCGATCGGTTCTTCCTTCTTCTTCTACAAACACATTCTGTGATCCTCTTCTCTCTTCGGTCTTCAGCAGAGAACGCCTTCGCCTGCTGCCACTAGGTACTGCACCGCTACTAGGTTCTGCCTTCTAGAGTTCAGCTGTTCAGATTTAGTCTTAGATTATTCTTGGTACAATCATGAATCATGATTCACCGAAACTGATATCTGCTTGCTTCATTGCTTATTCAGTTATTTGCTTCATTGTTGTTTGATAATTGATACAGTTGGTTTGTTAATTATGATTGAATTTGTTCTGATGATGTAATTGCAAATTTAGTTTCATTAATTTATTTGTTAATTGTTTTTAGTTGATTTATGCTCTTCTTTGATTTTATAGCAGTTTCTATGGAAAATTTTTTTTTTTTTTTGATGAGTTTGGCTTACTGCATACTGTTCATTATCAGTTTGGTTTTAAGGTGAGTACAAAAAAAGAGATTGGTTAGGATTAGGTTTTTCTTACTGTTGGAAGTCCTCAATTATTTTGTAGTTTCATTTTGCAGATTTTGTTTCCTTAGAGAAATTTTGGAGATTGGTTAGAGTTTGAAGATTTGAGCATGTGATTAATTTTTGAAACTTTGGGGCTGCATGTTCAAGTTGTGGAAATGATAGTTTTAACTATTTTGAGTATTATAGATGATTGAAGGGTGTTCTCATTTTTCCTTTCATTAGTAGAGAACGCCTTCGTCTGCTGCTGCTGGGCACCACACTGCTACTGAGTTCTGCCTTCTAGAGTTCAGCTGTTCAGATTCAATCTTGGATTATTCTTGGTACATTCATGAATCATGATTCACCAAAACTGATATCTACTTGCTTCATTGCTTATTCACTTATTTGCTTCATTGTTGTTTGATAATTGATACAGTTGGTTTGTTAATTGTGATTGAATTTGTTCTGATGATGTAATTGCAAATTTAGTTTCATTAATTTGTTTGTTAATTATTTTTGTGTATTGACTTATTAGAAATTAGGAATTTGGGATATTATTATTTGTTGTTGTTGTTGAAAATTAATTTAAATGATATATGTTTATCAATTTTGTATTTATAATTTTATACTGTAATTTTTAATTTGTGTAGAATTGTGAATTTTTTATTAATTAATTGACTTAGATTTATAATTTTATCCTATTAGTAATGGAGAAATATTTCAAAAAAACCTCATCATTGGAGATTGGATCCCAAAACAATTCATCGACCTCTTCTAATAAAAGGAGGTTTATAGAATTCGAAGTAGAGAGTCTTATAGCAGATCCAGAACAACGACCAAAGATTTCAAGTTATCACCCGAATGACAGAGATAAAGTTAGATGTGCATATTTGCAAAAAGGTCCTTGTCAACCAAGGACTCATGATTTTCCACAAACTGCATCTGGTTCGTCTTTTCGAAGATTTAATCCTAATTAGTTTGATGACTATGGCAACTGGTTAGAGTATAGTATATCAAAAGATGCTATTTTTTGTCTTTGTTGTTATCTCATGAAACCCAAAACTGAAGGTGGTGATGCTTTTGTAACTAATGGCTTTTCAAATTGGAAAAAAAAGGAGAGACTACAAATTCATATTGGGATTCATGATAGCGCTCATAATCAAGCTTGAAGAAAATGTGAAGCACTTATGAGACCAAAACAACACATCACTGCTGCTATTGAAAAACAATATGAGCAAGCTAAAAAGAATTATCGAATTCACTTGACAACAACAATTGATTGTCTTAGATTTCTTTTGCGACAAGAATTGGCCTTTCGTGATAATGATGAGACAGATGATTCTGTTAACCAAGGAAATTTTTTAGAACTTCTAAACTTTCTTGCGCAACATAATGAAGAGATTGGCCGTGCTTTCAAAAATGCTCATAGGAATCTTAAACTAATAACATCCTCAATCCAAAAAGACATTGTAAGAGCTGCTACAAGGGAAATAACAAAAGTTATTGTTGATGATCGTGGGATGAATTATTTGCTGTTTTGGTTGATAAAGCCCGCGACATTTCTATTAAAAAGCAAATGTCAGTTTGCTTAAGGTATGTGAACAAAGAAGGACAAGTTAGGGAGCATTTTGTTGGTCTTGTTCATGTTTCTAATACTAATACTTTATCTCTAAAATTAGCATTGGAGTCATTATTAGAAACATATAATTTAAGTTTATCAAGAGTATGTGGACAAGGATATGATGGTGCAAGTAACATTGCTTTACCCACCAACTTCAATTAGCTCTTGTAACGGTTGCAAAAGAACAAGTTAAAATTGCTCTGCTTTTTAATTTGTTAACCAATTTGTGTAATATTATTGGAGCTTCGTGTAAACGAAGAGATATGCTTCGTGATAGTCAGATGACTAAGACAATTAAAGCATTAAAAAGTAGAGAAATTTCTAGTGGGCGAGGTTTGAATCAGCAAACAGCTTTAAAAAAAGTTGGAAACACTAGATGAGGTTCACACTATGGAACTATACTTAGATTAATTTCTTTATTTCCTTCCGTGGTTAATGTTCTTAAATATGTTGAGGAAGATGGAAATAATTCAAAACAAAGAGCTAAAGCATGCCATTTATTGAATGTCATTCAATCCTTTGAATTCATTTTCAACTTGTACTTGATGAAAAATATCTTGGGAGTTACTAATGAGTTATCTCAAGCATTACAAAGAAATGATCAAGACATTGTAAATGCTATGGCATTAGTCAAAGTGTCTAAGCAACGATTGCAAATTATAAGAGATGATGGCTGGTCTCTTTTACTTGACGAAGTCTCACTGTTTTATAACAAACATAATATTACTGTTCCAATCATGGATGATATATTTGTGTCGCAAGGAAGATCAAGACACAAAGCTCAAAAGATATCAAATTTTCATCATTTTCAAGTTGAGATATTCTATCAAGTAGTTGATAGACAACTTCAAGAACTCAATAATCATTTTACAGAGGTGGATACTGAATTGCTTCTTTGCATAGCTTGTTCGAATCCAAGACACTTATTTTTTGCATTTGATAAGGAGAAGTTGATCCAGTTAGCTCAATTCTATCCATTAGAATTTTCTTCCACTCAACTTTTGGCACTTGACAGTCAACTTGAGAACTTCATACTAGATGTGCGTTCTGATGATCAATTCTCGGACTTAAATGGAATTGCTGCTCTTTCTTAGAAGTTGGTTGAGACTCGAAAAAATACTGTTTATCCATTAGTGTTTCTTCTTTTGAAGTTAGCATTAGTTTTGCCCGTAGCAACTGCATCAGTTGAAAGAACTTTTTCTTCTATGAACATCATAAAGAGTCGACTCCATAACCGTATGGGAGATGAATTTTTAAATGATTATTTAGTGACATACATAGAAAGAGAGACATTTGATTGTATTTACAATAAAAAGATTATTCAATCTTTTCAAAATATAAAACCTAAAAGAATGAAATTCTAAATTATCTGTTATTATTTTAAATTATTATTTTATTATTTTAATTTATTGGTTAAATAATTTAAAAAGTAATAATATTTTATAACATCATAGTATAATTATACAAATTATTATTATTATTATTATTATTATTATTATTCACTAATAGAATTTTCTGGATTCGTCACTACTTGGCCTGGATTATATTTTTCTTGTCTTTTGTTTACCAAATCTTTATCATCTTTGTCTCTACTCTGCATCCAATGTTGTACCTTCTCATCTTTGATATTTATTTTATGACATTAATCCTCTTTCTTTGTACGCACATGGTTAGTTCACCATCCAAATTTTCATCATATAAGGCTTTTTAATTAGGAGTATATACATATCTTTATAATTTTTTTGAACAATATCATTCTTATAATTATTATCATTATATTACAAGTCATTTAAGTCAAGATTACATGTATTTATGAACTCTATATAGTTATTGAATATGTCCCATTACTATTATGCTTTCTAAAGATATGATACTATGTGATCTCATGCTATTAAGATGGTTATATTACAACTTCTTAATTTAGGGAGTACATACATGTTTTATATTTTTGGTGAGTTTTTATTTGTTTTTTTGGTGACTACATACATGTTTTATATGAATCTATTATTAATATTATTATTATTATTATTATTATTATTATTATTATTATTGATTTTTTTAG
>NC_029794.2:19999589-20008632 GCF_000816755.2 Arachis ipaensis | reverse complement strand
ATATATATATATATCCCTTTTTTGGCATGACTTTCTTTTTGTGTATGTCTCAAGTAACCTTGATTATTAATTGAACCGAGGGATTCATCCTTAGATAAGGAAAGTTAATTGCTAAAATATTTGGGATAAGAATTTTTTATAAGGGAAGAGGACTCCCACCTTTATATATCGGTTTAAACTCAATACTTTCCATAAAAACTACGAAAAAAGTAATGAAAAGTACAAAGAAAAATCTGATCATGTTACTGTTATGATTATGTTTGTTATTCTTTTTTTTTTCTTTATACTTAATTTATCAATGCAAATATTATTGTTCCTTTTATTTATTTCCCCTTGCTTTGTGACCCACGAAAAAATAATAATACATGCCATGCTCTGTTCTTTTTTAAATCCCATAAATGGGATGGGGATAGATATGGAGATATTACATAGCACTCCTAATGAGATCTTTTAAGTTTTCATCTTTTTTGTTTCCCATACTATCTCCAGAGAATCATGGGACATTGGGTGGAGACAACACAGCGCCCCCGAGGGTGGCCTCCGAATATGATCCTTCAAAGCACGCGTGGATAGTTACGACCACTACTACCATGCTTCAAACTATCTTTTTAGGTCGTAATATTGTGGAAGAAAACCCCCAACTTTCTGTCATAATCTTCTTAGATAGGAACGCTCCAACGCCCAAGAAACGGTCACTAGAAGTAGTCTACCTCAATTCGGATTCTGAGGTAGAAGAGAACAAGCCTAGCCAAGACTTAGGAGAGAAGGAGGACCCAATGGAAGAGGACTCAGGAGGAATTAACTTCTCTTAGGAGCCTAAGAGTGGAATACGTGCCCTATTCTCCAGTTTCGGCACCACGTCAGACCTTATTGCATCCCATACAATGGAATAGGATCCTTACACCGTGAAAGAGTATTGGAAGGGGGCTATTGGTACCCAGATTCGTGGAGTACTGAAGGGTTTTATTAGAGGATGGAGTATGATACGAGGATGGAAGTTTTCTTTGACAAAGTTTAGTTAGGACGCGTCATGTTTCTTTTTCATAGTTATTTCTCTTGGTATTTTCTTTTCGGCTGAGTACTAAGGTCAAGACTCATGGGATCTTTGGCTTTTATTTTCTTTTATTTCATTTGCTCAAACATGCTTATATGTTTTCTTTTCTTTCTTTGAAACCATTGCATGCTTTTATTTAAGTCTCTTGCGTATTCATCTCTTCTGTTATCTAATGCTTGAGAGAAACTTTTTTCCCAAATAAGTAACACCATATCCAAAAGGCCTTTCAAAGTTATGTTTAATAATTATGGGGTTACATTATTAGTATCAGAGCAAAGTCAATCTTCAGGGACCCTATTTTAGAAAATATAACTAATAAGATCTCTCCCTATGGCTATCCATGAACAGGGGAATTATGGCAACCCGTGGACGCCCAGATGGATCAAGCTGGAGCTCTTTAAACCTGGCAAAGCAAATAAAAGATATGGAAAAAGCAATGAAAGAGCAAGCCCAAGCCACAGATTTGATGGCCCAACAACTATTCAACGTGAATGGGGACGCCAATACTCACAGATTAGATGTCGGACAAGTCCGTTCAACCTTCGGTGACTTCAAGAAAATCACCCCGCCTGAGTTCTGTGGAGCTCTCGACCATGACATGGCAGAAAAATGGCTAACAGAAATGAAAAAGGTGTTTACAGGTTTTCCATACATCAAAGGACAAAAGGTTAGCTATTCTACTTTCATGCTCAAAGGTGATGCCAAATTCTGATCGGATGAAGCAAAGCGGCTGTTAGGGAATGCTGGGACAGATATCGATTAGCCTACCTTCAAGATGATTTTTACAAGTATTTTTTTTCTTTCTGTTTGAGAGTCCAGGAAAATGGAATTTATGCAACTGAAGTAAGACAGGATGAGTATTGCAGAGTACACAATTAAATTCAAGAGATTGTGCAAGTTTTTCGCTATGTATAAGGCTAACCTAGACAAAAAGTGAAAATGCATCAAGTATAAAGGGGGCTCAGAGCAGAAGTCCTAATGGTGCGGAATTTTATAACCCACAAACTAACCGGTAAGTGTACTGGGTCGTACCAAGTAATACCTCAGGTGAGTGAGGGTCGATCCCACGAGGATTGAAGGACTAAGCAACAATGATTGATTGATTGGCTTAATTAGACAAACAGAAAAGAGTGTTTGAATATTCAAAGAGCATTAAACAATCGTACATAAAGTAAAATAGTAAAGTAAATGGGTTGGGAAGAAAATATGGAGAAAACAGTTAAGGTTTCAGAGTTATCTATTTTTCCGGATTAATTTTTCTTACTAACTATTTTAATCATGTAGGATTTAATTTATAGCAAACTATATGTGACTAGACCCTAATTCCTTAGACCTTTCTAGTCTCCTCTAAAATTCATTAACTGCCAATTCCTTGGTCAATTAATTCCAATTAGAAGCTGCATGATCAAATTCCAGTTTATATGCCACAAAAATTCTAATTACCCAAAAATAAAAGGATTATATGTCACGTATCCCATCAAATCCAGATAATTAAAATTTAGGAGAATATGTTTTCAAGCTGTTGTTCAAGTAAAGAGCTTTTCCAAGTTATACAAGAACTCAAATAGAAAGAGGGTCATACTTCCGTTCCACCCAAATTCATAAGATAAAGAGCGAAAATAATTCTTAAATTGTAAATCCATTCATGAATTAAAATAGAGAAAGCAATAAAATCAATCCATACAAATAGACAGAGCTCCTAACCTTAACAATGGAGGTTTAGTTGCTCATGGTTCAGAGTAGAAAAATAGGATTGTAAATTGGAATGAAATAATGTTGTGTTTAGGTGGAATCAAAAGTTAACTAATTCCCATCCCCTTTTATATCTAATCCTAATAAATTTAAAATCTATCTAAAATTAAAATAATATCTTTTCCTAAAAATAATATTTGAATTTAAATTAGAATTAATTAACAAGTCTTCAGCTGATGGGTGGAGATCACTCATTTTGTCCATTCTACAGCTTCAAATCAGTATTTTCTGGGCTTAAAACTAAGTCAAAATAGCCCAGAAATTGCCCCCCCAGCATTTTTCTGCATTTTCTGCAAGTGGCGCATGTCACGCGTACGCGTCGATGGTCTTTTCCGCGAGTCATGCGGACGCGTCAGGTACACGCATGCGTCGCTGTGCAAATCTTCAAATCACGCGTACGTGTCAGTCACGTGCACACGTCGCCTTGGAAAGCGCCAAATCACGCGTACGCGTCAGTCACGCGTACGCGTCGCTCGTCGCTGCCAACTCCTTTGGTTCTTGTGCTGCAGAAACTCCATCAAATCCATCCGAATGCTACCTAAAATAAATAAAATTGCAAAAGACTCAAAGTAGCATCCATATTGGCTAAAAGATAATTAATTCTTTATTAAACTCAACAAATTAGATGCAAATTCACTAGGAAAAGATAGGAAAGATGCTCACGCATCACCTAACCACAATAGCCCCACTGGAGATCCGGGATTTCTCATCCCTTGTTAGCAAGTGCCAAGTGATTGAAGAGTGCACCAAGAAATAAGCGTCGAAAAGGAGCGAAGCTTTTAAGAAGTGGTAGCTGAACCAAGGACCTTCTCAACAACCACTGCAAAAGAAAGCCTTTCTTGGGAGGCCTACAGCAAGACAGACTCCCCAGGGCACGAATTACCAGAAAATTTCTACCAACATCCTATGATAGACCACCGAAATTAAGGACTGTGCTTCGTGCGGAAACCAACACATGGGTAGGTGTTCATTGGGCAAAAATGTCTACTTTTAATATTGGGTTAAGTACTGTTTTCGTCCCTAAGGTCTGGGGCGAAAATCAAATTCGTCCCCGACCTTTTTTTGTTATTAAAATCATCCCCAACATTGAAAAACGTTATAAAATCGTCCTTTACGACTTCAATTTTATTATTTTGACAAAATTACCCTTTATAATTAATAAAAATAATATTTAAAAAAAACAAAACAACACCCTCCCCCCCCCCCCCAACCCGAACCCAAATCCTGCATCACCCTTCCTCCTACCCGTTTTTTCGAATCCCCCTCCCAACCACAACCCCAATTCTTCTTCTCTCTCTTTCCGCCACAGTACCATCTCCGCTCCCGCCTCCTTTTCTACCTTCTTCTCCCCGATGAGGTCCACAACCTCGCCGCCCAGTCCCACATCGCTGTCTCCGTCGACAGCAAAACGCACCGAACCAGCGAGTCCAATCCTGTGAGCATTGCAAGAGGTCACTGCCATGGACAGTGAAGAAGTCGGTGACTCTGTCCCTGCGATTGGCTTGCAAGGCGTGAACGACAAAGAAGCGGAGAAGAGAAGTTGATGATCTTATCGACGTAGAAGCCCTTTTCCAAGATCAGTTCGGAGCTCAAAGTCGTAGGATTGGAGAGTGTTGGTGAAGTCTCGGAAGACGTAATGCATGTTCTCCATTAGCAGAGAGAGCGTGGGTTGGTGGTGTTTGGCTGTTTTAGGAGGTTTTGGATTCATCTTCGTTCCTCCTTTTCTTCGTTCTTCCTTTTTTTTTGAAGAACATAAATATTTTTTTAATTCTTTTTAATTTCTGTGGTTACTGATTTTGGATTTGAAGTGTAATTGATGATTGTTGAATTGTTGTCAAATTTAAATTTTTAGTGATTTATTTTGTGGTTGTTGTTGCTGTTGAATTTGTTATTGTTGAATTTGCTGGATTTATTGTTATTGCTGGTGAAGAAGAGAAGAAAAATTGTTGTTGCTAGATTTAGTTGTTGCTGTTGCTAAAGGAGAGAAGAAGAATTGGAATTTTTTGGGTGGGGGAAGGGGAGGAAGGGAGAGCCCGAAAAGAGCAGAAGGAAGCTGAATTTGTTATTGTTGAATTTGCTGGATTTGTTGTTGTTGCTGGTAAAAAAGAGAAGAAGAATTGTTGTTGTTAGATTTAGTTGTTGCTGTTGTTGAAGAAGAGAAGAAGAATTGGAGTTTTTTAGGTGGGGGAGGAGGAGGAAAGGGGAATCCAAAAAGAGCAGAAGGAAGGGGATGGGAAAGGAAGAAACATCGGGGATGGGAATAGGGTAGGGGGAGGGTTTTTTGTTTTTGTTTTTAATATTATTTTTATTAATTATAAAGGGTAATTTGGTCAAGATAATAAAATTGAAGTAGTAAAGGATGATTTTATAACATTTTGTAACGTTGGGGATGATTTTAACAACAAAAAAAGGTCGGGGACGAATTTGATTTTCGCCCCAAACCTTAGGGATAAAAATAGTACTTAACCCTTTAATATTTTCAAC
Source organism: Arachis ipaensis (assembly GCF_000816755.2). Taxonomy (NCBI): domain Eukaryota; kingdom Viridiplantae; phylum Streptophyta; class Magnoliopsida; order Fabales; family Fabaceae; genus Arachis; species Arachis ipaensis. The sequence continues at coordinate 20,003,342 of NC_029794.2, read as the reverse complement.
CAAGGCATATTGCCAGGGAATGCACGACAGCTCCTTCACTTCCCGCCGCTTTGTCATAGCGCCAAGGGTGAGTCTTTGCCCTCAACAGCGAGAAATCCCACGTATCAAAAGATCGAATTGAGGTAAGTGCACAATTAATGGGGCCTCCTTAGCTATTCTATATGATACTGGTACTTCTCATTCATTCATATCCCTCTCTATTACTAGTAGGATTAGCTTACCCATGATTGAATTATCGTATATTTTAATAGTATCCACCCTAGTCGGTAAGAGTGTCAAGACTCAGCAAGTCTTTCTGAGAACTTCTATACTCATTTCGAGTAGGTCGTACCTTGCTAACCTTATATGCCTCCCTTTAGTAGGACTAGCCATCATCTTAGGGATGGATTGGCTTAATGAAAATCGAGTCTTGTTAGATTATTTTGAGAAGAAAGTCATCTTTCCCCCTAAATCCATGCAAAACATGAATGATCTTCTTGTTGCTTTCCCAAGACCTTCAACAGGTACGGATAAAGGACAATATGTGCCTTGCTAACTTCGATAGGAGTGGACTCTAGTTAGAAACTATGTGAGTTACTAATGGTAAGATATTTTTCAGACATCTTCCTCGAAGATATACCCACCTTTTTCCCTAAATGTGAAGTTGAGTTCTCTATAGTATTGGTATCCAGAACAGGACCAATCTCTATATCCCCTTAACAGATGTCCCCATTGGAACTTGTTGAACTAAAGAGCTAACTAGAAGAACTGCTGCAAAAAGAATTTATAAGATCAAGCGCCTCTCCCTGGAGAGCTCTATACTATTTGTAAAGAAAAAAGATGATAGTATGAGCCTTTGTATATATTATAGACAACTCAATAAAGTCATGATGAAGAACAAGTATCCCTCCTAAAGATAGATGACTTAATTGATCAACTACAAGGTCCGACAGTATTCTCTAAAATTTACTTGAGATCAGGGTACCATCAAATAAGGGTAAGGGAGGAAGACATTCCAAAGTTGACATTTTGAATGAGGTTTGCACATTTCAAATTTACAGTAATGTCTTTTGGGTTGACCAATACTCCTGCCATTTTTATGGTCTACATGAACAAAATTTTTTGGCCGTATCTAGACAATTATGTGGTAGTATTCATAGATGACATATTGATCTATTCCAAGACAGAAGAAGAGCATAAAAAGCACCTACGTATGATATTGGAGACCTTTCAAGAAAAGAAGTTGTATGCTAATGTGAATTCTGGATGAAGGAGGTTCAGTTCCTTAGACACATGGTTTCTCGCAATGGGATATCGGTAGACCGAAGCAAGATAGAGTCTGTGTTAAATTTGGAGCGGCCAATATCACTGACTGAAATAAGGAGTTTTTAGGTGTGGCAGACTACTATAGAAGGTTCATAAAAGGATTTTTCGAATAGCTCTACCTTTGACTCACCTAACCAAGAATGACATCCCTTTCATTTAGACATTAGATTGTGAAAATAGTTTTCAAGAGTTGAAAGATCGCTTGACATCTACCCGAGGGCCGGTCTTACTTAACCTTAACATAGATTTTGAAGTCTATTGTGATGTCTTAGGACAAGGACTGGGTTATGTACTGATGCAAGACAAGAAGGTAGTGGCATATGCGTCAAGGAAACTAAAGACCCATGAAGTCAACTATCCAACACAATCTTGGGAGAGCCATGTTAATATTTGCACTGAAGACATGGAGGCATTATGTAACGACCCAATTTCTGGTGCGTCATGATCATACTAGAAACTGAGCGCTACCAACTTGTCTTCCTAATTATTATCTATTATTTATTATATGAGCCTAATTCGTTGTTAAAAACGTAGTTATTTTGCGAGGTACTTTTTTTTTAACATTTGGGTTAATAAACTGAATCATTCACAATCAATTCGCAAATAATAACAAATACCACAGTTATAAACAACCACACTTATATACATCTCAACAGTTAATAACATTCGGTTAACCAGCCTTTATTAGAGTAAAGATCTTTAGTTAGAACACCCGTAGATATAACTAGATAATAACTATATACATATATAAGGTGGAACATCATCTACTACTCCTCTGCACGATCAGACATTTCCATATGATGTCTCTCTGGTACCTCATCAAGTAGCCACATAACAGGAGTCTCGTACACAAGATTTAGGTTAAAGTTCACGTACAAACGGGGTGCAGACGTTGATTGGTCTCACAGTATATACATATAAACAGATAACGGAGTTCACTCTAGACTCAGAAGACTACCTAGAGTGGAGTCCTCTTTACGGAACGATCATCAACAAACTAGGAAAGGGTACTCTTGCACTGGGGAGTTCTTAGTAGGGCCAGGGTTATTAGTTAAGTTCATTAATTCTGTGTGGTTTAGTAGACGAATAGCAAAATACTGAGAAGCAGTAAACAGAAGATACAGATAAATAGAGAAAATAGAGAAAATAGAAAGCAGAACACAAACAAAAGAATATAAGAAATAAAACACAAATACAAAGAATAAAATATAAACAAAGAAAACATACATTCATACAACAGTCATAATAGAGGAAATGCACAACCAAGTATGATGCATATTTGTCCTATGCAGGCCATGAGCTCACGTGTCGGTTTACACCCTGTAGCCCGACATTACCTAGGAACTAATCCTAGATATGGCTTATTCTCTGTAGGTGAACTTCGGCCTATAGAAATAGCACTCCCGTAAGTGAACTTCGACTTATAGGAATAGTCTAAACACAACACAACAACTTTCTATAGGTGAACTTCGGCCTACAGAAATGGCACCTCTATAAGTGAACTTCGGCTTATAGAAATAGTCTAAACACAACACAACAACTTTCTGTAGGTGAACTTCGGCCTACAGAAATGGCACCTCTATAAGTGAACTTCGTCTTACAGAAATAGTGACCCTGTAAGTGAATTTCGGCTTACAGGAATCACAACTTTTTGTAGGTGAACTTCAGCCTACAGGAGCAACACCCTGAGATACACAATTGATATTCACTGTAGGTGAACTTCGGCCTACAGGAATAACAACTCACTGTAGGTGAACTTGGACCAACAGGACCTCTAGAGCTAACGAAAAAGCAACGGATGAATATACAAATATCTCTGGAGTTGCCTTAATGCAACAAATGACCTTTCAACAGGCCCTCTGCTTATTCTCTATTCTCTTTATCATATTACTCTTTTCTCTTTGTCTATTTACTTTGTTCTGATTACTCTTTTCTCTGTATCTCTTTACTCTACTCTAGTTACTCTTTTCCTTGTATCTCTTTACTCTGCTCTGGTTACTCTTTTCCTTGTATCTCTTTATTCTGCTCTAGTTACTCTTTTTTTTGTGTCTCTCTACTCTGCTCTGATTACTCTTTCCTCTGCTTAACGTATTTATTCAAAGCTTATGTAGATTTTGGTATGAATAGTTAGCCTGTTCCAAGTATAGGTTCATTAAGTTTATATTGAAACAGTTCAACTTTTCATATAATACCTAACCCTAAGCACAACTCAAGAACTAACTATGTTGCCCTAGTTCGTTCACAAATCTCTGTTAGTTTCTGTCATTAAAACTTTACAGACTTTTTCCTTGATTTTTTATCTTTTCTTCAAAATTTTTTCTTTCCTTTGTCTTTGGCTCACTAATATGTTATTACCACTTCCTAAGTATTTTATGAAGGTAATTATGAGATTCTGCGCTTAAAGTTGTTTTTCTAAAACTTTTACGAAAAATGACCTTTTCTACATTA
>NC_029794.2:19984610-19999462 GCF_000816755.2 Arachis ipaensis | reverse complement strand
TTATTTTGTTATTTTTATTTAAATAATATTATTTAATATTTTATTATTATTAATTATTTTATTATTAAATTTTTGAAAATTACCTTACCTTTACCTTTTAACCTTTAAAATTCACTTTTTACCCCGGTAACTTTTAATATTTCTACTTTAACCACTCTAACTTTTAGAAATTACAAAATAACCCCTTAAACACCAAAATAATTACTTTCTTGCCTTTTTATGGATAAAAAAGGTGTTCTTCAATGTTATTCACTACATTCAAAGTGTTCTTCATATTTTTCGTAAATGTTTCAGATTCTTTCCTTGTTTTCACCTGTTTTTCAATCTTTTCAGTAACCGATTTTTACCATAATTCATAATAAATTTCCAGCCACTAAAATCCCATCTTTTCCACTTGATTTCAACACAAATTGAACTCCAAATTTAAGGATTAGGGTTTTGTTTTTCCAGCAGCCATGAAAAACACAAATTCAAAGTTGAATTTCATCAAATTTTCACCAAAATTTCAACAAGAATCACTCATATAAACCATCAATTTCAAGCACATCCAAACCATATAATAATCACACAACTCAAATACAATTAATCAAGATTAATTTCATCAAACCCTGCCATGATTTTCTGCTCCAAATTCGGTTATGCTCTTAGGTGGTCTTTAAGCACTTTTTCCTCCTAAATCGCATAAAAAAAACTTTAAACACAAAATCCCTCAACTGACGGAACCTTCATATGAGTTTTAGGATGAGATGCCTCACCTTAATCTTGCTGAAAATTAATGTTTCTTGGCCTACAAGTCAAGTTAAGCATGATTCCTAAGGAAGAACATCAAGAAAACACATATTTAAGCATGTTTCCTTGAAACCGAAGCAAAAGGAAGATGGTGCAGCTAACTCACCTTGATTCTAGACTTGATAAGTCATATAGTTATATAGAGAAAGAAGAGAGGATCATTTTGATCAGATTGAAATTTTTATTTGAGTTTTAGTTCAGAAGAAATCAAGCTTTGAAGATTTAGAACTAAGAATTTTTCTCTCTTTTACTCTCTTCCTATTTTTGGCCACAAGGTGAAAATGAGACAGCCTTGGGGGTCTTGGGGTGTAGGGTGAGTTGTGATTGGTTAGCTTGGAGATGGATTAAAATAATATTAAAATATCTCTGGTGTATAACTACTAAAACTAGATGTATCGAAACACTTGTAAAAAATCTCTAAAAATTATTTTCTGAGCTACTAGCATAAATGACACTAGTAAAATATTTAATATGAGAATAGAACATGTATGATGAGGCATTAGCATTGCTAAAGTCATCAAAGAGTGCTGGTGCTAAGCTGCACCAGTAAACTGTGAACCCGGTTAAACCGATGTCCTGTTTTTAACTAAAATAGATCAAGTAATATTATAATATTTTTCAAGCATCTCTAATATTAATATAATAATAATATCATATTACTATTTCTCTTCTCTCATGAATCGAGTCCGGTTCGTCAAACTAAGACTAATTACGGAAACCAAAATCAAAAGTTCCTGACCGATACGGTTCAAAAACTAGGTTCTCTGCGACTGTGACGTCAAACTTATCTCAAAAGAGGTTCTTGCTTATTGATGACATAACGATGATATAAATTGAGGTGCTTGATGATATGTAAAAGATGTTCCCTTCATTGGTCTTCCGGAAAACTTCGTATCTTCAGAAAAGATATTGTGTACCCGAAAACTGGGTTGTTACACATTACTTATATGGAGTTGGGTTTTAGGTATTCTCTGACCATAAAAGTTTAAAATACTTGTTCGACCAGAAGGAGCTTAACATGCATCAGAAGAGATGGATGGATTTTCTTAAAGACTATGACTTTGTTCTAAATTATCACTCAAGAAAAGCTAACATGGTAGCTGATGCTCTGAGTCGAAAAATACTCAAGGCATCGTGGCTGATGATAAAGTAGACAAAATTTATAAGGAGCTTCAGGGACATGAACCTAAAAGTCACCCTCACCCTGAATAGCATACGCTTGAGCCACCTGGCAGTAACAAGTCAATTCAAGGAGCAGTTAACCAAGGCATAAGTCTCAGACCCAGAATTTCAAGAGACCCTACGCCTCATCAAAGAAGGGAAGTTGAAAGGCTTCACCAAGAGAGAGGACAAGGTGTGGGGGTACCAAGGTCGAATCTGTGTCCCAAAGGAAGGTAAACTTTGAAAAAATAATGGAAGAAGGCCACAAGGGAGATTTCACCATTCATCCTGGCATGACGAAGATGTACCATGATTTGAAAAAGATGTTTTGGTGGCTAGGGATGAAGAAGAATTTGGCTACAATAGTGAATAAATGTTTGGTCTATCAAAAGGTAAAAATCTAGCACCAAAAGCCCTTGGGAATATTGCAACCCCTGGGCATCCCAGAATGGAATTGGGAGGGTATATCGATGGACTTCGTCATGGGACTGCCTCATACTCGAACTGGATGCGATGTCATATGGATTATTGTAGATTGGCTGATAAAGACTGTCCATTTTCCGCCCGTCAGGATGACTAATTCGTTGGAAAAGCTAGCCATGATGTATATCAAGAAAATTGTAAGGTTGCACGGAGTGCTATCAACCATAGTCTCGGATATGGATCCAAGGTTCACATCAAGGTTTTGGAGCACGTCACAGAAGGCATTTGGAACAAGACTATGCTTAAGCACATCATATCAGCCCCAATTAGACGAATAGTTAGAAAGGACCATGCAGACATTGGAAGACATGCTGAGGGCTTTTGTGCTAGACAAACCAAGAAAATGGGAAGTCACCTACCACTAATTGAGTTTGCTTATAACAACAATTATCATGCTAGTATTAGGATGGTGCCATATGAGACCCTTTACGAACGAAAATGTCAATCTCCTTTGTGTTGGTATGGACCGGAAGAGAGAGAATACTTAGAGTCAGAGCTAGTAAGATAGACCATAGAGGATATCAAGAAGATAAAGAAAATAATACGTACAACCCAAAGTCGATAAAAGAGCTATGCAGAGCAACGAAGAAAGCCTCTTCAATTTCAGGAAGGTGATAACGTGTTCTTGAAAATCACCTCCACCACAGGGATAGGAAGGGCTCTTAAGGTGAGAAAATTACACCCTCGGTAATTTGGTCCATTTCAAATTCTCCGACGCATAGGGAAGTTGGCATCCCAGATCACCCTACCTCCAAATTTGTCATGACTACATAACATGTTTCACATGTCTCAACTCCGAAAGTACCAGCATGACCAAGTCATGTGTTACAACGAGAAGATGTAGCACTCAAAGATGACCTAACTTTTGACCTACCAGCCATAGATATCCTAGACAAAAGTGTGAAGCAATTGAGGAACAAGACGATATGACTGGTAAAAGTAGCATGGGGTAGCGACAGTTCAAGAGACCACACATGGAAACTAGAGGCAGACATGAGACAAAGGTTTCCAGGCTTGTTTACAGGTAACTAATCATGAGAAATCTTTTCTCTCTTGATAGCAAAGGTTCACCAACGTAATACCTAGATTACCTCGTGATCCTTATTGACCAGTTTAGGGAGTAGAATTTGGGGACAAATTCTTTTTCTTACGGGCGTGGTAATTCAACAACCGCTTCTCCCTCTTCACCTTCTGATGAATCCATATTTGACGATAAATTTTGGTTTGATTTGAATGGACTTCATCACATAAACTCACACTTATTTACTAAAATAGCATACTTTTGTTTTTTCTCTCTAGATTATGCCTAAATGTGAAAACATGCATTTTTGTGCTTAAATTAGTGATTTTAATCCCACTTTTATGCCATTCGATTCCATGACATATTTGTTGAGTGATTTTAGGTCCTAGAGACAAGTTTGGCAAGGCAAAAGTGGAAGGAAGCATGTACAAAGGGAGAAAACATGAAGAAAATAAAGGAGAAGCACACATTGGAGTGTGCGTACACACAAGAACCACAAATCCATTTGTGCGTACGCACAACATCCTGTGCGTGCATACGCACACGTCCCAGCACGTGACCTTATTAATGCAAATTGCTGGGGGCGATTTTTGGGCCTCCAGAGCCCAATTTTGGGACTTTCTGAAGTTGATTCTTCCTATATCAAAGAGGGCCTCACTCCATGTGAAGGGGGGGGGGGAGAAATTAGGATTAGTTTAGCATTATGTAGGTCATATTCTTAGTTTAGGGTTTCTTAGTTTAATTTCTTGTAATTTTTATGTTTAATTCTTGTTTTAATCCAGTTTCTTCTACCTTTCTTTATTTTATTGTCTTAATTTCCTTACGTTATCTTGTTAATTTCTCATTTTCCTTGCTTTTTATGTTTTTGAGCACTATTGTTATTTTAATTTACATTTAATGCAATTTATGTTTTCATGTCATTTATTGATTTATTGAGTTTCTATCTTTACTTTTCTTGCTTGGTAGTTGTACCATTTATTAATTCTTGTTATTTTATCATGCTTTCTTTTCATGCCCACCAAGTGTTTGACAAAATGTTTGGTTGGGTTTTTACCTAGTTGTTCATACTCTTGGTTGGGAAATTGGATGATTGGGTGAAATTGAGTTGTGGATGTCCATTCCACATTGTGTGAGGATTGTTAATTGATTTGGTTTCCCTTGACTCTAAGTGACCCACTAGTGTTGACTAGGACTTAGGGATTGGAATCAATTATGCCCTTTTGACTTATCCTCGATGTAGAGTTGACTAATTGGGATTAATTCACACACAATTACCATGTTTGTGGTCCAAAACTAGGATAGGAATCCTTAATTATCCAATTCTTGCCAAGAGTCCCTTTTATCATTTAATTTCCATTTGCATTACTTTCACTTGCTTCCATTTAATTTCATGCTTATTTCATTTATTGCCATTTTAATTTCTTGCCTCTTATAATCAAAAAGCCAAAATCTCCATAGCCAATAATATGACATTTCATTGCAACTCCTAGGGAAGACGACCCGAGAGTTAAATACTCTCGGTTAATATGTGTTTTGAATTGTGACAATCTTTAAAAATTAAATTTGATTGATGATCAATTGTTGGGTTTGGACTATACTTGCACCGGACAAATTCTATTTTTAGTGTGAAAATCCAAACCTATGCTTTTGGTCACTCATCAAATTTTTGGCGCCGTTGCCGGGGAGTTGTAATGGTATTGTTATTGGCTATTGTGCATATGTAAATATTGTGAATAGCTTATTTTTCGTTGATTGTGAATATGTGAATATGTTAATATGTGCATATGTGAATAGTTTGTTTTTGATTGATTGCTTGTTTTTGCTAGTTTTAGGACTTCATTTTATTTGTTCTTATTACCTTTGGTTTTTATTTTCTTTGGAGAATACAAGCTTGGGTGAGAGCTTCTCAATAAAGTCCAACTTAAGGACTCTAAATAGAAGTGCTAGGTGGGAGACATCCCATCATGGTAACATCTTTCTTACCCTTTCTCTTTGTTTATAGTCTTGTTTCATTGCCTTTTGCCTCTTTTAGCTAGCTCAGGATTAGCTTAATTTTGAGTTTAGATATGTTAGTTTGTATATGGATCATGATTTTGTGATGTTTTGAATGCTTTGGGGTTGAATTTTGTTGAGCTAAGGTTTAATACCTTAGAATTTTGAAGAAATTTTTTTTGCAAAACAGGGCATGTGCGTGCGCACACACTTGTGCGCACGCACACAACAACAAAATTTCACCTTCTGTGCGTACGCACTAAGCTGTGCGTACGCACACTAGCCTTTTTTCCCTCTGTTGGGAGTGCTCGCAAACCTTGTGCGCGCGCATTCCTTGTGTTTTGCGACCTGTGCGCGCACACGCCCCTGTGCCTACGCGCAACCTTCTTACTGCGCACCTTATGCTTATGCACCAGCTTGTGCGCACGCACACGTCCATACACTCCGTCAGTTGGGAGCGTTGGTACAGCCTGTATGCCTGAACCCCTCTCCTTTTCGCTCTTGTGCGTGCTCACGGACCTGTGTGCGCACGCACCCATGACCCTTCCACATGAAAAAAAAATTCACCTGTGCGTGGGCACACCCTTATGCGCACGCACACTCCTTAATTCCTCTTCTGCCCGGAGCGCTCGCATAGAGTGTGCGCTCGCACACCCTTCCCTTTTCCACCTAGCGTGCGTACGCACACGTACCTGTGCGTACGCACGCCCCTGTTTTCTCACTACTATACTTCTCTTCTTCTCTTTTCTCTACTTATTCTCTTCTTCTCTCTTCTCCTCTCTTCTTCCCTTGTCACCCTATTTTCTGCTTGTTCTTGTTCCTTTGTATTTGCATCTCACTTTTAATTTTAGTAATTATATTATATTTAGTTTAGTTGCTTGTTAATTAAATAATTTGCAAGTGTTTGATTGATGTTGATTGGGTTGCTTCTTGCACTGAGCATTAAAGCCTTGTTTGATTGCCTAGATGAATTGTGAGTTTGATTCATATGTTGTAGCTACGACATGCATTAAACTTTATCCTTGTTTGGCATCTTAAATTGTGCACTTTTATTTTTGTGAATTGAGTTGAATTACTTTATCATCATGATTTTCATGTCAATATAATCACATTACAAGGCACTTGTTTGTTTTTAATGCTTTGCATTTGTTTGAGTGACTTAACTTGATTGTTATCAAACTTATCACTTTTTGCAACAAGTACCTTGATTATGTGACTATTGCATTATGTGTCATGATGAACAGGTAGTTTATTTTTCATCATTGAATTGGTTATTGTTGATTGTGCCATTTTCTATTTACCTTGCGCTTTCACTTACACAACTTCAATATCCAATGTCTTATATAATCAATTCACTTGAGTTTGGTTACCTAGGGCTGCTTGTGGCTTAAGTTTTACTTCTCTTTACTTGCAACCTAGGCTACTTAATTGAGAAAATCATTCTTAACTATTTCTTTTGATTATGTGGTTGTCGTTTTACCCGGCCAATGTGTGTTTTCTAAATCGTGCACACTTAGAATACACACATTGTGTTCTATCATACCACACTACTATGACCTTTTCCTCAATTCATATTCATTTTCTTTCTACAGTAGCCCGAGCCCCTGGTGCCCACCAGCTGAAGGTGAAGCCTCACATCTCTTCACCCTGGATCGAGTGCATGCACGGAGGACCGTGCAACATTTAAGTATGAGGGAAGATCCGCAATTTTCGGGGCATAAATCTTTCTTTCCTAACACTTTGCATTAATTTCTAGTTCTTAGTTATTAAGTTTTGTGAATATTTGTTTATTATTGCATTACATTGCATTGCACTTTGTTTAGTTTTCTTGTATATATCTTAGTTTGCTTATAATTTTATTTGCATGTGCCTAGTATATTTTAGTTTGCCTTTAGTTTTGTTTGCATGTTGCCTAGTATAGTAAATAAGTTTGGAAAAAACAACAAAGAATTTTCAAGAAATCCCTCTTAGGGCATTCCATTGATTAGATTTGAAAACTTGTTTTTGAACTTGCATGAAGTATCTTTTTGTGGAACATAGAAAAGAGCTTGAACAAATACTTAGTGAGATTTGAGCTTTAATGGATGGTTGCACATTTTTAACCACAATTTTTGTTCTTGTGTGATATACTCCTTTTATGATTGTGATCTTCGATTTGCTTGAATTTTTTATGTCCTATATTTGTTGTTTTAAATGCATTTAGTATGATTGAGGCCATTTTTGAACTAAACTCACTTAACCCATATGGCTAACCCTTACATCTACTTTTATAAACCACTTTTTTAGCCTTTTAATTCCCCTTTTGTTCTAATATTAAGCACATCTTTTGCCCTAAGTGAAAAACCATTATGTCCATGAACTGTATCTTTGATTAGCTTGGGTTGAGGCGTATGTGTTATTCAAGTGTGGGGGAATTTTTGTGGAGAAACATTGGTGGTTAGTTTTCTTTGGGTATTCATTGAGAAAATTTGGGAAAATGGGTAAACACTCATGAATTCATCACTTAAAACATATGCATCTCTTTTTGATATTAAAAGAAAAAAAAGTAAAAGAAAAGAAAATAAAATGACAATAAGAATGTAAATAAAGGATGCATATGTGTGTGAATTGGAAAGAGGATGCATGAGTGAATGTGAGAAAGAGGATAAATAGGTAGTTAGGTTGTTTTGTTATATATATAGGATGATATAGGATTAGGTGGGATACTTGAGCTAATCAAAGATCCAATTTACTAAGTCCACTTAACCATATTAATCCTACCCTTACCCTAGTCCCATTACAACCCTCCAAAGACCTCATGATATTTGTATTCATTCATCAAGTATTAGTTGATTGTTAGATGACTTGCAAATCTTTGAAAAATATGATTAAATGAGCATTGAGTGATTAAGCCCTAAACACTGAGCGACTAGAGTGTAAACACATCCGGTGAGGGGTTCAATCGCTCAATTCTATGATTCCACCCCTCATATTGTATCTTCTTGCAAGTTGCTTGTTAGTTTGTGAAAAATTCAAATAAAATCTTTGAACATTGATTATATTGCTATATTTTCTTGTCTTGGCCCTAAGGCTTGTTTTGGATTGATTGAGGTTCTATTGTTTGTTTTTGCCAACCTTCATAGGAACCATAGTATAGATGTAGATAGATAGTATTTAGTATAGTTGCATGCATATAAGTAGTTGCATTAAATAAATTGCTTGCCCTCCTTTATCCTTCTCCATTGATTATGATTAGCATGAGGACATGCTATTGTTTAAGTGTGGGAGAATTGATGAATCCATATTTGACGATAAATTTTGGTTTGATTTGAATGGATTTCATAACATAAACTCACACTTATTCACTAAAATAGCATGCTTTTGTGTTTTCTCTCTAGATTGTACCTAAATGTGAAAACATGTATTTTTGTGCTTAAATTAGTGATTTTAATCCCACTTTTATGCCATTCGATGCCATGACATATTTGTTGAGTGATTTTAGGTCCTAGAGGCAAGTTTGGCAAGGCAAAAGTGGAAGGAAGCATGTACAAAGGGAGAAAACATGAAGAAAACAAAGGAGAAGCACACATTGGAGTGTGCGTGCGCACAAACCACTGTGCGCACGCACAAGAACCACAAAGCTATGTGTGCGTACGCACAACATCCTGTGTGTGCGCACAAAAAAAACCAGCATGTGTGCATACGCACACATCTGTGCGTACGCACACGTCCCAGCACGTGACCTCATTAATGCAAATCGCTGGGGACTATTTTTGGGCCTCCAGAGCCCAATTTTGAGACTTTCTGAAGCTAATTCTTCCTATATCAAGGAGGGCCTCACTCCATGTGAAAGGGGGGAGAAATTAAGGTTAGTTTAATATTATGTAGGTTGTATTCTAGAGAGAGAAGCTCCCCCTTGCCTCTAGAATTAGGGTTTCTTAGTTTAATTTCTTGTAATTTCTACGTTTAATTCTTGTTTTAATCTAGTTTCTTCTACCTTTCTTTATTTTATTGTCTTAATTTCTCATTTTCCTTGCTTTTTATGTTTATGAGCACTCTTGTTATTTTAATTTACATTCAATGCAAATTATGTTTTCATGTCATTTATTGCTTTATTGAGTTGCTATCTTTACTTTTCTTGCTTGGTAGTTGTAGCATTTATTAATTCTTGTTATTTTATCATGCTTTCTTTTCATGCCCACCAAGTATTTGACAAAATGTTTGGTTGGGTTTTTACCTAGTTTTTCATACTCTTGGTTGGGAAATTGGGTGATTGGGTGAAATTGAGTTGTGGATGTCCATTCCACATTGTGTGAAGATTGTTAATTGATTTGGTTTCTCTTGACTCTAAGTGACCCACTAGTATTGACTAGGACTTAGGGATTGGAATCAATTATGCTCTTTTGACTTATCCTCGATGTAGGATTGACTAATTGGGATTAATTCACACACAATTACCATATTTATGGTCCACAACTAGGATAGGAATCCTTAATTACCCAATTCTTGCCAAGAGTCCCTTTTATTATTTAATTTCCATTTGCATTACTTTCACTTGCTTCCATTTAATTTCATGCTTGTTTCATTTATTGCCATTTTAATTTCTTGCCTCTTATAATTAAAAATCCAAAATCCCCCATAGCCAATAATATGACATTTTATTGCAACTCCTAGGAAAGACGACCCGGGAGTTAAATACTCTCGGTTAATATGTGTTTTGAATTGTGACAATATTTAGAAATTAAATTTGATTGATGATCAATTGTTGGGTTTGGACTATACTTGCAACGGACAAATTCAATTTTTAGTGTGAAAATCCAAACCTATGCTTTTGGTCACTCATCAAATTTTTGGCGTCGTTGCCGAGGAGTTGCAATGGTGTTGTTACTGGCTATTGTGCATATGTAAATATTGTGAATAGCTTATTTTGGTTGATTATAAATATGTTAATATGTGAATATGTTAATATGTGCATATGTTAATATGTGCATATGTTAATATGTGCATATGGAATAGTTTGTTTTTGAATATGTTAATATGTGCATATGTGAATATGTTAATAGGTGAATATGTTAATATGTACATATGTGCATAAGGACTCTAAATAGAAGTGTTAGGTGGGAGACACCCCACCATGATAACATCTTTCTTACCCTTTCTCTTTGTTTATAGTCTTGTTTCATTGCCTTTTGCTTCTTTTAGCTAGCTTAGGATTAGCTTAATTTTGAGTTTAGATATGTTAGTTTTCATATGGATCATGATTTTTTGATGTTTTGAATGCTTTGGGGTTGAATTTTGTTGAGCTAAGGTTTAATACCTTAGAATTTTGAAGAAAATTTTTTTGCAAAACAGGACATGTGCGTGCGCACACACTTGTGCGCACGCACACAAATACAAAAATTCACCTTCTGTGCGTACGCACTGAGCTGTGCCTACGCACACTAGCTTTTTTGCCCTCTGTTGGGAGCGCTTGCAAACCTTGTGCGTGTGCATTCCCCTGTGTTTTGCGACCTGTGCGCGCGCACGCCCCTGTGGCTACAGACGCGACCTTCCTTCTGTGCACCTTATGCATACGCACCGGCTTGTGCGCATGCACATGTCCATACACTCCCTCTGTTGGGAGCGTTGGCACAGCTTGTGCGCCTGAACCCCTCTCCTTTTCGCTCTTGTGCATGTGCATGGACCTGTGTGTGCACGCACCCATGATCCTTCCACATGAAAAAAAATTCACCTATGCGTGTGATAAACCACTATTTTATGATTTATCTTGTGCTCAATTGAGTGTTTTTATCAATTCTTCACCCACTTATTCATAAGATTTGCATGGTTTTACAAATTCCTTCCTTATTTTGTGATATATGTGAAAACATGTCTCCTATGCCTTAAAAATATTAATTTTAATTATCCTTTATAACCATTCGATGTCGTGATCTGTGTGTTAAGTATTTTCAGGCTTCATAGGGCAGGAATGGCTTAGAGAACAGAAAGGAAACATGCAAAAATGGAAGAAACGCACAAAATGAAGTTTTGAAGAAAATGGCAGAGATGCGCACGCATGGACGACGCGCACGCGTGACGGATGCCACGTGCAGAAAATTGCAGAAGTTGCCCCCACCAATTTCTGGGCCCTTTTTTGGCCCAAATCCAAGCTCAGAAACACAGAATAGAGGCTGGAGAATGGGAGAATCAAAAGAGAGAACATTCATTATTCACAATTGTAGGTTTTAGATGTAGTTTTCTAGAGAAAGAGAGGCTCTCTCCTCTCTCTTAGGTTTTAGAATTAGGATTTCTCTTGGTTTATGGTTATTTCTTCATCCCAGGTTCAATGTTCCTTTACTTTAGTTTCTCTTCTACTTTTAATTATTCTATTACTTTAGTTTGTTTATTTTGCCAATTTGGTTCTTGGATTCCTATATTTAATTTTATTTCCTATTTAATATAAATTGAGGTATTTCAAATTTATGATTGCTTTCTTTAATTTATGCTGTTGATGCTTCCAATTAATCTTCTCCTGGTCAAGGCATTTTTATTCGAATAGATTTTTTTTCCTTTTGGATTTGGTTGAGTAATGGATGACACTTGAGTTGTCAAACACAGCTGTTGATTGAAAATTAGAAATTGCTAATTGATTTGGATCCCTCTAAAACTAGTCTTTCCATAGGAGTTGACTAGGACTTGAGGAATCAAGTTTATTAGTCCACTTGACTTTTCTTTATTTAGTAAGGGTTAATTAAGTGGGAGCAATAAATAATTCTCATCACACCTGATAAGGATAACTAGGATGGGATTTCCAGTTCTTATATCTTTCCAAGAGTTTTTCTAGTTATTAATTTAATTTCCTGCCAATTTATTTTCCTGTTCCCTATTTCAAAAACCAAAAAATATACCTTTTTCCATAACCCATAATAAATCATACTTCCCTGCAATTCCTTGAGAGACGACCCGAGGTTTAAATACTTCGGTTATAAATTTTATTGGGTTTGCTTAGGTGACAACCAAAACTTTTGTAGAAAGGATTATTGTTAGTTAGAAACTATACTTGCAACGAGATATTATTTATGGATTTCTTTACTAGCAAAAGTCCGTTCGTCAAAATGGCGCCGTTGCCGGGGAGTTCCAATTGTGTGCTTTACTATTGGTTATTGTAAATATTTTCTTTCACCTGTTTATTTGTTTTTGTTTTTGTTTTTAATTCTTATTAGCTACTATGAGTTCTCACCCCCGTCGCTTTGAGTTTGGTTCTAATGTTGTTGTAAGGAATGGAAGCTATAATGGAAACATGCATCAAGGTCAAAACAATCACAGATGGAAAGAGCCACGAGGATCTGATCAACCCTTTCGGCAACAACACCTTCCAAGATACCTTAGACAACGACCATTCAACAATGCATGCCAAGACAATAGTTATGGTGGACCTTTTCGTGACAAACCACCTCCATCAAATTACTATGGTCAAGAGCAATTCCGAGGTGCATACCAAGATGATAGATATGGTGGACCCCTTGTAGTTACCAACAAGCCCCATCATATGCCAATAAACCACCTCCTCAACATAGATTTGAACCACCATACTCACAAGCCAATCACAACCATTCACCTCCATATGACCCTAACCCTTATCCACCTCAATTCCAATCCAATTACTCCCAAGAACCACCACTTCCATATGCACCATGTCCATATCCGTCGACCCAAGAATCACAGGATTGTCTTAAAGAAACCGTGGATAAATTTCATGTAACCCTTCATCAATTGGAGCAAGCAATAAATCGATTAGCCCCCAGTACGAAGAAGACACTAGAAGCTCCGGTGAACAGTAAGGAGCTTGACTCTGTACTGGAACAAGTAGAGGAAGCTGGAATTATCGAAGAAGATGAATTGGTTGAAGACTTAGGAGACGCTGAATGGTGCACGAAATTGTGATGTCCAGGCTCGAACAATCCCTGGTAATGGCTCCAAAGCTTGGTGCTTTGATCTTAATTCATAATTGTCACAACTTCGATACAACTAACCAGCAAGTGCACTGGGTCGTCCAAGTAATACCTTACGTGAGTAAGGGTCGAATCCCACGGAGATTGTTGGTATGAAGCAAGCTATGGTCACCTTGCAAATCTCAGTCAGGCGGATTTAAACATGATACTTTATTAGATTAAAATAAACAATAAAAGGGATAGAGATACTTATGTAGATTCATTGGCAGGGATTCGAATCATATGCTCACGCACCCTGTCACGGCACGACTATTCATCTGTCGGTTCTCGATCATGCTGGAATAGGATTCACCCTCCTTTTGCGTCTGTCACTAACGCCCAACACTCGCGAGTTTGAAGCTCGTCACAGTCATTCAATCATTGAATCCTACTCGAAATACCACAGACAAGGTTTAGACCTTCCGGAGTGTTTGGGTGGGAAATTGGTTTTGAATTTTGAAGGTAGGTGGAGTTTATGAGTCGGCCATATGGGTGGGTTTGGGTGGATGTGAGTGGTGAAGGTTTAGTGGGGAAGAGAGATTGATGTGATTGGTGAGGGGTTTTTAGGGAAGAGTGTTTATGGGGTTGTGTGAAAGAGAGTGGTGAGAAGAAGTGAGTGGAGGTAGGTGGGGATCCTGTGGGGTCCACAGATCCTGAGTGGATCCTGTGGGGTCCACAGATCCTGAGGTGTTCAAGGATTTACATCCCTGCACCCATTAGGCATGTAAAAATGCCTTTGTATCCAACTCTGGGCGTTCAGCGCCAGGTTGGTGGCCATTTTGGGCGTTCAACGCCCATCTGTGTGCCATTTCTGGCGTTGAACGCCAGAACCATGCCTGTTCTGGCGTTCAGCGCCCAGAAGCTGCCCATTTTGGGCGTTCAGCGCCAGAACCATGCTCTGTTCTGGCGCTGAACGCCAGACAGATGCTCCTCCAGGGTGTAATTTTTCCTCTGCTGTTTTTGATTCCGTTTTCAATTTTTATATTTATTTTGTGACTCCACATGATCATGAACCTAAGAAACATGAAAAACAATAAAAATAAGAATTAGATAAACATTGGGTTGCCTCCCAACAAGCGCTTCTTTAATGTCAATAGCTTGACAGTGGGCTCTCATGGAGCCTCACAGATGTGCAGAGCTTTGTTGAGACTCTCCAACACTAAACTTAGAGTTTGGATATGGGAGTTCAACACCAAACTTAGAGTTTGGTTGTGGCCTCCCAACACCAAACTTAGAAGTTGACTGTGGGGGCTCTGGTTGACTCTGCTTGGAGAGAAGCTTTTCCTGCTTCCTCTCCATGGTTGCAGAGGGAGATCCTTGAGTTTTGAATACAAGGGAGTTCTCATTCCATTGAAGGACTATTTCACCTCTGTCAACATCAATCACAGCTCTTGCTGTGGCAAGGAAAGGTCTTCCTAGGATGATGGACTCATCCTCTTCCTTTCCAGTATCCAGGA
>NC_029794.2:19981519-19984449 GCF_000816755.2 Arachis ipaensis | reverse complement strand
GATGCTTCTTCCATGTAAATTGGAATTAGGTGCAGTGAAGTCACCAAGCATCTTCCTTACATTATTATTATTTTCGGCTGCCATCTCCTCTGCCTGTTCGAAAATTTCTGAAAGGTTATCTCTGGATTGTTGTATTTTAGCTTCTCTTAATTTTCTCTTCAGAGTCCTTTCAGGTTCTGGATCTGCTTCCACAAGAATGTTCTTATCCTTGCTCCTGCTCATATGACAAGGAAGAATGGCCAGAAAAATGATAATAATAATAGAGATCCTTTATACCACAGTATAGGGATCCCTTTGTGAGTGGAAGAGAAGGGGGAGACAAAGAATGTAATATAAAGGAAGAAACACAACTGTGAGAATGGAAGAGATGTGAGATGAGATGTTAGGATATGAATGAATAAATAGAATAGGATGGGGGAGGGATAATTTTCAAAAATTATTTTGAAAAAGAGTTAGTGATTTTTGAAAAATGGTTTTTGAAAATTGTTAGAAATTTTCGAAAAATTTTTAAAATTTAAAAATAAAAATAATTAGTTAATAAAAGAAGAAATTTTTGAAAAAGAGGGAAGATATTTTCGAAAATTAGAGAGAGAGAGTTAGTTAGGTAGTTTTGAAAGAGTTAAGAAACAAACAAAAAGTTAGTTAGTTAGTTGAAACAAATTTTGAAAAGATAAGAAGTTAGGAAGTTAGAAAAGATATTTTGAAAAGATATTTTTGAAAAAGATAAGATAAGAAGATATTTTTGAAAAGATATGATAGAGATTAGTTTTTGAAAAAGATTTGATTTTTAAAATCACAATTAATGACTTGATTCATAAGAAATCACAAGATATGATTCTAGAACTTAAAGTTTGAATCTTTCTTAACAAGCAAGTAACAAACTTCAAATTTTTGAATCAAAACATTAATTGATTAGTTATTTTCAAAAATTTAATACAAAAATAAGAAAAAGATTTTTGAAAAATATTTTTGGAATTTTCGAAAACAACTAATAATTTTGAAAAAGATTTGGTTTTTGAAAAAGATTTTGAAGAAGATAAGATTTTCAAATTGAAAATTTGATTTGACTCATGAGAAACAATTTGATTTTAAAAATTTTTGAAAAAGTCAATCCAAATTTTCGAATTTGAGGAGAGAAAAAAGGAAAGATATATTTTTTATTTTTGAAATTTTTATGAAAAACATGAAAATTATGCAATGCATGAAATTTTTAGATCAAAACAATGAATGCATGCAAGGATGCTATGAATGTCAAGATGAACACCAAGAACACTATGAATGTCATGATGAACATCAAGAACATATTTTTGAAAAATTTTTAATGCAAAGAAAACATGCAAGACACCAAACTTAGAATTCTTTAATGCTTAGGCACTAAGAATTCAAAAATGCATATGATAAACATGAAAAGACACAAAACAAAAAATCATCAAGATCAAACAAGAAGACTTACCAAGAACAACTTGAAGATCATGAAGAACACTATGAATGCATGATATTTTCGAAAAAAATGCAAGATGCTTATGCAAGTGACACCAAACTTATAATGTGACTCAAGACTCACACAAGAAAAAAAATATTTTTTGATTTTTATGATTTTCTAAATTTTTTTTTTTGGATTTTTATTTTATATTTTTCGAAAATTATATAAAAAAGAAAAAATAAGCATTCCAAAATTTTTAATATGAATTCCAGGAATCTTGCCATGTTAGTCTAAAGTTTCAGTCCAGGAATTAGACATGGCTCACTAGCCAGCCAAGCTTTCAAAGAAAGCTCCAGTCCAAAACACTAGACATGGCCAATGGCCAGCCAAGCTTCAGCAGGTAGATCAGGAACAGTAGCAGGTGGATTAGCTCCAACTAGCTTGCTCTTGATAACTAATTGCTGCCTCAGTCCAAATGAATTTAGACATGGCTTTACAGCCAGCCAGGCTGCAACATATAATTACATGGGCTGGAGTGATTAGTTGAATACCAATCCCAAAGTAGTTTGGGTATGGCTTTACAGCCAGATATGATTCAACATATTTCATGAAACACTAGAATTCATTCTTAAAAATTTTGAAGCCATAGAATAATTTATTTTTGAAAACATTTTTATTTTTTTCGAAAACAGATGAGAAAATTTTAGAAGTTTTTTTGAAAAATTTTTGAAAATAAAACAAAAAGAAAATTACCTAATCTGAGCAACAAGATGAGCCGTCAGTTGTCCAAACTCGAACAATCCCCGGCAACGGCGCCAAAAACTTGGTGCACGAAATTGTGATGTCCAGGCTCGAACAATCCCTGGTAATGGCTCCAAAGCTTGGTGCTTTGATCTTAATTCATAATTGTCACAACTTCGATACAACTAACCAGCAAGTGCACTGGGTCGTCCAAGTAATACCTTACGTGAGTAAGGGTCGAATCCCACGGAGATTGTTGGTATGAAGCAAGCTATGGTCACCTTGCAAATCTCAGTCAGACGGATTTAAACATGATACTTTATTAGATTAAAATAAACAATAAAAGGGATAGAGATACTTATGTAGATTCATTGGCAGGGATTTCAGATAAGCGAATGGAGATGCTTTTCGTTCCTCTGAACCTCTGCTTTCCTGCTATCTTCATCCAATCAGTCTTACTCCTTTCCATGGCTGGCTGTATGCAAGGGCATCACCGTTGTCAGTGGCTACATCCCCTCCTCTCAGTGAATCATATGCTCACGCACCCTGTCACGGCACGGCTATTCATCTGTCGGTTCTCGATCATGCTGGAATAGGATTCACCCTCCTTTTGCGTCTGTCACTAACGCCCAACACTCGCGAGTTTGAAGCTCGTCACAGTCATTCAATCATTGAATCCTACCCGAAATACCACAGACAAGGTTTAGACCTTCCGGATTCTCTTGAATGCCGCCATCATTCTAGCTTACGCCACGAAGATTCTGGT
>NC_029794.2:19971776-19981409 GCF_000816755.2 Arachis ipaensis | reverse complement strand
TAGTTTCTGTGCCAGTTTGGGCGTTCAACTCTGGTTTTGGATCCTTTTCTGGCGCTGGACGCCAGATTTGGACAGAAGGCTGGCGTTGAATGCCAGTTTACGTCGTCTATTCGTGGCCAAAGTATAGACTATTATATATTGCTGGAAAGTCCTGGATGTCTACTTTCCAACGCAATTGGAAGCGCGCCATTTCGAGTTCTGTAGCTCCAGAAAATCCACTTTGAGTGCAGGGAGGTCAGAATCCAACAGCATCAGTAGTCCTTTTTCAACCTCTGAATCTGATTTCTGCTCAAGTCCCTCAATTTCAGCCAGAAAATACCTGAATTCACAGAAAAACACACAAACTCATAGTAAAGTCCAGAAATGTGAATTTAACATAAAAACTAAGGAAAGCATCCCTAAAAGTAACTAGATCCTACTAAAAACATACTAAAAACAATGCCAAAAAGCGTATAAATTATCCGCTCATCACTGAACCTCCATGGGAATCAAGAATTGTAGAGAATCCCACTAAGAAATTTGCAACTAATGCTAAGGAGGATAGTGCACAACCCCCAAAGCATGTACCTTATGAAGAACTGGACAGAACAGATCACGAAGCAATTTTCCTTGGTAATGATGATCATGAGTCAAGCTCTCCTATTGATGAACCTACATCCGAAACGGAACTCTTTAAGCTAGAAGAATCTTCCCCAAGTGAATATGAAGATGATGTGGAAGTAAACTTTTCCCAACCTCCAACTTATGACTTGAGCGATGAGGAAGAAATTGAAGACTTTAATCAAGACGAGGTTGCAGTTGAAGAGGTTTGTAAGGAAGTGAAACTATTCACAGAGGAGTATAAGGAAATGGAGCTTGAAAGACCACTAGAAACACTTCTCCCAATGCCATTACCACCCGATACAAACTTCAAGTGGGTAAAATCCTTAGCCTTTATCTTCACCTTTCCACTTGAATATGGTTTTCTTGAGACCGATGGCCAGCTTAGAGCTCTTTGTGGCTTTAAGAGTAAGAGGGAGATGGTCGGTAATAATAGTTGGCAGGTAAGGTTCAACAAGGTTCCACCCTCTAAATGGAAGTGCAAGGATTGGTATAGAGCTCAATTGAATGGATTTCGAAAGAAGTTTGAGAATCTCAGTAAAAATTCAGGTTGTGTACCGTCCGGTTGGAATAATGAAGATAGAAGCGAAGATGGGTACAAAAGCAAGGTTTGGGATCCTGGAATTTATCCTGACAATCAATACTCCTGGAGCCTGAACACCTGCTTTGACTTGCTCGAAGGCTTTACATGCCTAGTTTGGGACCCAGAGGCTATTGGAATTGCAAATGCTAGTGGAGATTTCTGGATGAGTTCAAGCACAAGCCACCATAACAAAGAGCTCAACAAATGTCCAACTTAAGGACTTTAACCAAAAGTGCTAGGTGGGAGACAACCCACCGTGGTATGATCGTTCCTTTCTTAATTTTGATTTTATTTTGTTTTGTTTCATTTTATTTTATTTTATTTTATTTTTTCTAGTATCATTCATAACATCCGCATCAGCATACGCATTTTGCATTCTGCATATTAAAAAAAAATGCCATACCACGCGGGCGCATGGGCCACGCGTGGGCGTCGATTCCAAATCGGCGTCGCCATCCAACTCCCAAAAAGTTGGGCTGGAATCGTGCGGCTGGTATGCGTTAGGCACAATTTAGGCCATGCATGCGCGTCAATAGCGGGTACGCATCATTTTCACTTACACACACCACGCGTGTGCGTAGGCGACGCATATGCGTTGCGTGAAAATTTTTGCCCCCTTTATTGAAATAGAGAGTTGCACCAAAACGACGCTGGATTTGTGCGTTTAGCACAATTCTAGTCGACGCGTACGCGTGCTTCACGTGTACGCGTCATTTTCATTATCCCTCAATTACGCGTTCGCGTAAATGTCTCCTTTGCGTCGCTGCACTTTTTGTCTCATCCACGCTGTCGCGTGATCCACGCATTCGCGTGGATTTGAAATCACTTAACCCGGACCACCGCGGACTCCCAGCGCCGTCGTGCCGCCCACCAGCGCCACCACACGACCACCCTCTCTCTTCGTTCAATTTCTTTAACTACGCACACCAGGATCCACTGCACTCCGATTCCTTTCCTGTTCCAGTTAGTTAGTTTGCATATTTTTCAATTCTGTTCAAATTAGGATAGTTAGAGATGCATGTTCGTAGTGGATTTTAGGTGGTTATGTAGCTAGGATGTGGTTAGTGGATTTAGGTATGATAATTGCGCCGTTCTTGCTGCTTGCTTTATCTGTTTCACAATTCTAAAATTGTTGTGCTGTTGATGTTGCTATTCACTGCTGTTCCATTCCTGTTCGATACTATTTTGTTTCATTATATCTTAATTGAGTGTTGCAAATGCCTATATAACTGCACATATATTAGCATTCTTGTTGACATTTGCTTTATCCTCATTGATTCAGTAAGCTGAATACATTGCTTCCATATCCTATATTCTTGCTTGCTTTCTGAATTTGCTAAAGATAGGCTGATTACATATACCTAATTATTGCTGTTTTGGATTAGCTAAACCACTTATTCCTGTTTTGGATTGGCTAAACTTGCTTATTGCCTATACTTGCTATTTTTGGTCTTACCTGTTCTGGGATTCACATAAGCTACTAATCTTGCTTAAAAGTAATACTATTTGCATTATTAGGATATTTGATTTTCTGGGAACGTCCAATTTATAGCCGGAATGCTGCCCGATTTTTCTGCAAAATTGTTTCACTCAACTTCCATTTATAAATGTGCTTTGGTACTTTTGAACTCTGCACTAATTGTTTTCACCCAAGCCAATTCATGGAAGGATGGGCTAGCATTCCTACTCCTTCTGGTTCCCTTCTTAGTCAAATCGCATTATTGATGATTTTATTCATTTTGCACTTCTTTTATTTATATGATTCATCATTAATAACCTGCGTTCTCTGCTTGAATGTGAGTTAATTGTTCTTCAAGTTCGTGCAATTTTTGTTCACTAGGAACTACAATACCGTGCAACTAACTTTAACTTCACTTTTTAACTCTTAACTGCATTAACTTTCTAACTTCTCTCTTAGTTTTCAACTAACTACTTTCAACCCATTTCAAGGCACGATTATTGTTGTTCCTGATAAACAAGCAATCCGCATATCATAGATCTTGGATTGTGATTTTTATTTCAATTATTTGACTTTCAGCTTGCATACAGTCCAAAATTCTACATCTATCTAACTCACTTCATGCTTATATTACTATTCTATTCCTCTTTTGCCCATCTATACTTATATTGCTCAAATACTATTTGCTTACCTATTTTCCTACTTTAGTTTAATAAACTGTATCCTGGAACCTCTGCTTTTTAGGATGTCTGACCCAAAAGGCAAAGGAAAAGCCAAAACAGGCACAGGCAAAAGAAAAAGAGGAGAATCATCTACCACTATTTTAGATATCCTACACGATGATTCCTGGCGTGAGAAAAACTTTACTCCGCAAGAAAAAGCAGATCAACTCGTGCCTGCCACTGATCCAATAAAGTTCGTAAACCGTTATTGTGAACTAAAGTATGATGTCTTTGGGACTCACAGGCACCTATACTTGGAAAAGACCCTCAGAATCCCAGCTGACCTACAACAGTACTCTACCGAACAGATAAAACAGAGAGGCTAGTTCTTTCTGGAGAGAAACTTGACTGAGGTTAATGCATCTTGGGTCAAAAAATTTTACTGTAACTATTTTAAAACGACCCTGGACGCAGTACAACTCAGAGGGAAGCAGATTCTAGTTACTGAGGAGGCAATTGAAGATATCCTCCAACTCCAGCCTAACTCAGATGAACCAGATGGTTACCAAAAGGCCGAAGAAGATATGAGGTTTATGCGTTTTGATTGGGAAGCAGTCAAACGCACTATAGCTATTGATCATGTTGTCCCATGGGTTATGGGAAAGTCAACAGTGCACCCTAAAGACATCAAGATCAATTATCTAAACGATGAGGCTCGGCTATGGCAGCAAATTCTGAGCAACTATGTGATGCCGAGCACTCACGAGACTGAGGTGCCAGCTGCCATGATTACTCTTATTTGGTGCGTGATGGAAGGCAAGGACCTATACCTTCCCCGATTCATTCATCACTCCATGGATAAAGTCCATGTTCGAGGTACTCTGCCCTTCCCATACCTGATTACCCAGCTGGCCCGCCGAGCTGAGGTGCCCTGGAAACCTGAGGATGACAGGCCACCAGCCACCGACTGCAAGAAGATCATCCCACATGGCAGGAAGTTCATGACTCTGGACTACAGACCACCCTCTCTTACTGCCCCCACTGATGCAGCCACATCTTCTGCTGCCCCTTCAGCATCTGCTGCACCAACCACCACCACAGCACCTTCACCTGCTTCTGAGCCCATTTACCACTTAGTGCACCGCCCCTTTGAGCAGCTAGACCAGATGGAGCGCTGCAACCAGCGACGATACGAGCGGTCTGAGCGTCACAGCAAGCGACGCTATGAGCATTTAAAGTTGATGATCTGGTTGGGCTACACTGACATCCCCTCTGAGCCTAAAATAACATCAGAGCCCTCTGAGGAGGAGGAGGATGAGCAGGAGGACGATGCACGAGCAGAGGCTGTGCAGGCAGGACCCGAGCAGGCTATGCCACATCATGAGGAGCCCCAGCAGATACAGCCAGGCGATCCACAGGTCTCTTTACAGACAGAGCCTCCGCTTCAGCAGGCAGATCCCCAGACACTCACACAGACTGCAGCACCTCAGGCCGCCATTGAGACACCAGCAGAGCACCCTTCCAGAGATGCCACTTCTTCACACCCAGCCTGATTGAGCATCGAGGACGATGCTATTATATAAATATGGGGAGGTCGCCATCTCTGGCGTATGTTACTTTGATAGTTGATTGTTGCTAAGGTAGAGGTTGATCATAGTGCTTTAACTCCTCCCCTTTCACTGTGAATCTTCTTTCTGTGTTCCCATGAAGTAGCTCAGTATGCTCAAGAGAGAGGATTCTATTCACTGCATGAGGCAACACTGGATTACGAGTCAACACCACTTTCTTCCCTAGTGAGAAATCTTCAGTGGGGATTTTTTTCTTTCCCCATCCTCTGGGCACTTTCTTCTTAGGAACCTCCTCCTTGGTGGATGATGCATTCCCAACACCAAACTTAGGTTTGATGTCAGGGGAAATTGTGTTGATTCCCACCAAAGGAGGCCTGAGCTGTAAACTTTGTTGTGCATTATCAGGAGGTTCTTGAAGGTTTGGAACAATAAGCTTAGTCTGCATACACTTTTCCTCTCCACATGATAAATGCATAGTTTTGAAGACCTAAAAGCTGAGTTGCTCATTATACACTCTAAGCACTAATTCACCTTCTTCTACATCAATCAGAGCTCTCCCACTGGCTAGGAATAGCCTTCTTAGAATTATAGAGGTATTTTCATCCTCTCTCGTTTCAAGAATCACAAAATCTACTAGGAAGAACTTATCCAATTTGACCAAGATGTTCTCCACTATTCCATGTGCATGCTTCAAAGATTTATCTTCCATTTGTAATGCTATCCTTATAGGTTGTTCTTCTTTGATTTGTAGCTTCTTCATCACAGATAAGGGCATTAAATTGATGCTTGTTCCCAGATCACATAAGGCATTCTCAAAGGTTGTGTTTCTAATGGTACATGGTATTTGAAAGCTCCCTGAATCAGACATCTTCCTTAGCAAATTACTCTGAATTATGGCACTACATTCTTTGGTCAAGACCACTATCTCATCTCCCTTTAAAGGTCTCTTCTTTAATAGCAACTCTTTCATAAACTTGACATTGAGAGGCATTTACTCCAAAACCTCAGTAAAAGGAATTTGATTCGTAACTTTCTAAAAACTTCTAAGAACTTTGAAAATTGCTTTTCCTTGGTCTCCTTTTGAAGCCTCTGAGGATATGGCATTTTGGACTTCTACTCAGGTGCCTTAGGCAGTCTCAGATGCGTGTCAAGAGTGACTATAAAGGAGTTGTCTGCACGCCTAGGAGGGGCATGTTCGACCTCCTCCTTTTTCTCCTCTGGAGTTTCTTTTTCAACCGGCTCCTCACTAACCTTTGCCTCTGAACCTGCCACTGGTCCACTTACTATGGCGATAACCTTGCACTCCTCTCTTGGATTTAGAATTTTATTACTAAGAAGGGTATTGGTGGTTCTCTGATCAATCTCGGCAACTTTTGTGGCTATTTGGCCCATCTAAACCTCCATGTTCCTAAGTGAAGATCTGGTTTTCTACATAAAACTATGTTGATTCTTGGAGAGTTCTATAACAATAGCTGTCAAGTCAGGAGCATTCTGAGGCTGAGTCTGTGGTGGTTATGGTTGAGAGGGTTGGAATTGGCAGTTAGTGAAATTGTTCTAATTAAAACTGCTCTGAGAATTATTGAAATTCTACTACCTCTGAGGTTGATCTCTCTACCCAAAGTTTTGGTGATTTCTCCACCCCTGATTAAAGGTCTTGGAATATGGATTGTTATTGGGGCTTCTAGGAGTATTCCCTATAAAATTAACCTTTTCAGGAGGGAATTGAGTATAATCATAAGTCTCACTTTGGGTGAAGTCACCACTCATGTCATAGGAAGCATCTTGAGAAATACTTTGAGTATTAACAGCTGAGATCTGCATTCCACTCAATTGTTGAGTAATAAGACTTATTTGTTGAGATAAAAGCTTGTTTTGAGCAAGAATAACATCTATAGCATCTAACTTCATGACTCCTTTCTTCACAGAGGACCTCTCAGAAGAATATAAGTATTGGTTGTTAACAACCATCTCAATTAACTCCATAGCGCCCTCCGGGGTCTTTTTCATGTGAAGTGACCCCCCTGCAGAGTTATCCAGGGACATTATAGCAATCTCAGAGACTCCATCATAAAATATCTGTAGTTGAATCCAATCTGAGAACATATCAGGAGGACACTTTCTGAGCATCAACTGATATCTCTCCCAAGCTTCATAGAGAGACTCACCCTCTCTCTGCTTGAAATTTTGGACATCCGTCCTCAACTTAGTCAGCCTCTGGGGTCGAAAGAACTTGGTCAGACACCTGTTAACCACCTCATCCCAAGTGTTCAAGATCTCTTTGGGCTGAGTGTCAAGCAACTGTTTAGCTCGGTTTCGTACAGCAAACAGAAATAGAAGTAGCTTGTAAACATCAGGATGGACCCCATTAGTTTTCACAGTGTCACAGATCTACAAAAAATTAGAAATAAACAGATTTGAATCCTCCTGCGAGGGCCCATGAAACTAGCAATTTGGTTGTACCAAAGTGATCAACTGAGACTTTAGCTCAAAGTTGTTTGCACCTACAGGAGGTACCACAGTACTATTCCCATAGAAATCTGAGCTAGGTGCATTATAAGAGCCAAGGGTCCTCCTAGGATGCCCATTCGCATTCGGATTAACAACATTTACATTAATCGCATTGTTGCTGTTAGGATCCATGGTGAACTCTTCAACTTCCTTCTGAGAGTTATCTCTGAGATTTTTAGCAGCTCTATAAGCTCTAGCTTGCTGTGAACATCTTCTTGCAGTTCTTTCAATCTCAGGATCAAAATCTAGAAGGGGTTCTTTGTCCCTGTTTCTGCTCGTAAACAAACAGAAAACAAAGAAGGAGTGGAGATCTCTACGTCAGAGTAAAGAGAATTTTCGGTGAGGTAACCTGAGTAAAAAAATCAAAATTAAATAACACAAAGCAAATAACCTAAAAATTCGAAAATAACTAAGAAAATAAGCTAACTGATTCAAAAATTAAATGAGAAAAATTAAACTAATATTTTTTAAAATTTAAAAGAAAAATTACTTAAGGGACACCAAACTAAATTTTAAAAATTAAGGAAAATTAAAATAAGCTAAATTAAAAAATTAAAAGAAAAGAAATTAAATAAAACTAAAGCAAACGCCTAATCTAAGCAATCAAACAACTAGTAGTTGTCAATCACAGTCAATCCCCGGCAACGGCACCAAAATCTTGGTGCAGAATTCAAAACCCACAAACTAATCGGCAAGTGCACCGGGTCGTACCAAGTAATACCTCAGATGAGTTAGGGTCGATCACACGAGGATTGATGGACCAAGCAACAGTGGTTGAGTAATTAACTTAGTCAGACAAGCAAAAAGTAGTATTTTGAGAGTTTAATTGCATCAAACAGTAAATTTAGAGAATTATAAGGCAAACAGTAAACTTAGTGTGAAAATTTTGAGAGAAAACAATTAAGGTTTCAGAGATGTTTATTTTTCGGATATTATCTTTCTTACCAACTATTTTAATCATGCAAAAGATTCAATTCATGGCAAACTATATGTGACTAAATCCTAATTCCTTAGCAATTTAGTCTCCTCTAACCTAGTTAACCGCCAATTCCTTTGTCACTTAATTTCAATTAGAGGTTTAAGTCCAATTCTAGTTTATGTACCACAAAACCCTAATTACCCAAATATAAGAGGATTATATGTCACGTATCTCATTAAGTCCAGATAATTGGTGATTTAGAAGAAATTATTTTCAAGCTGTTGTTCAAGTAAATTACTTTTTCAAGATTTAACAAGAACACAATTAGAATAAGAGTTATTCTTCCGATCTACCCAAATCCTTAAGATGAAGAACGAAAACAAATTCATGAAATTGAAATCAATACATTAATTAAAATAGAAGAGTAATAGTATTAATCCATAAAATAAAAAGAGCTCATAACCTTAACAGTGGAAGTTTAATTACTCATGACTCATAGAGAAAACTAGGGTTCTAAAAACTGTAAAGTGCAGAATGCGGTGTGTCAGAGAGAAGAGCCCGAAGGGCTGAATCTTTTCTCTTTTATATCAAATCCTAATTAATGTAAATATATTTTTCTATTGTAAAATAAAATAAAGTTTAATCAAAATACATAGAAGATCTTCGTTGTTGGCTACAAAGACATGGGGACCACTGAGTTCTCTGAGGCTGGCCAAACTTGGGCTGGGCCAAGTTTGGCGCCACTCCAACCGCATATAATTCTTTATTTCTCTTTATCTTGGCACCAAACTTGGAGGTTGCCAAGTTTGGTGCCACCTTGGTGGGGTTTGGCACCGTGATTCCAGACTAAAAGTATAAACTATTATACATCGTTAGAAAGCTCTGAAAGTTTGCTTTCCAATACCACTAAAACTGCGTCAATTATATCTCTGTAACTCATGTTATGCTCGTTGGAGTATAAGGAGGTCAGGGTTGACAGCATCATCCACTTTCTTCCTTTTCTTCTACACGAACTCTATCAAAATTGCCCGAATGCTACCTAAAATAAACCAAATTACACACAACTCAAAGTAGCATTCATAGTGGATTAAAAATACTTAAATCTTGATTAAACATAATAAATTCAAATGCAAATTCACTAGAAAAAGATAGGAAAGATGCTCACGCATCAAGGAGGAGCCTAGCCAGGACTTAGGAGAGAAGGAGGAGCCAATGAAGGAGGACACAAAAGTGGAATTAACTTCTCTTAGGATCCCAAGAGTAGAATACGTGCCCTAATCTCTAGTTTCGGTGCCACGTCAAATCTTATTTCATCCCACACTACAGAATAGGAT
>NC_029794.2:19961399-19971710 GCF_000816755.2 Arachis ipaensis | reverse complement strand
TAGTACCCAGATTCGTAGAGTACTTAAGGGTTTTAGTAGAGGATGGAGTATGATACGAAGATGGAAGTTTTCTTCAACAAAGTTTAGTTAGGATGCATTATGTTTCTTTTTCATAGTTATTTCTCTTGGTATTTTTTTTCCAACTAAGTACTAGGGTCAAGACTTATGGGATCTTTGGTTTTTATTTTCTTCTGTTTCGTTTGCTCGAACATGCATATATGTTTTCTTTTCTTTCATTGAAATCATCACATACTTTTATTCAAGTCTCTTCATCTCTTCTATTACCTAATGCTTGAGGGATACTTCCTTCCCAAATAAGTAACACCCTATCAAAAAGGCCTTTCAAAGTTATGTTTAATAATTAGGGTGTACACGACGACTATTGGCACGTGATGGGAGGTCCATGGTTGCTCTTTGATCCTTACCTGACAATCCGGCACTAGATGCCTGATTTCAATCCCTTTGAAGCGGAGATAAAAAAAATAGCAGCATAGGTGTGGATTCCAGACTTACCAATAGAGTATTATGACAAGAAGTTTCTTGGTACGGTGGGGGACCAAATCAGAAAGTATTTCAAAGTTTATATGAACACGGAAAACCAATCAAGGGGAAAGTTCGCAAGGTTATGCATTGAGTTAGACCTTAACAAACCCCTGGATGCTAAGTACATGGTTAACAGAAGCAACTACTATATCGAATATGAGGGCCTTCATATAATATGTTTCATCTGTGAGCGATTTAGCCATGTAAATGATAGTTGCCCAGCAAAAAAGAATGAGGAGAAAGCCAAGAAAAATAGCAACCACGACTAGGAGCCAATAGCAGGAGCCCATGCAGGTAACGATGGGGAAAACCAATAGTCCCTACATGGTCAGAATGAAGGGAGTGGAAAACACAAGGATAATAGTAGTGCAAAATATAAGGGGGACAAAGTAGCGGGGGAGATAGTGGGAGACAGATCCCAATATGAGATACTGGCAAATCATGTCAACAGCGACAACATCATGGCAAATCAAGAGAGCAGTAAAAGACAAATCTCTAATCCCAATAACTAACCCTAAAAAAACTCCAAAACCTTCTCTTCTGAATGCCAAATGCATAAAGCAAAAGCACACTAAAATAGTCTCACCCAGGTCCCAGTATATCAAGCCCACATTATAGCACCAACCCAAATAGCTAATGAAGTGATCACCAACGGTCCACAAAAAAATGAATTTTACCCACAAAGATAAGTGCCTGAATCCTTAAATACCATAAATTAGACACCCATTGAGCTTAATCAGATTTACGTAACTAAACTCTGTCCCTTTTACCCTGCCCAAATAATGAAAGCATCTTTGATATAGCAGGAAAAACAATGGTTATGGAAACCCTTCTGGATCAAATGAATGTAAACATGATTCCAGAACCTCAAGATCTACATGCCCTTGCCTTCATGATGAGCGGATATTTTATACACTTTTGGCATTGTTTTCATATAGTTTTTGTTATGTTTTGCTTAAGTTTTATTATATTTTCATAGGTTTTTGTGCAATATTCATAATTTTAGATTCTACTTTGAGTTTGTGTGTTTTATGGTGATTTCAGGTATTTTCTGGCTGAAATTGAAGAGTTTGAGCAAAAGTCTGATTTAGAGACAGAGAAAGGACTGCAGATGCTGTCAGGATCTGACCTCCGTGCACTTGAAGGAGCTTTTCTGGAGCTACAGAGGTCCAAATGACGCGCTCTCAATGGCTATGAAAAGCTAACATCTAGGGCTTTTCATAAATATATAATAGTTTATACTTTGCATTGGAAATGAAGGCCCAAAACTGGAATTCAACGCCAGCCATCAGCCCCATTCCTGGCATCCAGCACCCACTGGGGAGCAGCTGGCGTCCAACGCCCAAGATGGAGTCTTTAGCTAGCATTCAACGCCCCTAAAGGGTACTATCTTGTGGGAGACACTCAAACTCAGCCCAAACACTCACCAAGTGGGCCCCATAAGTGAATTTTATACTACAAGACTAGTTTATCTTATTTTCTGTAATCTTTAGTTACTAGACTAGTATATATAGAACAAAGATCACTCTTGTTAGAGATCTTTGCCCATTCGAACCTTTCATTATTATTTTCTGTACAGTATGAGTCACTAACCTCCTAAGGTTAAGGTTAGGAGCTCTAGTGAGTTTCATGGATTAATAATATTACTATTCTAATTCAATATGTCTGATTCTATTCTCTTATGCAACCTCGTTCTTCATCTTATGAATTGAGGGTGACCCGTGACAATCACCCTTGTTCTACATGGGTTCCGTGCGATTCCTGACCTGGATAGCGTTGAACTAAAGCTAGAGATTGCATTGCAGATTCCAATAGAGCATCTGAGCAACTTTGGATATGTGACATGAAATTCCGTTAACTATGGGTGCGTGATGTCTCTGTGGCGTTAAGGCTAGAGTAAGAGAAGCAGCACTTTCTTATCCGAAAGATCTGCCTTGTCTGTGGCACCTTGAGTAGAATCGTGAAGGGGAGTGGATTGCTTAGAGCTTCATCTTCTGCTACAGTGAGAAACCTAGAGCTGGCTTAATGAGAGGACATGAGTCATCTCAATGTGGTGGATTGCTGCAATGGAGGAGGTTAACATGATGAGAGGACATAAGTTAATCACTTACGGCTACTATTGAAGGAATCAGAAAGTTATTAAAGAGAAAAGTAAGAAAAGTTAATCCGGAAAGACAAAGCATCTTCGAAGCCTCAACCATTCTCATACTACTGAATTCTCATCTATCTAGTAACGTTTAGTTATTTATCTGTTTTATGCGTTTTTTGTGACAAACTATATTTTCTATCCGCCTAACTAAGATCTGCAAGGTGTCCACTGCTTGCTCAAACCAACAATCTCCGTGGGATCGACCCTCACTCACCTGAGGTATTACTTGGACGATTCGGTATACTTGCCGGTCTATCTGTGCGAATTCTGCGGAGCCAGTTTCATGCACCACTTCACCGGCTCAGAGATTGATAACGTCTTGGCTCAAGACGCAACAACAGTTATTGCTTGGGGAGAGAGAGGCCCGAGTGGCCCATGGGGAACAAGATGTCCAAATGGCCTAACTGGCTGTTGGACCCTTTATGTCCTTTGTGCTCAAAAGTGTCTGTTGTTTTTCAGGTGTTTCAGAGGTAGGGTTGGCAGTGGGACGGGTAGGGGTGGGTTTTTGCCCTACCCGACCCCACCCCGCCCTCCTTTCACTTCAGTACTACCATTAAAATACAAACATAAGATTCATATAATGTCAAATAACTTAAAATTAAAAAAGCTCATATTTGATCACTACAAATTTAACACCATAATAAAAAAATTACAATATTAAATATAAAAGAGTCTTCAATCCTTATTCTTTAAATAATCTTAAAGAACCTACATTAAAAAAAATTAAAAAACCAAGCAAACTATATAGAACTTTTAAGACGCAGGTAGACTTTATACATCCCATATCAAAAAGAGATATCAACATATATAATTAATTGCAACACATACACCCAATTGCAACGTATATGAAAAAAAACAAAGCCGATAACAATTTAAAATGAAAAATAAAAAATTACAATTAAACACATATAAACAAAAATCAACACATATATAATGATTTTGTTGAAATTGAAAACATTAATATATTGTGTATGACCTTATAACAAAATCAAATTTGTGAGTGACCACAGTGAGTTCTTGAATATTTTTTTTTCCATTTTCAGTTGGCTAATAAGCCTGAGTAGTTTCTATTTGATTTCCTTTCTGTGGTATTGATTTTGAATGTTTTTTCCCCTTGACATGATTCTACTAAGGTGCAAGTTAACAAAAATATCCCTTATTTGATTTAACAAAAAAAAAAAGAAAAAGAAAATAACTGCTTTGTGCTGAAAAAATAAATTATCATGATGGGTAGTATTTTGGTTAACTTGCACCAAATTTGTTTTAGTTTTTCGCTAGATTTGTTCAAGGAAGTGAGCAAGTTATGACACAATGTACTTCTTCAATTTTTATGAAAAAATCAAGAATATTTGTTATCTTAGATCTTTATTTCTTTGACTCAATGTTTAAGTTTCAATCTCATTACTATATTTTGGATATTTAAAATAAGGTAGATTTACATATACATTAAATAAAAAATTACAATTAGACACATATAAAAAAAATTGTAACAACAAAGTCTCTAATTCTCAATCAAAATGAATATAAACCCACTGTACAAATAAATTACAATCAACAAAATAATTCTCAATCAACAAAATTATAACAAAATTCTCAATCAAACACATATAAACTCACTGTTCATGTTACTTAGATTATTTTTTTATTAGCTTAATGTTGATAGAAATTAATTATAGTAGAAAACATAAAGTTAACCACTATTTTTCTTCAATTTTTTGTATTCATTTATTTAAAATTTTTAAAATGAGAAGAACCAATTTTTCTCCCTCTCTCAACTTTCACTCTTCTTTTCTCTCTTCAGGTTCGTCAAACCATTAACATAACACCTTGAATAGCTTAGGATATGAGATTTTTTTCATGGTGCGACGAACGTGGAGAGCAACCAAGTTGTGAATCGAATTAAAAAGTTGTGAATTGCCAATAATTGCCAATGACGCCGTTTTTTTTTTTTCTTTCCCTTATTTTTCTTTCTATATTTTCTTTTCCGCTTTCTTATCTCTTCCATCAAACTCATCCAATAAAGTTTGATGAAAGGTTATTTCACAAGATTCTTTCTTGGTGAACATAGCTGTTCCAATCAACGAGTTGGAAGGAAGAAGATCTCACTCCCTATTACTCTGTGATTCATTGATTTCTCAAAATGGCGGACATGGTAAACAGATCCTTGAGTTATGGTTTTGACAACCAGAGCAATGCCAATCTTCTCCATCAACTCACGAATCTTCAATCTCAAATTTTGAAGAGTAACACAAATCCGATTCAAGATCAATGGCATTCTCTCATTGTAACAAGCAAGGCCACATAGAAGATGTGTGCTATAAGAAGCATGGTACTCCTCCCATTTCCAGCAACGGCAGCAAAATAACACCATAATCAATCATGTAATCACTGAGGAGCATGATGATATACTCAGTGACAAACAATCCTAGTTTAATTGTCTCCAAGAGAACACTGAAATATCAAGATTTGAGTTCACTCCAGAACAAATATTTGTCTTGTTAGAGTTGATCAAAGACAAAAGTGTGCAGCAACAACCTCATAATACAAACCAAATTTTGACTAATTCCATTCAGACTTTCACTCCAGGTAAAATTATTGTATTACATTTTAATGCAAGAATTATGAGCATTATCACTCCAAAATCTGCACTATGGGTCATTGACTCCGGTGCAACAGATCATGTGACTTTCGACATAAAAATTTTTGTAAGCTTTTAAAATATTACTCCAATCAATATGATATTGCCAAATGGGACCAAAACTGTCAGCACCATCATTGGCATAATCACATTCTCTAAAAACTTTTTTCTCAAAAATGTTTTGTACATTCCTTTTTTATTTTAAACTGATCTCTGTGTCAAAATTAACCTTAAACTTACATTTCTAACTGTTAATCGATGATAAGTGTTGTGTGATACAAGATCGATCCATATCAAAGATGATTGGCATTGCAAAGTGTAGAGAATGGCTATATACAATGAGTAGAGAACCAAAATTCTCTCACTTTTCCCCTCCTCCAACAAAGCAAGCTTCATTGGTGGCAACTTTGACTACTACTCATCTCACAACACCTTCACACACTGAGCACAACAACATTTGGCATCTTAGATTAGGGCACACACCCATGCATAAACTGATTTTACTAAAGAAATATTATCTTTTTATAGATTGTATTGCTTCAAAATTTTCTTGTGACTTATGTCATTTTGCAAAACAAAAGAAATTATTTTTGATCTTAGTACAACTGAAATAAAAGATTATTTTGACTTAGTTCATATGGATATCTGGGGTCCCATTTCTGTCCCTTCCAATGAAAAACATAGATATTTTTTTACTGTGGTGGATGGAAAAAGCAGATTCACTTGGATTTTTTTTATGAAAACTAAATCTGAGCCCTCACAATTGGTTATTAATTTTGTGAATTTTGTCAGAGTATAATTTAAAAAATAAGTTAAATGTATAAGGACTGACAATGGGTCAGAATTCACTCTAAAATCTTTTTTGTATCAATTGGCATTTTACACAAATTTCTTGTCTAGAAATGCCAGATCAAAACAAGATTGTAGAGAGAAAACACCAGCACATTTTAGGTATTACTAGAGCACTGTTGTTTCAATAAGGAATTCCACATTGTTTTTGGCAATACACAGTCACTCACGCTATTCACCTAATTAATAAGCTGTCCAATACTAAACTGGATAATGCTAGTCCTTATAAGTTTTTGTATGGTAACTTACCTAATCTTTCATATTTAAGAGCATTTGGTTCTCTTGCATATGCCTCCATTAACAAATTCGATAACAAAATTAGACCCAAGAGCCAAGAAAATAACTTTTCTGGGTTTTAAACCAGGAACAAAGGGTTTTCGACTTATTGATTTAAAATCAAAGGAAATTTTCATATATAAAAATGTAACTTTCTATGAAACTCATTTTCCATTTTCACATTCCACTAGCACTGACATTCCTGCGGTATCCACTCATACTCCATAATGCATTGATCTTTTTCAATATGATACACCATCCACACATCATTTGCAATCACCCACGCATACCATACTCACAAATTCAAATGAACATTTCTCAAGCTCAATGCACTCACCAATTTTCTCACACACCATTACACCCATTACCGCACCACACACTAACAATGCACCTGCATCACAAACTACAACATCACACATGACTACATCATTAGAAAATCTGAAAGAGTCAAGAAACCACCTAGTTATTTGAAGAACTACCATTCTATGATAACTCATGCAGCTCACTCTAACAACTTTGCCAACTCTAGCTCTTTATATTCTATCTCACAACACTTGTCATATAATAAACTAACCCCAAAATATAAGTCTCTTTCTCTAGCCATCACCTCTAATTCGGAACCTAGCACTTATGATGAAGCGACTGCACATGAATGTTGGAGAAAGGCAATACAAGCTAAATTGACAGCTCTAGATCAGAACAGAACTTGGTGTCTTACTGAACTCCCTAAAGACAAGAAGGTTGTGGGTTGCAAAAGGGTTTT
This sequence comes from Arachis ipaensis, assembly GCF_000816755.2. NCBI lineage: Eukaryota > Viridiplantae > Streptophyta > Magnoliopsida > Fabales > Fabaceae > Arachis > Arachis ipaensis. The sequence goes on along the minus strand of NC_029794.2, from coordinate 19,964,492 downwards.
TCAGGTAAAATTCAATCCTGATGGCACCATAAAAAGTCACAAAGCGAGGCTAGTTGCAAAAGGATTCACTCAAGTGCAAGGATTGGATTATGGTGATACTGTTAGTCTAGTTGTCAAAATGACTACTTTACGAATAATGTTAGCATTAGTAGCGGCAAAGAAATGCCATTTGAAACAGCTGGACGTCAATACTGCCATCCTTCACGGAGATTTGGACAAGGATGTTTAGGTGAGGATACCAACCAGTTTGGATGTGTTACACCTAGGTTTAGTTTTTAAATTGCAAAAGTCTCTATATGGGCTTAAGCAAGCAAGAGGATAATGGAATATTAAACTCACTCAGACTCTTGTTGATGAGTTTTTTTATGATTATTCCCTTTTCATCAAGAAACAATCCAAAAGCTTCACTATCATTCTAGTATATGTTGATGACTTGGTTTTAACCGGGGATGACATTGACAAAATCAGTTCCATCAAGCAAATTTTGGATGAAAAATTCAAAATAAAGGATCTTGGTGATCTCAAGTACTTCTTGGGAATAGAAGTAGCACGCTCCGACTCTGGAATTCATATTTATCAGCGGAAGTACACCATGGACCTTCTCAAGGATTTTGGTTATCTAGATTGCAAGTCTCTCTCCACACCAATTGATTATAGTCAGCAACTCTCGAATGAGTCAGACACCATTTTAACGGACAACACTACTTACAAACAATTTATATTCTTCTTTTCTACTTCTAATCTACATCTCACCAGATTTGATGACTACATGTGCCGATACTCGTCGCTCTGTTTCCGGTTATTGCTTCATGCTTGGGAACTCTCTTGTTAGCTAGAAGAGTAAGAAACAAACCACTATTGCCAAGTCCTCTGCAAAAGCTGAATATAGGTCTCTTGCTGTTTCCACTTGTGAAGTTAGTTGGTTAAATTTTTTAATGAATTTTATTGGTTTGCCGCTTCAAAAGTTTATCACTCTATTCTGTGACAACCAGTCAGCCATTCACATTGCCAATAATCTTATCTTTTATGAAAGAACCAAACACATTAAAGTGGATTACCACGTGAAAAATATTTGTCTGGTCTCATTCATCTTATGCCAGTCTGTTCAAAAGACCAACTTGCTGATTTTCTTACCAAATCTCTACCACCGGGTCCTTTTCTTACTAATGTTTCCAAGCTAGGATTGTTAGATTTATACAATTCTAGCTTGCAGGAGAGTTTTACCTAGATTATTTTTTTATTAGTTTAATGTTGATGGTAATTAATTATAGTAGGAGTACATAAGGTTAATCACAAAATATTTTATTCCGTTTTCTGTATTCATTCATTTAAAATTTTCAAAATGAGAAGAACCAATTTTTCTCTCTCCTCTCAACTTTCACTCTTTCTCTCTCTCTTCTGGTTCGTAAAACCATTAACATCACAGTTTGAATAGCTTACGACATGATGTTTTCTTCAGTTCAACACATATATTAACAAAATCGAATAATAAATTATAGAACTTACCGGGCAGTCACAGACTCAAAGAGACAGAGAAAAAGGACTCTGGTGACAGGCTCACATGCAACAGCGACGGCCAAGCTTACAACGACGGTGACCAAGCGATGAATTTGTGGAAGAACAAGAGAAGAACTTAGATCTCATAATGTGATTGAGAGATAAAAAGTGCGAGAAAGCAAGAGAAAGAGGAACTTACAGTCTTGCGGAGCTGTGGGACTGAGCAGCGTCGGCAGGCAGGAGCTGAGCAACGATGGCGAGGAGCTACACGATTGAGCAACGACGGCAGGCGAGAGGTGAACAACGACGGCGAGGATCTGCGGGATTGAGCGGCAACGGCAAAGAGATACGGTGACTGCTTAACAGCGGCGAGGGGATAAGATTATGAAAGGCTGAGCAGCAACGGTGAGGAGGTAAGGGACTGAACAACAGAGAAAGAGACTTTGGTGACTTTGGTTCTCTAAAGAAGAAGAAGAAGAAGAAGAAAAAGAAGAAGACTTGGGAAGTTGGGGGTCTGTTGGTGATAGAGGCACATAAAAAATCCAGTCCCTAAAAACATGCACACGCACGCACGGACACGCACACGCAGACGTACACGCGCGCGCGCGCACACCTCGATCAAAACCCGCCCTACCCCTGGGTCGGGTTTAAATCTGTCCCGACCGGATAGGAGAGGGATGGGTACCCGCGTATTCGGGTACTCCTGCTACCCCTACTCAGAGGTGACCTTCTGTTTTTGGATTCCTATTTTTTTTATTTCTTTCTTGATGATCATCCTCTTTTGAAATTCTAGAGGGACAACAAGCCCGAACTTCTCCAAGGCTTTAATAGAATATTGCCGCTAATACAACCTAGACATGTAAACAAAATAAACACCTTTCATGTTTCGTGCTTTATCTCGTTTATAGTGTAAACGAGATACGTGCACTCTTATTTCATTTACGCTGTAAACAAGATAAAAGATACGATGCATTTTGATAAAAATGCTACAAGTTGTATATTTTGGTAAATAAAATATTTATTTTATTTATTAAAAAAATCTCATTCTAATACCTATAAAATCAAAAATCAAAACAAATATATTTTCTATTTTTAATTAGGGTTTAACTAAAATTTATTACAATAAAACTAGATATCCAAACGTTTTTTAAACCCATACACGTTCATCTTTTTCTTCTTCTTCTTCTATCTTCTCCTCCTCCTCTTATTTAATTTCTTCTCCTTCTTTTGTTCTTCCTCATCCTCTTTCACTATTATCATCATCATCATCTTCTTTTCCTCCTCCTCCTCCTCCTTCTCATATATATGTTAGAAAATTAGAGCATTAAAATTTTGATGTACAACACTAAAATTTAGTGCAAAGCACAAAAAATTGGTACCCAACACAAAAATTTTTAAAGAATCACATCCTAAAATATTGATACCCAACCAACAATAAATTTCTACGTTCTCCAACAAAAAATTCTGTGCTACAGAAGTGCAAAAAAAGAAAAATAGTGACTATGCTTGCATTTTTTTTTTTTTTGCTGAAATTGTGCCAAATTTTAATTTTGTTGGATTTAGTTACAAAAAGGTTTGTAGATATAGCATTACCCC
>NC_029794.2:19959355-19961144 GCF_000816755.2 Arachis ipaensis | reverse complement strand
TTACAATATTATATTTTTTTATTGATTTTAATTTTTTTTATTTTAAAAGAGTTTATTCCTAATTTTAGGATTTAGCAAAACCTTACTTAGATTCGGGTTTATCGTAACTAAAATGCTACCGTAGACGAAAAGGGACTTTCACGAACCTCAAGAGTATAGGATCTAAGGTCACTTGTCCTCTGAATTCTTATGCAGAGAAAACGTTTTTATTGGGACTCGGAATTCGTCTTCTTTGTGGCGCCGCAATTGACGATGCCATGTCTCTCTCCAATATCACAACGCCATAACCTAACCATGTTTTATTGATGAATCAATTTCAAATTCACCATACAATGTATTGGACCAACTCCTGAAAAAAGTATATAGAATAAAATATTTCAATTCAAATCTATCTATGTTGTTAATTAAATGTTTTTCACATTAGATTGCTAATACTGAATTGGTATTTTATATTTATATGTATACTAGTCTAGGTTTATCTTCTTGGTAAATCATTGAAGCAAGATGAATTATATAACAACATTAATCGTCATGGCCTCTATAATATTGTGTAAAATTTATTTTAATTATGTGATTTACCCAAATCCTTTTAATAATACTAAATGTAATATTTTTTTTTAAGCAAAAAGTAAGTATCCTTAAGGAGCACTCTGGTTTAGTTTTCAAGAAATCCTCTCAAATATCAATCAAATGACTATATAAAATTTTAATTGAAAAATTTGAAAAAAAAAATTATTTAGTACATCAAATAAAAATTCAAAAACTTTAAGATATTTTAGCATCACTGAAATTACACTACTTACTATTATTGTATGTATGTTGTATATAATAAAAAAAAAAAAAAGGACAAATTGATCCTTTATTTTTTGGTCGGTAGATATTTAAGTTTTTTAAAAATTTAAAAATATATTTTAAGTATTTAATCTCTTTAAAATATGAACACATCGACCCTTGAGTTCAATTTGTTTTATTTTAAAAATTATTACATGTATGTATCCGTATCAATTAGATTAGTACAATGAGAATTATATTTGATTTTTTTGTTAGGTCTAATAAACCTAAATAAATATGATATCAATATGTTTAAATTTTTAAAAATTTAAATATCACAAATAAAAAAATTAATGACTTATTTATCTCTTTTTCTAATAAGAAGCTATATAATAACTTAATAAGCATTTAGATGCATACAAACACTGACAAAACAAAACAAAAGGTTGATGTGGAACGATGATTTTTAAATTTTTAACATTTAACAATTCAGATGCGAGTATGGATCCATTCATGGGATATGAGAAAAGAAAACAAGTAAAGGCATTAAATACCAAAAGTTGACATTTCGAGGGCAACACAACACAGAACCATTCGTTTCTTCAGCTATGCCTAACCCAATGAACTAACGACACGTGTGGGACAAAGCTATCAGGTGGAGGTTACATGTGCTAGTCTCCATGTGAGGGTCATAGTATACGTGTCATTCCTTCATAGGCCAGCCCTCATCGAATAAAGCTCCCCCCATTGAATGAAGTTGACGAGGCAAAAGCCAAAGCAAGAAAGAACGTGATTTGAGCAAGCAAAGAACCAAAGGAACATTTTGGAGAGCGCATTTGCACACCTAAACCCGTGTGCAATTTTATTTTCTGAATATTTTATAAATGATCATTTCTAAATTAATTTGATACATTCATCAAATATCAGATTAATTCGATAAAATTATTCAAAAATTAATAATTTGTTGAATAATTTTATTTAGTGGTAATTTTGTCAAACTAATAATTTAGCTTTTTAT
>NC_029794.2:19959040-19959349 GCF_000816755.2 Arachis ipaensis | reverse complement strand
ATTATTTAAAATTTCTTATTAAGTTAATGCATTAATATTTTTATAAATTATTTCTGTATCTAAAGTGAGAGTCTAGATTTCCAAAATAAGTAAACGTGTAAAGTGACAAAATGAGTGAATAATTATTCTTTGATTCAATTGATACCACTTCCTCAAGACAAAGATTATTAATCTAAAGATAAGTATTGTTTTAAGAGTTAAATTTAAATGTACTGATAATATAAAATATTTTGTATATTCGTTCAATTATATTTTTTTTAGATTATTATTCATGCGATCAATATAAAATATAATTATTTTTTCTGACTT
>NC_029794.2:19939526-19959027 GCF_000816755.2 Arachis ipaensis | reverse complement strand
AATTAAATTTTGTTTTATATTTTATTTTATTTGACACATTATTTTTTCACAGAAAAGAATCCAACGGTTTAGTTGAAACATTAATTCAAATTTAAAACATAAATACTACAAAACAAGTAAAAGTGTATAAACCAATTGTTAGTGGAAAAATTAGGCATCAACTTAATACCACAAATATCATTCTTCATACCGGTGGGGACCATCACCACTACATGAGTGTATATATATAAACCCCATGAAAAAGGGTTCCCCCAATTAAAATTCAAGAGTTGAATTAGAGGTCACCACCCCCACAAATAAAACTAAGTTAGATCACAAATATTTTCTCTATTTGCTTCCCTTTTGTCCAATCTTCATCATTCATCATAGCTTCTTTAAAGAACCTCTTGTTCTCTGGTTTTGGAATTGAGACAGGTTCGTCTTCACTATTTTGAAATACCTATAGTTCTTTTAATTTTTCTTGTGTATTATTAGAATCTTATGGCAGCAGCTATAGATATATACAATAGCATGATGACACAAGATTACTTATCATACTCTTGTAGTGATGAAGAGTTGATGAAAGCACTTGAGCCTTTTATTATGACAAGTGATTATTTTTCATCTAACTCTAATAATAGCAACAGTAACTATAATAATTATTTACCCTCTTTTTCTCTCTCACCTTCTTCCCCTGCTTCATCATCATCACTATACCCTTCTTATTACAATTCCTTCACTTCCAATTACAACCCTTCACCGTTAAATTCTACCACCCAAAGTTCCATAAGACTCAACCAACTCACGCCATCTCAAATTCTCCAAATCCAATCACAAATCCATGTTGCACAACAACAAGAAAAGAATCAACATGCTTTGTCCCTAGGGCCAAAGCCTGTCCCCATGAAGCATGCCGGCGTGACGAATTCCTCTGCGGCCGCGAAGCCTACAAAGCTCTACCGAGGGGTGAGGCAAAGGCATTGGGGAAAATGGGTAGCAGAGATAAGGCTACCAAAGAACCGAACCCGTCTTTGGCTTGGAACATTCGAAACGGCTGAAGAAGCAGCGTTGGCTTATGACAACGCTGCTTTTAAGCTAAGAGGAGAACTTGCACGGCTTAATTTCCCTCACCTTCGCCATCGCGGGGCACACGTGTATGGTGAATTCGGGGAAATCAAGCCGTTACCCTCTTCGGTGGACGCGAAACTCCAAGCCATTTGTGAAGGCTTGGAGAAAACAGAGAAGGTTGTAGTGGATACAAAGCCTAAGATAGAGGAAAATGCAACTGAATCCAACGTTGGATTTGGTTGTGCTGAGTTTGAGGATTATAAGTTGGAGAAGAAGCCAAAGTTGTCTTCACCTTTGCTGTCTGATGAATCGTCCGCCGCGGGCGGTGTGTCTTCGCCAGAATCCGATATCACTTTCTTGGATTTCTCGGATCCAGATGAAATTGATAACCTTGGGTTGGATTTGAAGAAGTATCCTTCAGTGGAGATTGATTGGGCGTCTATATGAGTCTTGAATACACAATTTTAATTTATTCTAAAATATTTGTATATTTTTAGAGCATATTTAATTTGTGTCACAAAAATATTTACAAACCACTCATAACTATTAATAATTATATAAAGAGATTATATGAGTGAGTTATTGTAATTATTTTTGAAAGATATATTAAACTTGCTCAAAGAACATGCAAATATTTATGGTTAAGTGGATTAATTTTACTTAGGTTGGTTAGGTTGTGTCATTTGCATGCATATGCTACGTTGTAATTTAGATTTTTTTTTTCAGTGTCTTGTGGCAGAGGCTGCAATGAGACTTTTTTATACCATTGCAGTAATTTTGCCAAATTTTAGTGTCTTGGTCTGCTGTTTTCTTTTTTGTTATCTGCATGGCCATTGGAACTTCAACTTGTGTCTTGGCTACTTTTTCTGTAGTCCATATGTAGATTAAAGTGCCTCTAAATAAATACAAGTTTCGGAAATTATCACTAAAAGTAATGCTACGTAATTAATTTTGTTTTTGTCAATGTTATCTAATTTTTTAAAAATTATTTTATTTATTTTAAATTTTAAATCTTAAATTATAAATTTATAATTTTAAATCCTAAATTATAAAGCTAAACTCTAAAATTAGTTAATGTTAACTAACTAATATAATTAATATTATTTTAAATCTTATTTAATTTGATTGGACTTCATTCATAAAAAAATTTGAATATGTAATATTATTCTTATTTAAAATACTAAAATAATGGTTATAATTATAAACTAAAAGTATGTTAGTATCGGTTTTTAGTTAATATGTATCCAAAAATAATTTTTTAAAATTAAATATCATTTAATATAAGAGATGAACATTATATCAGATCTAGTTAAGTATTCTTTTACCCACATTTCAAGACTTTATTAGATCAACATGATATCAGATCTAGTTAAGTACTTTATTTTAGTAATGGTTTTTGTATTTTTACTTTCTTATTATATTTAATGGTTAGTTTCTAGTGTATGATGAAATGGGATAAATTTACCAATGTGACAACTTTATGTAATTACCACAATTTTATTTAATCTTATACATATAAATTCTATTTGAATCTAGTACACCGCATGACCGTATCCATTATATTTTTGTTACGGCCTGGCCCAAATTCACGCGGGTCAACCCGACCCGAGTTCCCTCCGGCCCAGCAACACGTCCTCCACCCGACTCGGACACGCGTCCCGTACGGCTTGCACACAGCTGTGGGACAGCGTCCTTGAGGGTATGGGCCTGTCCACTTGAGGGGCCCACTACTGACATGTATATAAGGGGGAGACTGGCTCTCCCCCCGAGGTACGTCACATACTTTATCACCCTTTTGAACACTTGACGGCCTTTGAGGCCAGGATGAACCTAGAAGGAGTGGGTGACGAGGTCAGATGTCGCGCTTTCCCAGTCACCTTAGCGGGCCCGGCAATACGGTGGTTCAACAACCTCCCGCAAGGCTCGGTGACCCAATTCTCCGACATCAGCCACGCCTTCTTGGCTCAGTTCACGACTAGGATTGTCAAAGCCAAACACCCAATAAATTTGCTAGGGGTGACACAGAGACCCGGAGAGCCGACCAGGAAGTACCTGGACCGTTTTAATGACAAGTGCTTGGAAATTGACGGTCTGACGGACTCGGTGGCAAGTTTGTGCTTAACGAACGGGCTCTCGAATGAGGACTTCAGGAAACACCTCACCACAAAGCCTGTCTGGACAATGCAAAAGATCCAGTGCGTGGCCAAAGAATACATCAATGACGAGGAAGTCAGCCGGATTGTGGCTGCCAATAAACGGTAGCCCGCCTACAACCAAGCCCGGCACTTTGAAGCCAGAGAAAGACCAAAGGAACACGCCAGGGACGGCGGTCCGAGTAAACAAGACGACGACAGGAGCCAGAGGGTGACGACCACGGTCTCACGGTGGTAAACGTGGTGATGGCCAGGAATACCGCCCCGAGGTCAAAATCGGCACAGAAGAAAGATGCCAAGGTCCTAGCGGTCTCCACCTCACCCGTTAGAAGTCTTAAGGGTCTCCCACCTATCTCTTTCGGCCCGGAGGACCAATGGTTCGACGAGGTGCCGAAAAGTCCGCCCATGGTCATCACGGCTAGGGTCGGAACTGGCCTCGTCAAACGAATCCTGGTAGACACGGGGGCAGACTCAAATATCATGTTCCGAAACGTTTTCGATGCCTTGGGATTGAGAGATTCCGACCTGACGACCCACCAGCACGGTGTGGTAGGGTTAGGCGACCACTTCATCAAGCCGGACGGAATCATCACACTCCCGACCTCTGTGGGACAAGGGCAAAGACGGAGAACAGTCATGGCAGACTTTGTGATATTACGAGATTCGACGGCTTATAACATCATCCTGGGGAGAAAGACCATTAACGACCTGGGGGCAGCTATCAGTACGAAACTACTGGTGATGAAGTTCATCACCGATGACGGATCCGTGGGATCCCTCAGGGGCGACTTGGAAACGGCGGTCGCTTGCGACCACGCCAACCTTTCTCTCAGGAAAAAATCCAAAGAAGCGTCAGGGGTCTTCCTGGCCGACCTGGATGCCAGGGTAGACGACAAACCCAGACCAGAGCCAGAAGGAGACTTGGAAAAGTTCAGAGTCGGCGAGGAGGACGATAAATTCACATTCATAAACAGAAACCTCCCCCACGAGATAAAGGAGCCTTTGATGGAAATGATCAGGGTCAATGCCGACCTCTTTGCCTGGACACCTGCCGACATGCCCGGGATAGATCCCCATCTCATGTCGCATCACCTGGCCGTAAAGGCAGGAGCCAAACCAGTGGCCCAGAGAAGGAGAAAAATGTCGCAAGAAAGGGCGGAATAGGTGGCCAAGCAAACGGCCAGCCTCCTAGAAGCGGGATTCATCCGGGAACTGGACTACTCAACTTGGTTGTCGAATGTAGTTCTGGTTAAAAAACACAATGGGAGGTGGAGAATGTGTGTGGACTACTTTGACCTCAACAAGGCCTGTCCCAAGGACTGCTACCCCCTGCCTAATATTGATGCATTTGTCGACGCAGCGGCAGGGTTCAGGTATCTAAGCTTCATGGATGCCTACTCAGGGTACAATCAGATACCGATGCACCGACCCGACGAGGAAAAAATGGCGTTCATAACGCCAGGGGGCATCTATTGTTACAAGGTAATGCCGTTTGGTCTAAAAAATGCTGGGGCCACGTACCAAAGGTTGATGAACAAGATATTCAGCGAACTCATGGGCAAAACAGTAGAAGTCTATGTGGATGACATACTCGCAAAGACCGCACGACCCGACGATCTCCTGAGCGACCTTAACGGCGTTTTCTCGTCCCTACGGCAACACGGCATGAGGCTTAATCCGCTCAAATGCGCGTTCGCCATGGAGGCCGGAAAGTTCCTGGGCTCATGATCACTCAAAGAGGAGTGGAAGCCAATCCCGAAAAGTGCCAAGCGGTCCTTCAAATGAAGAGTCCGGGTTGTATCAAAGACGTCCAGAGACTTGCCGGAAGATTGACAGCTTTATCACGTTTTCTCGGCGCATCGACAGCAAGAGCCCTACCCTTCTTCAATTTAATGAGAAAGGGAATGACGTTCGAATGGACCGCTCAAATGCGCGTTCGCCATGGAGGCCGGAAAGTTCCTGGGCTCATGATCACTCAAAGAGGAGTGGAAGCCAATCCCGAAAAGTGCCAAGCGGTCCTTCAAATGAAGAGTCCAGGTTGTATCAAAGACGTCCAGAGACTTACCGGAAGATTGACAGCTTTATCACGTTTTCTCGGCGCATCGGCAGCAAGAGCCCTACCCTTCTTCAATTTAATGAGAAAGGGAATGACGTTCGAATGGACCCCAGCGTGCGAAGAGGCATTCAACCACTTCAAGGAAATCCTACAGAGACAACTATTCAAAAAGGGACTTAGCCAGCCCCTATTGAAGTGTTTGCACCCCGACCAAACGGACTACGTGCTTAGAGAAGTCCATGAGGGGTGTTGCGGACACCACATCGGGGGCAAAGCCCTAGCAAGGAAGCTCATCCGAGCAGGATACTACTGGCCGACAATGATGAAGGACTCAAAGGAATTCGTCAGAAAATGCACGAAGTGTCAACAAAACGCCAACTTCCACAAGGCACCGGCCTCCGAGCTAAGCTCGCTAACGACTACACGACCTTTTGCACAATGGGGAGTCGACCTCCTGGGACCTTTCCCGGTCGGCCCAGGACAAGTCAAATACCTCATTGTCGCCATTGACTACTATACCAAATGGGTGGAGGCTGAACCACTAGCCACGATATCGTCCTCCAACTGCCGGAAGTTCATGTGGAGGCAAGTGATAACCCGTTTCGGTATCCCGGAGGTCGTTATCTCGGACAACGGGACCCAGTTCACCGACAAGAAGTTCATGGAATTCCTTTCTGGCCTGGGGATAAAGCAAAAATTCTCCTCAATAGAACACCCCCAAACAAACGGGCAGGTAGAGGCCGCAAACAAAGTCGTCCTCCTTGGTCTAAAGAAGCGCCTAGACAATAAGAAAGGAAGCTGGGCTGACGAACTCTCCTCCGTCTTATGGTCTTACCGGACAACCGAGCAAAGCGCTACGGGGAAAACTCCCTTTCGCCTAATATACGGGGTCGATGCGGTGATACCAGTCGAAATCGGCGAACCGAGCCCCCGACTACTGCTCGTGGGCATGAGCGAAGCGGTCGAGAAAGACCTGATTGAGGAAACAAGGGAGATAGCTCACCTAACAGAAACGGCGCTGAAACAAAGAATAGCCCTGCGTTACAACGCAAAAGTCCTCAAACGAGATTTCGAGGAAAGGGACCTCGTCCTGCGACGCAACGACATCGGCGTCCCGACCCCAGGGGAAGGCAAGCTGGCGGTAAACTGGGAAGGACCCTACAGGGTAAGGGAGGTACTCGGCAAAGGTGCTTACAAGCTCGAAAGACTCGACGGCAAGGAAGTACCCAGAACATGGAATGCGGGTAGCCTAAGAAGGTTCTACCCATGACCAGACGATTCGCCGAACTGAGAACTTAAAGAAATAGGTAAATACCCGCTTTGTCCAGATGACAATCTACCTTTTTATCTTGTCAAATATTCACCATATTGGTTAAATTGCTTGGCTAACGATTAACTCATACTTGGTTAATTTGCTTTTTACTCATGCTTGTCTACTTGTCTACTTCTTTTACTTCTTCCCTACGTGCGACGCACACGAGCGCGTCTTAAAACGGCAGACCGGGACTGATCACCCCGGGGGCCATCTTAGTTACGGCCAAAGCAAACTGCGACGACAACACGACCACGGCAATCCAAGCCATAACTATCACAAAACGGGAAAACGGGCGCGAGCCCCCCAAGAGAAATAACAACAAATACAATAAACAACAACCAAACGCCTCCATACCGGATAACTCGAATTCGGCCTTCCGAGCTATCACGGCCCCACGAAGCAAGGTGCGATACATCCACCTCGCCTGCCCGGACAGTTCGGTCTCGTGAAAATGCTCTTCTGTCCCGGGTATCAGTTGGGAGTCAATGAATTTGGTAGCATCAAAGTTCCTCTCCATTATGGTAAGGGCCCCTTCCGGGCTGGAAGACATCTTTCGCTTCTTGGGAGTATGGATAAGCTCCACGTCACTATCCGGATGAGGGGTGAGAGTCACGTGCCCATCAGCGGACCCTTCCTCGCGGGTAGGGGAAACCTGACCCCCTACGGCCTGTTTTCCCGACGTTTTGGTATCCCGGGAAGAAGGCGCAGCCTGATTCTCCTTCTCCCTTGAAGGACCCTCCGACTTACCGACGTCCTTCTCTTCGGCATTTTTGTCATCACTTGCCTCAAAAAAGGTCTTCATCAGATTCTCAAGACCGGTCACGGTGGCAGACATTTCCACTGCAACAAACAAGAGGCACGTTAGTCGTTAAATCGGAAAGAGAAAAACAACGACAAAGAAACATAGGCAAACAAAGAAGACAACTCACGAATATAGCTCCTGGCGGCCTCCCGTTCACCCATAAGAAGATGTGGGTTCACGGGGTTCTTTTCAAAGATAGCAAAAAGGACGTCGGCTATCTGCTTATCTACAGCCGACAACCTTTTGTACGTCACTTTGATGAAAGGATTCGACCCCGCGCCAAAACTCCAGTAAGTCTGGATAAGGCGCTGCCCCTCTAACGACAACCAGAAGGGATGACGACCCTTGACGGGACGAACCTTGAAGTACTTATCTTTAAAACCGTGGTAGGAGTCCTCAAAAAGGCCAAAAATCTTCCTACCCCGGGCAGAACGGAAAGAAAGAAACCCTTTTCTCGCCTTCCCCTGTTTGGAGGGGTTGGTAAGGTTGAAATAAAAGAGAAAAACGTCCACCGACACCGGCAGCTCCAAGTACTCGCAGACCATTTCGAAGCAGCGGATCGAAGCCCAGCTGTTCGGATGAAGCTGAGACGGGGGGACGGATATCCGGTTCAGAAGCGCCATTTGAAACTCGGAGAACGGTATCCGAACGCCAACTTGCGTGAACATGGACTTATAAAACCAGATCCAATCGGGGACACGAGGGGAGTGAAAATTGAGCTCATAAATACGCTCATGGGGAGCAGGGACAATGGCCTCGTAGTTGGCCTCTTCGTCAGTCCCCCCACACAAGTAGCCGGCTTGCCGGAACTCAGTCAACTCCTCCAAGCCCATCTGGTTGGGTGAGCTCCTTATATCGTCGGTCACCCAAGCATACGGGTCGTAAGCCGCACCAGATCCGGAAGATCGGGAGACAATGCGAGGCATACCTACAGCGGGGTACCACTCCGTTAGTCTATGAGGTCGGGAGCCCGAAAAAACTCAGAAACTACGCCTTTTCAACTCAATCGTGACCAAATACGGCTAAAAACTACGCCTACCACATAAACCACCCAAAAACCTATCCTAGAATGGTACCCCTCCCCTAACTCACCTACCCCAACATTGAAAAACCTTTCGGCAAAAATAAACTAGCCGTGCAACAAACGCAAGCAGCAATCGCACAGCAGCAGGACATAACACAGATACCAAAGGAAAGAGACCAAAAAATTACCTGGAATGATGAAAGAAACTTGGACTGAAAGTTGAAGCAGGAGGGAGTTCGCACTGCAAGCTTTGGATGTTAGGGAGAGAAGGAGTTGGAAATAGTAAGAGTGGGAGGTGGATAGAGAGAAAACTGTTTAAAAACCACCTCCAAAAGCGCGAAAGGAAGCAGGGGCAAGATAGTCTTTGCGCGCAGGTTTTTTCAAATCATTATGAGCATTAAATGCCCAGCGCGGAGAACGAAACGGCAAACAGATGCCACAGCAGACCAAGAGACACGCGCACAAGAGACGCGTCTCTCCCACGATCAGCCGACCCAACGACAACGTACGAACGTAGACATCACGCGCCACCGATGGCCCTCACGGCCATCGCTGACGCGTCGGGGGCACTGTTACGGCCTGGCCCAAATTCACGCGGGTCAACCCGACCCGAGTTCCCTCCGGCCCAGCAACACGCCCTCCACCCGACCCGGACACGCGTCCCGTACGGCTTGCACACAGCTGTGGGACAGCGTCCTTGAGGGTATGGGCCTGTCCACTTGAGGGGCCCACTACTAACATGTATATAAGGGGGAGACTGGCTCTCCCCCCGAGGTACGTCACATACTCTATCACCCTTTCCACCTGCACACCTTACTGACAAGAGCGTCGGAGTGTCTTTGCAGGTGGCACCCCCCTCTCACGCGAAGTGCTCGGGACCTCGCGCACCGCTGACCGGCAGTCCACGACTTGACGAGCCCCTACCATCATCCCGGATCACAACCCAAATCGTTCATCAACCGACTTACCGAACAATTTTAATCACCATAATTTTCAGCATCTAATGAAAAAAAAATAGAAAATTAAATTAACGTACTTTAAGTCATTACTAAAATACTAAGATTCAGATCATAATTTATTTGTGCTAAAGAAAGGGGAAAATCCAAGTTTAGATAGTTTCCAGTGTCTTGTTCTCAACGCTAAGCACATATAATGTGAAAATTGAAATCAATTCATATGCAAGATTTGTGGTGTGACTCTTATTCTTGTATTATATCAGTTAAAATCATATAAATCTAATAAACTCAAGTCAACTTTACTTGCTTTTAATTTGTTTAAAATTATTCTCTCTGAAGAACTAACTTAAATTAGTATTTGAATAGATGTGACAACTGAAATTTTTAGAAATACATTTTTTTCATGTCATTTTGTGTTAGTAATTTTTTTTTAAATCATTAATGCAAACTCAACCAAAAAGAAACAGAACGTTGATTCATAATTAATCCCTTTCAAAATAGCCATCAAAGATGAAATCACGAATCATGAGTTTACAAAACACAACAAATACACCTTAAATCACAACTACCACAACACACAAATAATGACTCCCGCAAGATAATCACCTACTTCTAACTTAAACCAAATAGAATAGGAAATACTAAACAGGAATATCATCGGCTGCTACACATTACCTTTTCCATCAATAAAGCGTCTGTGTATATAATCATGCCTTCATGCCCCTCATGCATACTTTATCATATCATGTTGATCAACATATTTCACCCACTTCCTTCCTGCTACTCCTTAAGAGCTTGTTGATTCATGCATATAATGGCACCAATTTCAATCCAAATAAGATCTTCAATATCATGCTCTCTGTCTCTATGCCAACTGTTATATCCATTGTCTCCATGCACTATTATGTTTCGGGGGCCAATTGCTTCCGCTCTGCTAGGGATGGCAAAAATTTCTGGCGGGGCAGGTACTGCAGGAATTTACCCGTCGGAGGCAGGTATGGAAGATAATTTTTACTTACGGGAATGGAGATGGCCCCGTATAATAAACGGGGCCGGGGCGGGGACGGGATAGAGGTCCCCGCCTCGTGGAGATCCGTTAAATCCATTTATATGAGAAGATGAAAATACTCTGGATATATATATAATATATGAGCCATTGTTGGAAAAATCTAGACGTCTCCTCTCCTCTTCAGTCCTCCTCAAAGGTGAAACCATTAGTCTCGTATCCTCTCCTCTCCTTCTCGAACACCGCCGACCGCTGACCGCTGCGTCCCTCTGCGTCCTTCAGCGCCACAGTCTCGTCTCCTCTCCTCTCCACTCCTCCTCGAAGTTCAAACCCTCAACCTCTCCTCTCTCTTTCTCGAGACACTGCGGACCGCCACCTCCTACCCTCTGGGTCCGCGCCGCCTCCCAACCCCTAAGTGGCTCGGTCGCTCACGGCAGGTCTCGATCTCCCTGTTGCGGCCACGTCGTCTTCTCCTCGTCGCCGGTCGTCGTCTGTCCGCCAAATTGCTGGTCTTCTCTAGTTGACGGAGGAAAAATGTGTCTATAAAAATTTTCACAAAAATATGGCGTTGCAAGTATAGTTCTAAACCAACAATTAAACCTCAATCAACGTTTAGATTGTTTGACACAAATACAAACCCAATAAAATTAACCGAAGTATTCAAATCTCGGGTCATCTCTCAAGGAATTGCAGGGAAGTGTAGTTTATTATTGGTTATGGGAAATTATATTTTTTGGGTTTTTGAAATAAGGAACAAGAAAATATAGATTGCGAGAAAAATAAACTATTAACTAAGAAAGCTCTTAGCAAGGATTGAGAATTAAAAGTCCTATCCTCGTTATCATCGTCAATTGTGATGGTAAATGTAAATTGCCTTCGCTTAGTTGAAGGTCAAGCGAGCAAAATCTACTTAAGTTCACAAGTCCTAATCAAAGACTAGATTTAGTGAGGCTCAAGCCAATAGCAACTTTCAATCACCAATCAACGAAAGAATTTTGATAACTCAAGAATCTCTAATTAATCAATCTAAGTCAAGAACATAAAAATCTAAATTAAAATCCACCCAAGCATTTTATCAAACACTTGGAAGGTACAAAACAAAAGTATAAAAAACTAATAAGAGATAATAAAATCTAAAATACCCAATTGCAAGACAACAATAACCAACAATTAAAGAAAGAACAATAACATAAAAATATAAATTGCATTAATCTAAATCAAAGGGAGCAAGAGTGCATCAACAGTGAAGTAAACAGACAGAAGCAATAACAAATAAACTAAAAGAAGTAAGATGCAAGAACAAACAAGAGTAAAGAAAAACAAAATTAAAGCAAGGTGAAAATCTGAATCTAAGAAGAAATAAGACTAAAAACCCTAAAATCTAGAGAGAGGAGAGAGTCTCTCTCTCGAGAAACCTACATCTCAAACCTAAAGTGTGAATGAATGATCCTTCCCCGATTCGTCCCACTCTATAGCCTTTAATCTTCATTTTCGGGTTTGAAACTAGGCCAAAAACAGCCTAGAAATTGCTCCCAGCGTTTTCTCATAACTGAGACATGTGACACTTGTCACGCATATGCGTCATCCACGCGTATGCGTCGCTGAACGAATTCCTAATCACACGTACGCGTCATCCACGTGTACGCGTCGTTTGTCTGTTGCACCAGTCACGCGTACGCGTTGCTACCAGCTTCTGAAATTCTCAATTTCTTGTGTTCCTTCCACTTTTGCATGTTTCCTTTCCATCCTCTAAGCCATTCCTGCCTTATAAACCCTGAAAACACTTAACAAACATATCACGACGTCGAATGGTAATAAGAAATGATTAAAAATTAGCAATTTTAAAGCCTAAGAAGCATGTTTTTAATCATAGCACAAAATTAGGAAGGAAACTTAAAAACATGCAATTTACATGAATAAGTGTGAGAATAGTTGACAAAATCCACTCAATTCAGTACAAAATAAACCATAAAATAGTGGCTCATCACTGGTCTACCCATTTTCTCCGTCGGGTAAGTCAGTCTTGTAGTTTCTGAATTTCTGAATTAGAGTAATTAGGTTCTGAGTTTTGAATTTTCTGATTCTGATTTCTAATTAGGGTTGATTTGATTCTGAATTTCTGATTTAGTATAATTTAGTTCTGAGTTCTGAATTTTCTGATTCTGATTTCTAATTAGGGTTGATTTGATTCTGATTTCTAGTTAGGGTTGATTTGATTCTGAATTAGGGTAATTAGGTTCTGAGTTCTAAATTTTCTGATTCTGAATTTCTGAAATAGGATAATTAGGTTCTGATTTTTGAGTTAGGTACTTAGATTAATGAGATTCTGATTCTGAATTTTTTATTTTTAATTTATAATTTATATTTCTGAGTTAGATTAATGAGATTCTGATTCTGAATTTTTTTTTTAGTTATAATTTATATTTTTGAGTTAGGTTAATAAAATTTCGATTCTAAATTTTTTATTTTTAGTTATAATTTATATTTTTGAATTAGGTTAATGAGATTCTGATTTTGAATTTTTGATTCATGATTTATATTTTGGATTAATGTGATTTTGATTCATGATTTATATTTCAGGATTTATAGAATGTCTTCTTTAGATGCATTGAGTAATACTTTTGAGAAGAGTACTTCATCGGAAGAACCTATAAGCACTAATATTCAAACTACACAAGAGGCTCTTCAATCTCAACTTCAAGAACTCCCAATGGATATGGTTGGTTGTTTATGTAATATTTGGTTGTTTAGGGATATGTTTGGATGTTTATATTTGTTGTTATTGCTATTTAAGTCTTTAAAGACTATGAATATTATGTTTTATAATGACAATTGAAGATTATCTTTAATTTTCTCTAATTTTTTTTTATTTTTTTCAATTTTTATTAATTTTTACAAAAATTCAGAATATCCGCTGGGTTGGGTCTCCGATAAATACGAGGTCTCCATTATCTGTTAAGGGGACGGGGCAGAGACGAAAACAGATATTAAAAGTGGGAGACGGAGGGCGAGGTACGAGAGACATGTCTCCACCCCGATGGGACCTGTTGCCATCCCTATACTGTGCACACGTCATAAAACTCTCTCCTCCTCTATACTCCAAAGCCACATTCTTGAAGAAATAGTTCAAGTTAAATGCTGTGTTAGTTTTGTTTTTACCCAAAATCCAATCCAACCCCCTTTTATTGTCCACAGTACTTCGAACAAAAACTGTGTCACCACTTGCATACCTTTTATTAATGCGTGATCCAAATCAATAATTTTAAGCAGACAAAAAAAATTAAATTTATATCTTATTTAATATTTATTAATTCTAACAATAATTAAGTTGTTTGGATTAATTTTTTTTATTATTAAATATTTTCGAATAGAAGTATCCTTGACCATTTCATCCATGAAGCATTGGGCAGCTCATCAATTGTTGTCAAATAACCACCAATTACATACACTTTACATTCAGGTGTGAACATAACACATTGCCACTACATCCACCTTCTACTATTCTCACCAACATAATATACTCTCACTTTTCTTTTCTTTTTATTATTGTTCTCACAACATGACCACTGCCTTTGTTTTCTCCCATAGCAACTATCAACCTGCACCATCTTATTTTCAAAGATGATCAAATTCCTATTTTTTCAAACATCTTAAATTACCACCCAAAAAAAAAAATCACCCACTTATGTTTCTTCCAGTTTATTAATCTCTTGATTCAACCAGCATTCAAATTAAATTTTCACTTCTTGAATCTCACTCATTTCACATTTCTCCAATTTAGAACCAACATATAGAGCATAGGTGTGGACTCTTTGCCTAATGATATTATCATAGTTTTGAAAATCGAAACATACTGGCCAGTTCAACTGGATTAATCAAAAATCAATCACTTAATTGGTCCAGTTAAGTCTATAAACCATCTAACAAAAAATCGGTCAAATTGATAGTTAACCGGTAAATTAATAGAATCGTTCGGTTTTTTAGAGAGTTTCCCGTTCGAAAACAAACCTTCCAGATGGCGTCGTTTTGTTCTTTTTTTTAAAGAGAAAAAAGGGCTAAACGAACCCTAAAAATTAAGCTAGAAAATTTAAATTATGAAATTTTAAATTTTATTAAGTTAAAAATTATTAAATTTATATATTTAAAATTATATATAATTTTTTTAATAATTTTATTTAATATTTAATAAAACTGATTAAACTCAGTTGAACTCCGATCGAACCAATAAATCATTAAACCAATAATTTCACCAGTTTATTGATCGGTGGGGTCGGTCCATGGATTTTCTTTCCTTTTGCCGCATTTCGTTCAAAGAGTTGAGGGAGATAGTGCATCAAGCTGTTCGTAAGGGCCAACTTGATCCTCTTCCCCAGGATCCCAGATGAGGAAACCCTAGGAGAGCCGCCGCTCTTGCAATCTTGAATATTACATAATGCCACAATTTACACGCTGATCAAAGATCATGCTACCATAGCAAATTTAGTAAAAGTATTAGCGATGACAGTTGGTTCAGTTTATGAAAATATTTTTGTTAAAACAAAAAATAAAATTTGATTAAGATTGAAATCTTCTCTTGTTTCTTTATTGTCATTTTATGCTCTTTTATTTTTCCATTATAATTTTAAAATTTAATACTCAAAAAGTTTTTTTTTTTAAATTAAAAGTAAAATCCTAATTTCTCAATTTTTTTTATTAGTTATCTCGTTAGTCTTTCACTTTATAACAAAAAAACATACTCGTAAGACAATTAATTAATAAATAACTTCCTTCACAGTCTTTTTAATTAAAGTAATCTGTGAATAGCAATGTCTGCATTAGCATTAATTGCTACAACTATAAATGGAGAGTAGGTGTGTTGATTTTTATATCTCCTTTTATGATAGATAAATGGTAATTAACATATATAAATTCAATGTTAGGGTTGCATTTGTTTTCGAGAACAAGATAAGACAAGACATTGATAATAGGATAGGATAAGATATTGATGGACAGAAATATAAAATTTTGTATTTTTGTATTTTATTTGATGATAAATTAGAATAAATTATAAAAATTCAATTTATTTTCATATTTTTATTTAAAAAATTTGAGATGAAAAATATAATAATAAAAAATTAATAAAAATAATAAAAATAATAAAATAAAAAATAAGTTATGTCTCTTGTTAGTGTCTTTGTGTCCTTCCTGTGAGAATAAACACAAAATATACTAATTCAGTATCCTTAGACATATTATTTTTGTTTATATCTTTTTTGTTAAACATAATTTTTTGTCTCTGTGTCCCTGTCTCAATATCCTGTTTCTGTAAACAAACGCCGCCTAAAAGATTGTGATAAACAGGATAGAAGGGCTAGTTGTCAGAAATGATAGTTAAAAGTTGGATGGTCTTTTTCTAATAGTAAAAAGATCCATTATTTTTTTTTTCTAAAATTGACAGAAACTAAAATGAAATTTTATTCTAAGATTAATAATATAAAACTCTTTGCATCGTCATTCAAATTTTTTACAGTCATATATTGTTATATTTTTCAAATTTCAAAAGTATTAAGTATTATATATATAATATAAATGAAATTAATAAAAATTAATATATACTTTAAATAATAAAAAAATATTATAAAAGTAATAATATCATTTAGACAAGTGTTATATAAATACTACAAAATCAGTTACTACTAATCACTCTAAATGAAGATCTACGTAGTCCTACAATGTCTACGAATATCAAGTTCGTATTTATAATTAAATTTTATAAACAAGTATAGTGAAATAAAATTCGCTTATAATCAAATTTAAAATCATAAACGTATCGATCACTTCTTAATGATTGGATTTTCCATATTTATGTAATATTTATAGTATTTTTTTTTAATTTTATAGTATATCTTAATTTTACAGACCAATAATTAATTTATTATAAATTTAAACTCTATTTAATGATTTGAGTTGACCAATAGGTTATTATCTGCACAAAATAAGATTCAAATTCTATACTTATTTAAACAGACGAGTAAATAATGACGAATTTAAAAAATTTTAGGGGAGGAGGCAAAAATATATATCCTAAAATAAATTTTATTAAATATTAATTATATATAATTATTACTTTTTTTTTTTTAAACTTAGTGGGGCAAGTGTCCCTCTTCCTAAACTTGGATCTGTGATCTGTTTCTGTAAGTGAGCTAACAACTTAACCAATCCAAATTAGTTTCAATCTTTATATTACACAGTAAACTATAAAACTAATATCTGAAAGATTTTGACGGTAACAAAAATAATTTTAAAAGATACAAATAATAAATAGCCATTAAAAGATTTTAAAATTTGACAAAAATAACCAAACGTAAATGGATAAAATTTTTCTTAATGAAAAATACTTGCCTGTCCAACAAAGTAGATGACATGGCAACTATTCTCTAACCCTCACTGCCACCAAGTTTCTTATCTCTTCTTCGTCTCTATCCCTTCCATTTTCTCCCTCTCTCCGATCCCTAACACTCAATATAAAAATGTCTCCTTTCTGACATTAACATTCTTAGAGGCTAAAAATATATTTCTGAGAATTTTTATAAACATAAGACATATATTTTTCAAATTTTAGAATTCCACCAATAAAGACACATAACAATACCAAAATCTAAATTCAAATACAATGAGACATAGTAGTCAACTTCAACATCAAAATCACTATCTATTAAAAAAAATAGAAAAAAAAAGAGAGAAAAGAACAAAGAAATAGAATTTAAAAACACAGGAAGAAGGAAAAAAAAAGAGAAAAAAGAGAAGAAAAAAAAGAGTACTGATAAAAATGAATAGTACAATAGTTGATCACCAAAATAGAGAAGAGATAGAGTGGGAGACGAAGTATAAGATATATACAGAGAGAGGGGGGGAGGAGGAGGAAGACAACGCTGCTAATGTTGACAGAAGAAGCCACCGCTACACTATCGCCATTTCATCTTGCTCTACAACGATATGTGTTGGATTTATAGTGTGAGAAAAAAGAGGATTATTGGAAGGGAGAAGAGGAGGGAGAAGGCGATAATAATTAGGATGAGAACATTGGGGTTGGTGTCAACCTCAATTGGTGGCGGTGGAGTCGTGGTGATAGTGATAGTTCTGATTAATGAAAATATAAGTAATTAGGTAACGTTTGTTTGAGGTACTGAGACTGAGATTGGGAGACTGAAATTTAGTATTATATTTGTTGGTCTCGGACTGGAACTAAAATTTAATTTCCGGGACACAAAATTTCAATCTCTTTAGTATTTCTAGAAAGTGGAGACACAAAAAACTAAAATTTTTAAAAATAGAGACTAAATTTTTACTAATATATTTTTTCAAAAATACCCTCATTCCAAATTTATAATTTTAAGTTTACCCTCACACACACACTGAATATTTTCATGATTAGATATGGAAGGCACTAGAAGAGATCAAAGCAAGGAGGATGCCACTGTCTTCATCGCCAGTTGTTTTCCGTCACTGCCGCTGCAACCATGGTTGCCGTCGAATGAGAATAGGGAGAGAAGATAGAATCAGAGGAGAAGGAAAGAGACGAGAGAAAGAGGAGCGAGCGACAGTGAGGCTGGAGATCACAAGGGCGACGACGATGGGTGCTGCCGCTACTGCCTTCACCGTTGAATTCAAAGAACACCGCTATTGTAGTTTTTGTTACTACTGCCTCTCATCACTTTTCGCTTGAGTGTTTCTCATTTTCTCAGCACAACTCTCTCCTCAAATTTCAACCATGAATTTGAATAAAGCTTAGTTTTTCACTCCCATAAAAAAAAAAGAATTGATTTTGTTAACCTAATAATTCATTTTTTTTTTGTTTGATTGAAAGAAAAAAAAAGTGTAATGGTGATTACTAGAATGTGTTAAAGCTAAGATAAAGTTGAGACAATAGACGAAGAAGCGAAGAAAATCTACAAGAAATTAACAATGAAATATCACTAAAATAAGAACAAAGATAGTAAAAAAGAAGAATCATCAAACAGGATACTAAAATATAATTTAATCATATATATATTTTATATTAAATAAAATACAAAAATTTAGTTTAATTTTTATCTCTTAATTTCATTCTTAAAATTTTTTATTAATGATAATTTTAAAAATACGTATCAGCTAAATCCTAATATAATATATATACCTTAAAAGAAAATAAGAGGCCACGAAGCGGGCAATGATTAGTAGTGAGCGTGTGGAATCGTGGCAGTTGCAGAGCATAATCGGCACCACATTACCACAAATTCATTCATTCATTCCGTTCTGAGACAGTATTATTATTTGCCTTTTAAGATGGTTTAACTTTAGCTTCAAATTCCGCGTAGAAAGGCCTATTATGATTGAGGAATAAAAAGGAATGTGAACATGATCTGGAACATGGTGAGTTGGTGACTCAGTTGGTAAGAGGATTCCGTGAAGAAGGGATAAAGCTATCGAGAATGGCCCTCCTTAGCTTATTGATTTGATCACTTTACAGCCTTTTGTTGCAAGTTGTGGTGCTTGTATTGTGCCAAGTTTCGAATCTCATTTATCGCACATTCTAATGTTGATGTTGATGATGATGGAAATATATTTGAGGCACACATTCAATTTTGATTATTTTGACCAAATGGATGCAATGCAATTGTGTCATTTTGTGTGGTTAACATTTCAACATTTCAAAAAAAAAAAAGAGTATTCTTACTCAATAACTAACTCCATGATCAAAAGATACTATATTGTTTTGATCGGGTGGATTATATATATTGAATAATTAATCATGATGAGTGTTCAAATAAAAGAAAGGAAATTAATTATTTAACCGAACTCAATGATTCAAAGTGATCCAGCAAGTTTATTTGAGTTAAACTAATAAAGTTCTATCTTACGAGAAAAAACACATGGTGAGGAAGTTACCAATCCTGTTGGTTAATAAATTAGGAGTACAACTAACTACAGCCAACTAACAATTTTGTTTTTGAATTATTTTTTAAAAAAAATGTGAATTCAAACTATCGTAAAAAAATATTCAAAACATAATAAAAAAATATCTAAAATTTAAAAAAATAAAAAATCTAAAACTATTTTAAAAATTTTAAAATTATTTTAAAAATTATTATAAAAATTTCTAATAAAAAAAATCTAAAACCTA
>NC_029794.2:19935934-19939414 GCF_000816755.2 Arachis ipaensis | reverse complement strand
CATGCAAAACGTATAAAAAAAAATCCAGAATCTTACAAAAAAGAAATATCTAAAATTATTTTAAAGATTTTAATACTTAACAAAACGAAACATCAAAAAAACATTGAAAAAAAAACATCTGAAAACTAAGTAAGAAATATCTAAAACTATTAAAAAAAATTCAAAACCCAAAAAGAAAAAGCATCCAAAACATAGAAAAAAAATATTCAAAACTTAAGGAAAAAAAAATCTAAAACTAAAAAAAAGAATCATCCAAAACTAAGAAGAAAAACAATGCGCCCAAAGCACGGCATTTTGATATGGTGGAGCATGGCACTGGCCGTTCTGTTGCGACTCTTGGCAGCTGAACACGTGTGCGAGTATTCGTGGAGGGAGGATGCTGCATTCGCAAAGGAAGGACACTACGTGTGTGCTTGCGGCGTTGCGTTTGAGGTGAGAGGAGTGTTGTGTCTGTGCTTGCGGCGGTAGAGGTCAAGGAGCTGCGTCTGTGCTTGCGGCGGTGGGGGGCGTTGCGTCCATGGGTATGGCGGTGGGAGAGGGCACTGCGTCTGTGCATGTGGCAGTAGAATGGCAGTACGTGCGTGCAGTGGTGGTCGGCGGCAATGGCAGCGGCGCACACGTGGCTATGGAGAGAGGGATAAGGGTTTGTGTGGTTGATTCTTTTACCTTGTACTATTAATGGAGTCAGGGTGAAATTATGATTTAACTCTTGGGTATTTTTTTTATTGGACTTTTTTTTTCCTAATTGACATTAGTTAGTTTTCTAAACCTTTTCATAGTTAAAAATGCCATGGAAGAATGACTACAATACCGACCCAAATAAGCAAGGGCGGAACTAAAAAAATACTAACTTAGTAAATCCAAACTTTTTTACTTCTTTCACTAGAGATCCCTTTAATGCATGGTTAAGATGGAACGTTTCTACAGAAGTAATGTCAATTCCAAATTATAGTTGGCAATCGATTTTTATGATTGCTTGTTAGTGGATTTAGCGATGGCAAAGCAAGAAAATCTTTTTAACTCCTTTTTAGAGACTAGCGAATGCGGTAAGCAATGTTGTCCTTTCGTGTGTGAAAATGGTGGCCGAAGCCTTCAACAAAAAGAGACTAATCAAGCATGTCCCAAGATGAATGGAAGTACATATTACCTCGAGAACCCACCTATGACATGGATAAAAATCAACTCGGATGGTTCTTGTAGCAACAATTCGAGAAGGGCTGGATGTGGTGGTATCACGTGGGATCATGATGAAAACTGAATTGCCGACTTTAAAGCAAACTTAGGTTGATGTACAACATTTCAAGTGAAGGTCTGAAGTGTTTATTATAGTCTTAAGATGGCTACAAATCTAGGAATGAAAAAGGTGATTCTTGAACTAGACTCCAAAACTGTAACACAAGTGCACAAACAAAGATAAAAACTTAATAGTATGAATGATTTACTAAGATATATAGGGGTGATCTTAATCAGGTATTGGAATTTGAAGATTTTCCATACATATAAAAAAAATCGTGTGGCAGATTAGCTAGCTGGAGAGGAATTTCGTTTTAAAAAAAATTGTTTTCATAGATATTCCACCTGTAGATTTACAGGTCATCATTTTTTATGATTGTAAAGGAGTATTCTTACCTCGTTCCATTACTGTTTAGTTTTGTTTAGATTTCTTAGTCCCATATTGTATAACCAATATATATATATATATACTCACCTTATAGTACTCTACCACACATAGGTTTATGCTATAGTCGTAAATCAACGAAAGTGAGGCATTACGACACTTAAAAAAGAAAATACATATATAGTTATAGAAGGATAATATTATAACTAGGAACCCGTAAAGAAAATAAACATCGAAATCGTTAAATCCACACGAACGTGTTAAAGCAATAAACGTCATATACAAAAGCGGAATATATATTCGTAAGTTCAAGTGAAGACACATAATAGTCACTAGTCTCGACCTGCGAAGAAAAGCCGGCTAGAATATTACAATACTAGAGAATATACAAAATAGACAACATATCTCTCCAACAAAAGCCTCTAAGAGGAATATAAGTTATACAACAATACATTTTTAAAAGGGTAGAGAATTATAGAGGCAAAATAAATCGCAAAAGAACCATCTTCGCTTCATCACATGAAATTCTACACTCTTAGCAAGGTGCGTTGTGTCCTGTATTTGAAAAATAGAATAACAACAACGGGTGAAAACTACAAGGTTCTCAGTAGGGTAACAGTTCCAAATAAAAATCACATAAGAAAATATGAACCCTCTACTCAATTCTGATCTCCAACTTCATAAGAATCCATGTCTAGGGTCTTAACTAATCCATACAGGATTAAATGTGCTAAGGTAAAAATATTTTAATCTACTACTAGTCTCATCTACTGTCAACAGTCATCTTCATTGTTCTTCGTCTCTATACTTCCAATAGAATACAAACACAAACAAACAAATAATTTTCTCAAATTCAATTTCACATATTCATCATAAACAACTCCAATTTTCAATAAATTGAACATAACACTAACACATACCAAATAAGTAGAACTCAATCATTCAAGGCCTCCAACTATCTTCATTCAACATCCAATATAATATAAAATCATGCATTCGTACTAAACCATCATCATCAATATCAATTCAACAATATCTTAAGGCCAACTAGCCTAAATTTTTACATAATATTATACCGTGATTATTCAAAATCAAAATCCGTGCCTTGGTTGACAGCGGTTCCAACCTCTTGAGCTTTTCTCTCCGATCAATCCAAGCCTCAATTAATCCAAGTTTTAATCAGCACCAACCAAGTTAAGCACTCAAACAACTCTATTCAATCTAATTACATCCAAATTTCACATGGTTCATACTAGATTTTTCACACAAATTAAAAAAAATGAATGGAAAGAGTTTTCTTACCTTACTCTACATGATTATAGGTCAAAATCCCGCTAGAAATTAAGTCTGATCTTTTCCTAAAACATCAAAATAAATAACCAATTTCAACAATTATACCAAAATGCGAAAATAGAAACAAACAGAGAAATAGGGTAAGGTTCTCGTGATTACTCCCCACAAAAATAGTATAAAAACGTAGAAAGAGTTGAGAGGAAAGCATAGCACAAACGAATCGTCAATCAGAGCTCCGATTTGTAAAAAAAATTGATTTAAAGGGAGAGATGAACAATAATAACTCTCTTCTCTTCTCAACTCTCTTCTCTCGAGCTCTCTATTTCACTTTTTGCCAACTCTGATGAAATTTGGGAAAAGAATCACGTTTAGAGTTGTTATAAATAAGAGGCATTTTTGTTCTTTCGCCTCTTGATCCGATTTAGGGCAAAATTTTAAAGATATATGTTCCAGTTTGTATTCTAAATATTTTTTAGTCAATTAATTATAATGCCGGTACGCATTTTTTCACAAATAATTATATTTTAATACTCTAAATAATTTTTTGAATTTAAGTTTTATCTATAAAT
>NC_029794.2:19934183-19935193 GCF_000816755.2 Arachis ipaensis | reverse complement strand
GTTATTATAAAACTATTTTTTTTTTATCAAATTGGACTAAAAATGTCCAACCAGCAATGAGAAAATTACAAAATAAAAAATAAAATAAAGATTACAATGCTTGATATATGTCTCAATTGCATGTTGCAAACTTGTGAACTACTCGTGGAGATGAAATTAGTGCTTGACACCAATGGTGATGAATCTAACTTATACCAAGATGTGTGGGTATATTAATATTATGTGTTATAGCATGGTATTTTTGCTTTTCAACCAGTTAATATAGTGAGCTATGTTCTTTTATTTCTGATTTTACATTCACTTTGCATGCGCCACAGCAGAAGTAGCCCATTTCAGGCCTGCAACACCCCAAAAATGGCATTTCGTGGTCGGTCCATGAAAAATAGACTAAATTCATTTCGCATGCAATTTGTGAGGATTGGACCTGCATAATTTCATCCACAGTTTTTCTATACGTAATTTGAAAAATAATTTATTTTTTATTTGTCTAAATAAAAAAGCCTTTTTAATTTTTTTTGGGCATATATTAGTCAGATTTTTCGTTTCTTTCTATTGTTTAAATTTTAAAAATGACTAATCAATACAAGAAAGTTTCGGTAGTTTAGGTCAAGATATGTGATTGGTTTCTGTTTTCTTGGACATGGCTAAGCCGTGATTGGGTTTTTTGTTTCCTCTTTTATTCGGCTACAGTGATCGAGTGTATATTAGCAAAGCAGTACAGCTAAGGCTTTGGCACTCTTGGATCTATGATCTGTGGCCATGAGACACAATATTCTTTTTTGTTGGACTAAATCAAAGGAAGTGTTCAATGTTGAAAGGCCAATCTTAAAGAGCTTTCGAAAGTCCAGCAGACCCCGAAATAAGCCCATTTACACTTCTCTGCTGATTTCTCAGATCCATTTAGAAGAAGTAGCGGCAGGATCCATAAAGGGCAGGGTCACATTTGCTGTTAAAAAGCGCTAATGATAAGACCAAAAACCTGACCAAAAAAAATAAATAAATAAGACCAC
>NC_029794.2:19888883-19934093 GCF_000816755.2 Arachis ipaensis | reverse complement strand
CGTAAGTCTAATGTTTATATTTTTGTTATTCACTTATCCAACGTGCACAACGCATACCAAACTCAGATGAAAGGACCATCCACTCCTAATACCAGATTCAAGTAATAAATAATAGCGGGGAAATTTTTAAAATGGTTTCTAAGATTGGCGTCGTATAGGGGTGTGTATGAGTCGGGTGAAACCGGGTTTGATGTGATCCAGATCCGGCCCGAAATATATACCGGGCCTATTTGTTAGACCCGAACCCGACCCTAGACCCGATGAAACCTATACACTTTCGGGCCACGATTATACCGGGTAAAAACCAGGTGAAAACCGGGCCGTTAACATTATATTACCTTGATACCTTCTTGTAAGTTAGCATGTAAAAATATCAAAATTTCCAAGACTCCAACCATTATTTGACATGGTAAAATTCACTTAGAAGAATATAATAAGAAGTAACTCTTCTCTAAAATTAAAGTATAACCATAATCAATACTAATATTGCCTAATAACACCAAATATTTAAATCAATACAAATAACACAAAATTATGCATTAGTCTAAAGTCTTATGCATTTTAAGCATAAAACATTAACTTATAGTCTTATATATAATGACTAATAACACAAATATTAAGGTTTACAATACTTAAATTTCACATAATAATAACCATCATCCATCACTAATAACACAAAATATTAATTGTGTATGATGACCGGGCCACCGGGCCGATTTCGGGTGACCCGAGCTATGGCCCGGACCCGACCCGAAATAATGATCGAGTCTACTTTTGAGACCCATACCCGACCCTAGACCCGATGAAATCACATCAAATTAGCCCCTAAAGTGTTCGGGACCGGACCGGGTCTTCGGACTGGGCCGGGCCATGCACACCCCTAGCGTCGTACATCAAAATCGTCTTTGAGATTCTAATTGCACTAATTATATCCTTGAGATTGAAAAAATTGTACCATATTAATTCCTGACCTATTTTTCGTTAACGACGCGCTGATGTGGCTTGATGACATGGGCCATTGGTGACATATGTC
Organism: Arachis ipaensis; assembly: GCF_000816755.2. Classification (NCBI taxonomy): domain Eukaryota; kingdom Viridiplantae; phylum Streptophyta; class Magnoliopsida; order Fabales; family Fabaceae; genus Arachis; species Arachis ipaensis. Next base: position 19,933,060 of record NC_029794.2, on the reverse strand, counting down.
ACCTCATGATTTGGCCACGTATAACGGCATGATAATGTGTTGATCAGCGACACGTAGTATGCTGACGTGAATGGTTATGTCACGTGTCATAATGCTATTTTGCCACGTGTCACAATGTTATTTGTCCATGTGTCATCCACTATGTTATCATTACATATGCACTAAATTGGTTCCTTACTTTGCATCAAACGACTCATTTTAGTCCTTGAAATTGAATATCGTGCACAAAATTAGTCCCTTCATCAGTTTGTTCTCGTTTTTTTTATAAATTCAAAATTTTTAATATCTTTAAATACACTAATTTTAATTTTATCTTTTCACAAGTTATTTAAATACAAATGCTTTTATAAAATATTTTAAAAATTTTAGTTTTAATTATACAATTTTTTTTACAATGTTTTATTAAAAGAATTATATGAGATATTGATATTAATTTAGTAAAGAGTGTAAGTTAAGAGTATAATAATATTTTTTAATATTTAACACCTTAATAAATATTTTATAAATAATTAATAAGGCACTTGTTAACTAATATAAATTCATTATTCCTATCCATTTTAAGGATGTTTGATTCCCCATATAATTGACTTCTCACTAAATTAATAAGATAGATTTATACCGTCGATTATAATATATAATTCATTTTATCTATAACTTAGTTAGGCAGCATTTTCATATATTACACTATTAATTAATGTAAGCATTTATTGTAACCATGTTTTGAACAGTATTAAAACAGATACAAATAAATACAAGAGACAATAATAAAATTTTGGATTTAGCTAACATGTGCTCTAATAATACAAGTTAAAATTATTAATTAAAAAATTTATTATAAAAAATTATATAATAAAAAATTAAAATTAGTGTATCAAAAAATATTGAGAGTTTTAAATTTATAAAAAAATTAAATGAGAACAAACTGATGAAGGGACTAATTTGGTGCACGATTTTTAATTTCAGGGACTAAAATGAGTCATTTGATGCAAAGTAAGGTAGCATTTGGTGGAGAGACAGAGACGAAAATATTGAGACTAAGAGACAGAGACTAAGAGACAGAGATTGAAATAAATCTCAGTATTCTGTTTGGTGCAAAATGGGAGATAGAAATTGAAACAAGAATGAAACTCTAATTTAATTTGTACAAATGGTAAAATTGAAATTAATTAATTAAAATGAGGATATTTTAGGTATAAAATGTTATTAAAGTTTCGGTCTCCATCTCTAAAAATTTTAATCCCCTGTGTCCCTATTTTTTGGAGGTACTAAAATACTGAAATTTTAGGGACAGAGACAGAAATTTTAGTACCAGTCTCTGAACCAACAAACATAATACTGAGTCTCAGTCCCAGTACCTCAAAACAAACGCTACCTAAGGGACCAATTTGATGCATATGTAATGATGACACAGTGAATGACACGTGGATAAATAACATTGTAACACGTGGCATAATCTGACACGTGGCAAAATAGCATTATGACACGTGGCATAACCATCTACGTCAAGATGCCACGTGTCGCTAACTAACATGTCATCATATCGTTACACGTAGCCAAATCATAAGATGACACGTGTCACCAAGGATCTACGTTACGTTGTTAACGAAAAATAGATCAAGAACTACTATTGTACAATTATTTTTAATCTCAAAAACATAATTAATGCAATTAAAATCTCAGAAACAATTTTAATACACGACGTAAATCTCAAAAACCATTTTAAAAATTTACCCAAATAATAGTAGCTGAGGCTTTAGTTTAAGTAACAAATAGGAGGTCCCATTATTTTTTCTTCGGATAACACAAGTTTTCACTATCAGCAACACATTTCCTTATTTACTAATAACACGGATTTTTTACTCTTCAATAACATCTACAGTAACAGATTTTTTTTCCTATCAAATAACAGATATTTTCCACTAATTACGAATATTTTCACTTTCGAATTATATATATAAATTAGAATCATGGAAATAAATATCATGGACCCGATTTAAATCATGATTAGAATCATAATCGGGTCTTGCTTGATTTGGCAGATTTGCTAATATAACAATAACAACATTTCCTCTTTTGATCTTTCAGCTAATTAATAAGTAGGTATGTCCTGAATCTCTTCAAATCTTAGGAGCACGCTCATTCGACATTATTTATTCATGAGCATTTCTGGTAGGATATGGTGGATGATCCTTCATTGTGGCGTGGATCGGAGAAGAGTAATAATTATATTCAATAGAAACAAATAAAGGAAAAGAAAGATATCCTTAAGATGTGTAGTTTATCGCTAAGATTCTAATAGTTGAGTTATAATACACATAGGGAGGCTTCTTTGCGTGAGTTTAGTTTAGATCTATTAATCATGGGCGACTTCAGGTTCTCCAAATTCGAGTCTTTATTATATTTAAATTAAATGATAGTTACTTTCACCAAGATATTTTCATAGGAAGATAATATTATAAATTGTTAGATGATTCGATTAAATATATCAAACAATTTAATGGTTCATAATATTATCTTCATATAAAGATATTTTTATTGGAGTATCCACCAAATTGAATATAAATCTGCTACATATTCAAGCATTATTATCATCCAAGTTCAACCAAGTAGATATAATACTAACAAAAACCACTTTCATTAAAAGAGTATAATTATATGCTGATTCGGGTGAGTTTCGTGAAAAATAGATTAAGTGAAAAAATAATAGTTAAGGTGAGAGATTAGGGGTAAGTAAACTTGTGAGGAAGACACTTCTGTTAATGGCAAATAAACAATACAAGAACTAATAGTGAGGAAGAGAGGTGGAGAACAAGTGTTGAGACCTCCACTAATGTCACAAGAGGATGAATGAGCTTTGTTTAAAGTGGACAGGAATGGTTTACAGAGAAGAGAAGCTCTCAGAAGAGGATGAAGGTAAAAGTGAAAGTAAAGGATGAAAAGGGTTTCAGGATATATGAAGAAGAAGATGATCAAGGTGAAAGTGAAGAGTGAGAGTGAAAGATGAAGGATGAAAAGTGAAGTAAAAAGATGATTTACAGAGGTGGCTTGAGGTCCTTTTTATAGCGTAAAACCATGATGAAGAGGACACCCCTTGGCCAATGGTTTTAGTTTGACATTTAGTTTACTGTTCTTTCCAAAATATCTTTAGGTATTTGGGATCACCTCAAGTCTTGTCAACTGAAAAACTGAAAAGGGTAGGAAGTTGATTCCCACACGTTAAACTAAAGCTCCTGACATGTGATATTAGTGAAGGGACATCTAGTTTGGTTTTCTTTCAACTAGATGACACCTTTACACTCCAAATCCAACCAATCCACTTCCACCAATATAGTTTCCACTGAAGAGAAATTCAACTCCTCAAGGTGTTATTTTGGGTTCCATCCTTTTAGCCCAATACCTTTAGAAGGAACTTAACTCTTTTTTGACCATGTTTGTAGGTCATTATAAAAATAATTATGTACAAAAAATGTTTATATTTTTAGTACACAATCATAAGCCCCATGCAGTCTTTGAGGGTACAAAGTATTCCTTCAAACTGCATTAAACTTTTTTGTACTCAACAGAACAAGAATAATAATTTTTTTTAAGAAGCTAAAATATCATAACTCTAAAGAATCAAATCTCCCCTCTTTTATTTATTTATTTTTTTGTCATAATGAGATATGTATTTGTAAATATTCAAATATAAATATTTCTGTATAATATGAATATAATTATGTACTCATAAAAAATAAAAAAAATAAATAAAAGAATGTTATTGTGCAAATATTTTAAATATTAATAAAATAAATAAATAAATAAATAAGATTAGTAAATGAATATATTCATAATTTATTTGTATGTATGTACTTATTTTTAAAAGTAGTGTATGTATATATACATAATACATAATATATTTATTTATATATATATAAACTCTTTTTTTTTAAAATGAAAAAAGAGGAAAGATTTGATTTAATATAATAATTTAATATATAAGAACGCGTTTTAAATTTGAATACCTGGATTTGGAGAGACACATAAGAAGGGGAGAACACTTGGGAGGATAGGGGAGAGCGTGTTTCTCATCATCTTTGTTAGGGTATTTTTTACACAGCAGCACCACCATCCAAACCCTCTGTCTTCTTCAACAATTGGGAGTTTTTCTTAGGACAAAGGACACTCCCATATTCAACATTGCTCCGTCTTCTCACTCTGTCTTCTTACTTGGTAGGACTCTTTTTCTTCTTTTCTTGCTTTTGTCTTGGGTCTTGTTCCCTTTTTTGTCATATAATGTGTACTCCTATTTTCTTGTGTGAGATTCTGGTACTTGAATATCTACTATTGTATATTTGATATTTTTTTTTCATATTGTTCTGAACTTTTGTTACTCTGAACTCTTGTCTGAACTCTGATGATCATTCTATACTCTTTGTTACTCTGAACCCTTATTATTATGTTCTCTGCCTTTGTTCTCATGTAACCCCTCTCAGCCCCCATGTATATTGAGTTGCTAATTTTGGGATTAGCTATAGGGATTCTTTGATAAAGGTCTTTCACCTTACAACTTGGATGTTGTATCCTCATTTGTACATGTTCTCATTTGTATATGTTTCCAATGGCATCACAAAATAAAAGAAATTGAGTTAAACATCATGAGCAATGTTCATCTGCAACTATAAAATAGATATTTAAGAATAAAAATAATTTAATTAAAATTTTTTTTTGTATAGTATAGTCATAAGTAATTTGTTTATAAACTTTTTCAATTAGAACAAATTTTTAGTGTTCCATATTTATATTCTTTCAAAGCTATAAACGTATAATGTTTTGCAATATTTTCATATATGTCACCAAATGAAATATGATATTGTGAGGATATGAGGAGTTAGTGGCTTTATCGAATAAAGAATATGATGAATGATTTTCATACCTTTGCTTTTTTGTTTCATTTGAGAACTCCTTGGTTGTTTTCTTGACATGCGATGCTCTTTGACTTTTTTAGAATTTCTTGAGTGTTCTGCAATATTCTCCTTTATATTTTGAACAGCTTTGTCATTGGTATTTGCGTGATATTGATGTTTACTCTATTTTGTTGTTGCTGTTCTCCTTCTTCCCCCCTTTTTAGGAATTGCTTCTTTTTTTTGTTGTCATGCCTCGTGTGAAACTTGCTGAGATAATGGATAGTGACCCAGAGGACTCTAGTAATAGTTTAGGTACTGACTCTTCTATGAATGATATGGACGATGTTCCTGAAGAATATGCAATGGGATTTTCTGAATCTATCCCCCAACCTTGGGTTAAACCATCAAATAAGAGGGTTACTTTTGTGGATCCTCCTCTGATGAAGAAACCTTTTTTGGACCCTCCTTCTTCTGGCTTGTTATTAGGTATGGATAAAACTATGAAACCCGCCTTTGATTCTTCAGATTGTAGAGTTTTGGGTGAATTTGTTGAGAAGCCTTCATATCAAGTGGGTCCTACTCTACTTTGTTCTCGGTTGAAGCGCCAAGAATTTCCATGGACGTCTTTTAAATTTGAGGCAGCTACTCACATAAATAAGGTTTGGCAAAAGTGGGTGTTCACAGTATTGTTTGAGGAGGGTGGTAGTTTTGTGAGGAGATTAGAATCAGCTGGTGTTGCCGAGGCTATTCGCACATCTGCAGGTTGGTTGTTCTCCACCATCTATCCTCATAATTGATTCTTATAATTTCTTTACCTTGTTGCTATATGTTGAAGAAGCACTAATTAATTTTCTCTTGGCAGGCTTGGGTGTTCAGCGAAATGGATCTGATATGAGTTTACTTTGGCAGAGGTGGTGTTCTCAGACTCATACTTTTCTGACTTCTTGGGGTGAGTTTTCACCCACTTTGGAAGATGTTGTGGTTCTTCTTCAACTGCCGGTGTTTGGTAGTGTGATCTCACTCTTCTTCGCCCAGATTCTGATCTGCTTAAGCTTGCATGACATCTTCAAATGAGTTTAAGTGATGCTGGTCGATATGCAAAAGGGTTGTCCAAGAGTAGGCAGGCTAAGAAATTTTCCTCCAAGGATGAGCATCCGAAGACTCGTCGGTCCTCGAGAGGAAAAGAGATGATTAGCGACAAGCAAGATTCCAAGAAGAAGAAGATTACTGTTAAGTATTCTTACTCTAATTGGTCTCGTTATTTCTTTGGTGATTTCCTCAATGGTGAGTTTGTCCCTGCTCCCGTTGTTTCTTCAGATCTTAGGGGAGCTGCTTTTGTTGCTTATTGGTTAAGTAAATACGTATTTTTTGGACCGGCGGATGAGTGTATGAGCCATGGGGTGTTTCTTTTAGCCTGCTTGATTACTAGAGGAGAACGTTTACCATTGGCTCCTATGTATCTCGGCAGCTTATATACGCGGCTTGATCAATTTTTCCAGCAACTCAAGATTGCTCATGGTCGCTTTCCAGTTTTGTCTTTCATTGACGAAATGTTTCTTCAACTCTTTCTTTTTGAGCGGTTCTCTCTGTTTGCTCCCACCCGTAAGCCCCCTACAATTCTTCCAGATAAGAAGGCAAGTCCTCGTGCTTGGGTTTGGGGTTCAGCTCATCCTTCGAAATATTTGGAGGATGTTATTGACTTGGAGAAAAATTTTTGTTTTCGCCCGTACATAACCTCTTACCAGCCCTCATCGTATATATTCTGCTTGTCTTGAGCATGACCACAATAATATTTCTACCGGCCAGGATGGGGTTTATGACTTTTGGCTTTTGTGTACTTCTCCTACCCCTCTTCCTGGTTTGATTGTTATGGATAGGGATTTTCACTGTGGAGCTTTGATCTGTCCAGTGATCTACCATCCTGATAGGGTAAGTCACCAACTAGGGTGGGACCAGGATCCAAAAAACATGGAGCATATTTTTTTTTCATCGGAAAATTTAATGAAAAAGGTTCTGTTTCAAGAAGAACTCCCGAAGTACAATCCTTTCTTGGTTGTTCCTCTCGACAGGGATGGGGGAGTTACAAAGGAGTATATGGATTACCTTATGCGTATGAAGGAGCATATTAGGCAATATGAGGGTACCTTCGTCCCTGATGTCAGATCATTTGTCCCAGTTTTGATCAAGGATCCATATTTCATGACTGGCAACCTTTCTCCTTCGACCATTACAAGTAATATTTGCTCTTTGCTGATTCTTGTTTTTGTTTCTTCATTTCTTTTTCGTCTCTCTCTCCTCTTTGTGTATTTGACTGCTGTATCTTTTGTGCTGGTGTTTTGTAGACTTGAACGCCAGGTGTTATAGACATCCACCTTCTTCAAAAAGAAAACCAGATGATTCAGTTGTTACTGCTGAAGTGGTCAAGCGCAGTAAAGTGGAGAGTTGAAATGTTAAGGTTGCAAAGAGGTCTCTTGAAAGAGCACCTAGGCCTTCTGTTGATGCTACGTCTTCACCAATTTCCACTGGCTCAGGGATTTCTCCTTCTTCGATGGCAAAAGCTAAAGGTTCTTCTGCTGCTGCTTGCTTTGTTGAGTCATCACAGTCTCCTGGTAAAGCTGTGGTTAGCTTATCTAGAAGTGTTGTGAAGCGTAGGTCCCATCGTCTTTTGGGTAAAATGAAAACAATTCCAAATGCACCCTCTGATCCGGTAAATGTAGGCGATGAGAGCTCTCAAGAAAAGGTCAGTGGGGACTCTCCTAATTCATTTGTTGTTGGCGACATCCCTGACAAGGGTACTACCCAAGAAGTTGTGCGAGATGACCCACGAGCAATAGCAAGTTCTAAGAGCAATGTTGACATTGAGCCGGGTGTTACTTGCCAAGGGGACCCTACTAGACGTGTTGTTACTCCCATCCGAACGGTATTTCCTGGCGCAGGTACAACTGTTTTTTTTTTCTGCCTCTCTTTTTTTTATTTTTTAGAGGGGGTACATGATTTTGTTCATGCTGTTTGTGTGTATGTTTGTATCTTCAGCTTCTCATGCTGTTTCTGAGTCCACCTTTCAAGCTTCAAGCATTTCTGATATCACAAAGGAACCTTTAGCTAGTGCTTCTTCTGGTGTGTTTCATTGTATTTCTTTTCATTTGTCAGGCGTGCCAGCACTTTATAAGTTCTTGATGAAAAAAGGTTGTTTTGCTTTTCAGTTTCTGTCTGCGATGAGTTTGAGCATTTCAATGGCGATGCGAAGAACTTGTTATCGGAAATTACATCCTGGGCTCCTTCCTTCTTGCTTCCAAATGACCTGAACTGCCTTTTCAAGAAGCTTGGGTACCAAGCTTTTCTAGATGCATGGGATTTCTTTACTTCACACTCCCTTGCGGACTTGTGGGGTGCTCATCGGGATATGGTAGCAAATCATCTAAATAACCTTAAGTTATTTAAATTTAGTGGTCGTTGGCTTGAAAATCTTTCTGCAAAATTGGAGCCTCCACCTGGGATCTCTGATCTTGCTAGAGAAGAATTGTTGTCTAAAGAGCATCACGTTCTCTCTTCTGATGTTTCTGCTCTTCAAGAAAAGGTTAACAAGCTTACATCTGAATTGAACACCATGAAGGCTAGGTTAGCCAGCGTCAGCATGGAGCGAGAGCAATTGGCCAAGCATAAGGAGGCTGCTTCTTCTGCGATTTCTTACAGTGATATTTTGTGGCTGTGATAGTTTCCAGCACTTTATTTTGTAAAATATGTAATACTTTGACAAAGTATATTTTTGTCCTACTGCTTCTATGACTTTCATTGTACACCCCTTTTTAGGTGTTATGTTTCTCCTCATTTTTTTTTAATAATATGCATACTCCTCCAGGGGCTTTACTTGCTTATGTGATCATTTTATTTTGGATACACACATTTTTTTTTGCAGGGGGAGGGTATGATTTTAAGATGAGCAGGATTATCTACTGCTAATTTTTTCTGCCTTTTTTTTAGGCAAAGAAAAGGAAGGTACCCATAACTTTCTTGCCCTATTTATGCTCGACTCTTTTTAGGAGCTTGGAGGGTGGGACACTTCACTTTTTTGGAACTATTTTGTACTGCAAATTTCTTAAGATGCATCACTCGCATTTCTTGAGTGTATGATTGCTAAAGCAGTTTTCTCATGTATTGTAGGATGCTTGCAGAATAATATAACATAAACATTGGCTCTTGATAAAGAAGCCTTTTGGAATTGAAATTTGAATTACTAAAGCTGAAATTAGGCATAGTATTTCTTGACATACTTAAAATTGATGGGGTCAGTGGTTGTTCCATGATCTGGGTCCAGCAGGATACAGTGTCCGTTGGGGGTGTACTTCAGAAACAATGTAAGGACCCTCCTATTTGGGAGCCCATTTTGGCAAAGACATCTTCCTCATTACTACGTCTACTGATTTTAGCACCAGATCACCCTCTAGGAACACCCTGGGCTGAACATGCTTGTCGTAAGCTAACGCTAGTCTCCGGTGGTATTCTTCCATCTTGCTTCCCACAACTTCTCTTTTTTCTTCCAATTCTTGCAACTCAGCTTCACGATCCCTTGCCTCGTCTAACAACATCCTAGTGGTGGGTACTTCAATCTCTGTTGGCAGTACAACTTCAACCCCATAAACCAACGAGAAAGGCGTTACTCCGGTTGTTCCTTGTCTAGTTGTTCTGTAAGCCCAAAGAGCAAGTGGTAAGTATTCACTCCAATCTTTATGAGCATCGGTCACCATCTTTGTGAGTATTTTCAAAAGGCTCTTGTCAGTAGCCTCTGCCTGGCCATTGCCTTGCGGGTAGTAGGGGGAAGACTTGTGATGTTTGATTTGGTATTGTTCAAGAACACCCCACACTCTTTGGTTAACAAAGTGGGTTCCATTATCGGACACTAGAACACTTGGCAGCCCGAACCTACATATTATATTTTCTTTGATAAATCTCACTACTGCTTCAGCATTTGCTTCCCTGACAACGACAGCCTCCACCCACTTGGTGAAGCTTTCTGTTGCAACTAGAATCCATTTCTTCTCCATTGATGGGGGTTGATTGGTCCCACAAAATCTACCGCCCATGTATGGAATGGGTATGGTGTTTTGAGGCTGTTCTTCTGCACGCTTGGCGCATGTATCAAGTTTGCATGCTTTTGGTATTGTACACACCTTTTGGCCCAGTTGATTGCATCTTCCTTCATTTTTGGCCAGTAATAGCCAATCCTGATGAGTTCATACCATAAGGCCCTTCCTCCTTGGTGTCTCCCACATACTCCTTGATGGACTTCTTCCAAGACTTTATCTTTTTCTTCATCTCGAACGCATTTTAGCATCTCTCCGGTAAAACTCTTTTTGAACAACTCACCTTTTTGCAAGAAGTAACGTTTTGATCTCTTCTTCAATCTCTCAGCTTCTATTTTCTCTGAAGGCAAAAATCCAGCATCGAGGTACTCTACGATGGGTTGTTGCCAATTGTGAACATTACATATCTGCATGCTTTCTTTTGTTTCTTGACAAGCCTTGCAGGAAGCCTGTAATTCATCACAATGAAACTTCATTTTCGGCCAATAAATACCTCACCTCTGGAGCCTTCGGTACAAACCGGGGCCTTCTTCTCTGCAAGTGGTTCCATGCAGTTGTTCTGCTTTTTCTTTCCCTTCTTCTTCTCCTACACATTTCATGAGGAGTCCATCATTGCTTTTTTTGAACATTTGCCCATTGAGGAGGCAAAATCCTCTTGTTTCTTTGGTGATGTTGAGCGTTCTGAGCTGTTCACGTATAGGCGTTTGCCAATCATTGGTTTTTTTCTTCCACAGACTTTCCTTCTTCTCTGGCAGGACTTTCAGCTACCCGGTGTTCCAAAGTATGTTGTCCATTTTGAATAGTGACTCTACTCCCCAATGTTGCTAAAGCATCCGCATGCTTGTTTTCTGTTCGGGGTACATGCTCAAATGAGATCTTATCAAATACCTTCATCATGCGCCACACTTGCTCTCTGCATAAGGCCAGACTTCTTTCCTTCGTGCCATACCCTTCTAGGATTTGTTGTATTATTAGGTTGGAGTCTCCTTTGACATGGAGTTTCTTGATACCAACTTCTTGAGCCATCTTTAGACCGAGCATTAGCGCTTCATACTCTGCCTCATTGTTGGTGCAAGAGAAATCCAATCGAAACATGAATGACAGATTTCTTCCATGGGAGTCTGTAAGGACGACTCCTGCTCCTCCTTGAGGATTCGAGGGTGTTCCATCAAACATGAGGGTCCATGTTTCTTCTTCATTGCAAGCATAAATAGTCTCTATTATTCCTGGAATCTGATTTGGCAACTCTTCAATCGTTGCTTTTTCAGGACAGATCGACAAGAGGTCAGCCAAAGCTTGGCTCTTAATGGTGGTAGGTGTCACCAATTTTACATCATATTCGCTTATTAGGAGTGCCCAACGACTCATTCTTCCAGTCAACATTGGCTTTTCAATTAAAAATCTGATACCTTCATTTTTCGATACGACTTCTACTTGGTGTGCTTGAAAGTAGTGTCGGTATCTTTGTGAGATGTACACCAGAGCGAGACAATGTTTCTCTGGTGAAGAGTACCGGCCCTTTTATGGCTCTGCTAACATAAGCAATGGGTTTCTCTTTGCCTTCACCTTCTTGTGCAATTAACCCACTAACTGCTTCTTCTCCTACCGCTAAGTATACCTTCAATGGTGCACCAGGCTGAGGGGAAGTCATGGTGTGAGTGGACGTGAGAACGTTCTTGATCTTGTCCATCATAGCTTGGTGGTGTTGTCCCCACGTAAAGGTGTTTTTCTCTTTCAACAAAGATCTTAGGGGTCCTAAGAGCTCCCCTAATGCTGGTATGAACCTTCGAATGTACCCCAGCTTGCCTATGAACTTCTGAAGTCCCTTGATGTCTTTCGGAGGTTCCATGTCTTGGACAGCTTTAATCTTATCCTCGTCAGCTGAAATGCCTCCTTTGTGGACTCTGAATCCCAAGAACTTTCCAGATGACACCCCGAAGGCACATTTCATGGGGTTCATCTTGAGTCTATACTTTCTGCATCTAGTGAACACAGCTCTGAGGTGTTCTGTGTGTTGCTTCTCGGATGTTGACTTGACAACCAAATCGTCTACATAGTCTTCTACAAAGTGATGCATTATGTCATGGAATATAGCAGTCATGGCTCTTTGGTAGGTTGCTCCAGCATTCTTTAGGCCAAAAGGCATGATAGTATAGTAAAAATTACCTACGGGTGTTCAAAATGCTGTCTTTTCTTCATCTCCCGGAGCCATTCTAATTTGGTTGTACCCGCTAAATCCATCCATGAAGGAGAACCTCTCAAATCCGGCTGTAGCATCTACCATTCTATCGACATCTGGCAAAGGAAAATCATCCTTAGGACAAGCTCTGTTTAGATCTCTAAAATCCACACAACACCGGATCTGCCCATTCTTCTTTTTCACTGGCACTATGTTGGCTAACCAAGAGGGGTGTTGTATTGGTTTGACAAACTTGGCTGCGAGTAACTTTTCGATTTCTTTCTTTACTTGAGCTTCTATTTCATTGGAGAATTTTCTAGGAGCTTGCTTGACAGGAGTTGCTCCTTTCCTCACGGCTAAATTGTGGGTTACCAGGTTTGGATCTAACCCCGACATTTCATCATAGTTCCAAGCAAACACATCTCTGAACTCTGTTAATAATGCTATCAAATCCCTTTTCTCCTTCTCCCCTAGAGTTTTACACACGAACAAAGGCCTCGGGTGTTCTTCAGTCCCTAAATTAATCTCTTCCAACTCTTCCTCCTTCTGCTTTGCTTCATCTTGAGTTGGAAAGGGGCATTTTCTATGCTGCTTTGCAGATGTTCTTTTTCTTGTATACTTAGGATGTCGGGGCCAGGGGAGTTCTGGTAATTTTCCTCCGCTGGATGACTTGAGTAGGCCTTATCTGATCAGCAGAACCTCCCATTTCTAGAAATATATGAGTGGGTATAATGTTTACCCCTGATCCAGCATCCACCAAGGCCCTTCTGACCTTCATGCCTTCTACCACTGCTTTCACATACAATGGTTTATTATGGTAGAACTCCCCATTAAATGAGTCAGGGTCCCGAAACACCAGGGCGTTTGCATGGGCCTTTGCTAATCTTGTGAGCTGAGCGTTGATGCCCCCAAAACCTTTTTCATGCTTCTGAATGATCCTATTAGAGCTCTGGCCACCTCTTTCTAAATGTGGGGTTCCAAGCCAAGTTGGTTGAACATGATTCTACAACCTCGAGACTTCAAAAGACCTCTTGTCAAGGCGTCTTCATCCAAGGACTACTCCATGGTAACCATCTCTTCTGCTTCATCTACGATCTCTGTCAGCATTACCTCTCCTTCAATGCCTATCATTCCAACATCATGTTGAGGAAAAGGAGTGCTTTTTACTCCTTCTTGGTTTTGTTCCCCATTTAGGAGTATCTTCCCTTCCTTCACTTGCCTATGAAACATCGTCCTCACCACATAACAACCGGTTAACCCATGGCCCTTATTGCGGTGCACCATGCAATATCTTGGATCTCTCAAGTCTTCAGATGTTGGTGACTCTCTATCTGTTCTGGGGTTTAATGTTCCATCCTCAAACCATCCATTTACGACAACCATGGCCTGAGCTTTGGAGAGAGGTAGTGGGGGTGGAGGACTGCTTTTCTTAACACCCTTAGAATAGGAACTCCTTCTGCCCCTGCCATCAGCAGCACACACTTCCAGAGGAGAAACTTCTTTATATCTCCTTCCATTGCGCTTCATTGCCTCTGTTATGTCAGATGCTCTCTTTAAGAGCTCAGAGAAAGTGTTTATGTTGCTCATAGAAAGATAAATTTGGGATCCATCTTCCACATTTCTAATACACCCGTACACCAATTGTGGCTCTGGGAGAGTGTCTATACAAAGTAAAGCTTGATTTCTGTACCTCTTGACGAACGCTACCAATCCTTCTCCTTGTCTCTGTTTCACTCTCCCCAGGTCCATGATGTGCATGGAGGGTTCCTCTTCCAGGAACTTGTTGCAGAACTCCGTTACTAATTGCTCCCAGGTGTTGATGCTACTGGCTTTCAACTTGCAATACCACGTGAATGCCCTTCCTGTCAGTGATTTTGAGAACTCCTTGATCTTGAGCTCCTGGTGGTTCGTGAACACCCCGAGATCATCCAAGAATGACAGGATGTGTTCTTTGGCACTTCCAGTACCATCAAATTTACGAAAGGTAGGTGGTTGGTACCCCTTAGGGTATGGTTTCGCCAAGATATGATGCCCGAATGGTGGACTTATCTCCCAACTGGGCTCACTTGCTTCTCCTTTTCCCTTTAGAATACGTGCCAACTCCCTACGAGTGACTGGGGTGTTCTCGTCTTCCTCCATATTCTCCTGGTTCACGAATGGAGGCGGTGAGGGGGTTCTATACCTCGTTTGATCTCTAGCCATCATTTTCGTGATCAAAGCTTGCATCTTTTTTTCGTTGTCTATCATATAGTTGTATACATGAGCAGGAATTCCTGAACACCCTGAGATCATCCAAGAATGACAGGATGTGTTCTTTAGTACTTCCAGTACCATCAAATTTACAAAAGGTAGGTGGTTGGTACCCCTTAGGGTATGGTTTCGCCAAGATATGATGCCCGAATGGTGGACTTATCTCCCAACTGGGCTCACTTGCTTCTCCTTTTCCCTTTAGAATACGTGCCAACTCCCTACGAGTGACTGGGGTGTTCTCGCCTTCCTCCATATTCTCCTGGTTCACGAATGGAGGCGGTGAGGGGGTTCTATACCTCGTTTGATCTCTAGCCATCATTTCTGTGATCAAAGCTTGCATCTTTATTTGGTTGTCTATCATATAGTTGTACACATGAGCAGGAATGGTTACATAAGTGTGCATGCCAGTGGTACCTCCAGCATGGGGTGTGAAGAAATTGGCATGGGCATGAGCTCCTTCTCCTCCTGCACCCAGATTCTGCTGCTCCATGTGTTCCTCTTCTTAGTTGTGCCCGTCCTCGTCTTGAGGTGATACCAAACTGAGGTTGAGATCCCGAGGAGTTATTGAGCGTCGCTTAGGTGGTCGATTCTGCCTAGGATGAGTATTGCTAGATTCAGCCATCACGTCGAAGTGTTCCTCCCCAGTGGAGTCGCCAGATGATTCGGGTGAGTTTCGTGAAAAATAGATTAAGTGAAAAAATAATAGTTAAGGTGAGAGATTAGGGGTAAGTAAACTTGTGAGGAAGACACTTCTGTTAATGGCAAATAAACAATACAAGAACTAATAGTGAGGAAGAGAGGTGGGAGAACAAGTGTTGAGACCTCCACTAATGTCACAAGAGGATGAATGAGCTTTGTTTACAGTGGACAGAAATGGTTTACAGAGAAGAGAAGCTCTCAGAAGAGGATGAAGGTGAAGGTGAAAGTAAAGGATGAAAAGGGTTTCAGGGTCTATGAAGAAGAAGATGATCAAGGTGAAAGTGAAGAGTGAGAGTGAAGGATGAAGGATGAAAAGTAAAGTAAAAAGATGATTTACAGAGGTGGCTTGAGGTCCTTTTTATAGCGTAAAACCATGATGAAGAGGACACCCCTTGGCCAATGGTTTTAGTCTGACATTTGGTTTACTGCTCTTTCCAAAATATCTTTAGGTATTTGGGATCACCTCAAGTCTTGTCAACTGAAAAGGGTAGGAAGTTGATTCCCACACGTTAAACTAAAGCTCCTGACATGTGACATTAGTGAAGGGACATCTAGTTTGGTTTTCTTTCAACTAGATGACACCTTTACACTCCAAATTCAACCAATCCACTTCCACCAATATAGTTCCCACTGAAGAGAAATTCAACTCCTCAAGGTGTTATTTTGGGTTCCATCCTTTTAGCCCAATACCTTTAGGAGGAACTTAACTCTTTTTTGACCATATTTGTAGGTCATTATAAAAATAATTATGTACAAAAAAGGTTTATATTTTTAGTACACAATCATACGCGCAGGTACGTTATCGTTGTCATCATCGTCATCTTCTTCTTCTTCGCATTCCTCCTCCTCCTCTTTCGCGTTCCTTCTTCTTCGCGTATTTTCTCCTCATCGTCATTCTTTTGTTGCTGCTGTTATTGTTGCATTTTTTTCTTCCTCCTCTCCTTGGTGATTTTGTAGCATTATGTGTTTTGAATTGTGCATAATAACGAGACTAAATGCACCTTAATTCACTCAGAAATGAACCGAAATTACATCTAAAATGAACCAAAAATTAAATTCCGAATGAACCGAAATTACTTAATGATGATGATACACAAACAAACTCATTTCAAAACAAGCACAGACCAAGTGCACCTTATTTAAATCTAGAATGAACCGAAATCACTTAATGATTGTGTTCAAAAACAAGCACACAAACAAAATTGAATGATTAGAAATTTACTCAGAAATGAACTGAAATTACATCCAGAATGAACCAAAAATTAAATTTCGAATGAACCGAAATTACTGAATGATGACAATACACAAACAAACTCGTTTAAAAACAAGCATAGATCAAGTGCACCTTATTTAAATCCAGAATTAACCGAAATTACTTAATAATTGAGTTCAAAAACAAGCACACAGACAAAATTGAATTATGAACAAAAACACATCCAAATACATCAAGTGATTTTGTAGCATTATGCGTTTCTTCTTCTTTGTTTAATTTTTCATGTTTTTTCACTTGATGTTGCTGATAAGTATTGACCAAAATTTTTATTCATTAAGTAATTTTGGTTAATTTCTTAGTTTAATTGAGGTTTTTGGATCCAAAAATGAATTCGATGCGTTTTTGTTGATGATTGAGTCTTTTTGACTGCTTGTTCAAATCTGAATTAATTTTGGTTCATTTGTGTGTTAATTGAGGTTCACTTGATGCTACTGATAAGTATTGACTAAATTTTTTATTCCTTAAGTAATTTCGGTTCATTTCTTAGTTTAATTGAGGTTTATTTGGATACAGAAATGAATTTGATTTGTTTTTGTTGACAATTGAGTTTTTTTGACTGCTTGTTTAAATCTGAATTGATTTTGGTTCATTTGTGTGTTAATTGAGATTCATTTGATGCTGCTGATAAGTGTTGATCAAATTTTTTATTCTTCAAGTAATTTTGGTTCATTTCTTAGTTTAATTGAGGTTCATTTGAGTCCAAAAATGAATTTGATGTGTTTTTATTGATGATTGAGTCTTTTTTTAGCAAAGAAGAATGAAATTATTCATTATCACTTTATTCAATTCTATTAGATTTCATTCTATTTCATTTAATTTGTCTTGAAAGTCATCCTAACCATTGGGACAAATTGTTCATCGACAACACACCTGAATTGCAAATGAACCGAAATATTATTATAACAACACCACTGTATGATAACAAATGAACCGAAAATTGTGCATTCTATAAACTCAGAAACTCATGCATTCTATTCAAATTCAAATTTTCGGTTAATTTTAGATGTAATTCCGGTTCATTTATGAGAAATTAAGGTACATTTGGTCTCGTTGTTCTGCACAATTCAAAACACATAATGCTGCAAAATCATCAAGGAGAGGCAGAAGAAAAGAAAAAAATGCAACAATAACAGCAGCAATAAAAGAATGACGATGTGGAGAAAACACGCGAAGAAGAAGGAACAAGAAGAAGGAAGAGGAGGAGGAGGAGGAGGAGGAGAAGAGGAGGAAGAGGAGGAGGAGAAGAGGAGGGGGAAAGAAGAACCTGTGTGTGCGAATTTGGAAGAAGAAGAAGAAGAAGAAGCGGCAACAGGAGCACAATAAAAAAAAAAACACGTGCACGCATGTGTGTAAATGACTTGGTTGGACTTAGTTGCTAATATAATTTAGATGCGGAGCATTATTGAATTGAATATACATATTTATTTTTAATAAATTATTGTATTATTATTTAGGATAATTTACCTTAATAAAATGATTGGAATCCAAAGTTACACAAATGTCCTGATTAGAATTTGGTTATATGCTTGTACTATTTTAATTTATATAAATCAAATTAGCCAAGCTCGATTTACAAATTTACACATAAATTGAATTAGTCAAGTTTGATTTATGCTCAAAACATGTAAATTGAATTAAACCAATTCGATTTAGTATTTTAGGAGAGAGAGTGTTTCGTTTTGAAAATGTAAGATTTAATGAAAGTAAATCAAACAAACTTTACACAATCAATAAATAATTTAATATTATTTGTAATCCATTGACAGAAAAATATGTAATATCTTAGTTATAATCATTTATTAACTACTTTTCATTAAAAATAATGATAATCTTATCCTAAAAAGTTAATGTCCAATCATGTCATTACATACAAAATTCAATCTTAGTGTCTTCATCACATAGCTACTCTAATCCTATTTATAGAAATCAAATTCCAACAATTATAATTTAACTATTATTACCACTATCACTATCCATCTAAATTTAACTATAATCACTATCTATCTAAATTTAACTATGATCAATCACTCTTATTACAAACATTTTTAATTTAAAATTCTAATCAACAATTTTAAATTACTGATGTAACTAACATTTCTAATATTATAATTCTAAGTTACGATGAAATTCTAATATTTCTATTTTAACATGAACAAAAAAAATTTTGTGTACTCACTTGCTCAATATTAATGCTACTAACAACATGGATAACTCTATCTAGCCAATAGAGACGATCTGGATCATCCTCTATGCTAGTAGTTTTAAAGTTTGTGCCCTTTGAATTCTCTCTTGTGTATGTGTGGGAATGAAGAAGTGAAAGTAAATCGTATGAAGGAAAGTCGAATCTTAAATAGACAATGTAAGATTAAATCAAACTAGGGTACTTCGATTTATAATGTATATTAGTCGTAGTAAATCGAATTGGCCTTATTCGATTTACCTTTATCTCTCATCGTGTATAAATCAAATTAATCTCGTTCGATTTATCTTCATCAAAATACTAGATTTCTAAAAACGAAATACTCTCTCCTAAAAAACTAATTGAAGTAGCTGAATTCAATTTATACATTTCAACCTTTTAAGTATAGATCGAATTTGACGTATTTGATTTATATAGATTCAAATAGGACAGACGTATAACCAAATTAGAATAAGAATATTTTTATAATTTTGTTGGCTGATTATTTTATTAAAGTAAATTACGTTGTTGTTGTTGTTGTTGTTGTTGTTGTTGTTGTTGTTTATCTTTAATATTGACCAGTGAAGTGACTTTGTCTATCTCCAAGAGTAAAGCAGAGGAAAAAGAAGAGATATGACATAATTGAAAAAGGATCCGAGACTTTTATTGAGTATTTCATTGAGTATTTGATCAATATGAATATAACCAGCTAATGGGCTATATATAAGGAAACAAAACAAAATCTATTAAGGCTAAGTAATATAATGCTTAATTGTCTCCAGCTGATTAATTAATTTTAATTTTTCTATTACTCTCTTATTTTACTATTTCAATTGTATTATGACTTGTGTCCTTTTTTGCCCCCTCAAATTTATGAGAGGTCTTGAGACAATTCTGAGTTTGAGTTACTTTTCAAAGGTAGTTGTTGATAGTATATTATTTATAACTTCAAGAACTTGATTTTATATGGACAACAATGGAATTGGATATAATATTATGTATTTATCATTTTTTAAGTATTACTTGTTAGTAGTTAATTACGAGAAATAGGACTTTTGCTTATGTGTAGTTTGTATTGGGTTCCAATGAGGGACTATAACTACAAGTTATTACTATTTTTACGAACGGGTTTGTTTTGGAGATATTGATGGTCTTACAATAGCAGTAAATCCGTGTACTTGCATTGCACGAGACTAAATTTTTCCTCTTGTAATAATCTTCATATCAAGTATGATTTTTAACAGCTAGCAAACATAATAACTTAACATTATTATGATATCTTTTTTACTTGTTTTATTTGCAACTATTCGATGAAATACCATTTTTCAAATTAATACAATGAAGTTGCTAATATATTTCTATAATATATATTAACAAGACTCACAACATAAACAGTTTTTTGATATATAAGTAACTATTAAGTGTAACAGTCCAGCCCACCCGTTAGCACGATATTGTTCGCTTTGGCACACAAGGCCTCACGATTTTGCCTTTGACGATAGGGATGATAGCTGAAGCCCCCCACACTCACTCGTCAAAACGCGTCATGCTAGGGAAAGGTATCCACACCCTTATAGAGCATGCTTCGTTCCCCTCCCCAACCGATGTGGGACCTTACATTAAGTATTAGTAGGTATTTTTTCACTAATAATGAGTAATCTCTGCCAAAAGGTTCAGACAATTTTAAAACACTACAAAATTAATCAAAATAGACCACATACTTTAACCACTACATTTATCTATATATTCATCAAAATGACAATTCAAAAATTTGCCAAAAATAAGATCTAACTGATGCCTAATGATCCCAGGATTGTCATCTTCAGCTTTATCTGAGTTATTAATATAATAACACTTACTACATTTAATTCAGTACATTAACAATACTGGGATTATAATTCCACACTTTGACTATAGTTTATGTCCCCATAAATAGGGATGTACATGGCTCGTTTTAGTTCGGGCCCAAAGCATTTTAGGGTATGTTGGCCCGAACCCGAAGTTGCCCGAAACTGACCCGGTTGGAGAGAGGAAATAAAACATGGGAAAGTTACTAAATTGGGACTGGGCCATAGCTCGGGTCACCCAATCCCAGCCCAGTGATGTCATACTTCTCCAGAGTCTAGACTTCTCCTCTCCTGTTATCCAAAGTAGCGCACATAGCCACGTACACAACCCTCTTCTCTGTCTACGCACTCGACGTAGCCACGCACCCTCAGAGCCCAGTCCCCTCTCAGCTCTTCCCCTCATGGCTCACAAATTGTGTCGCGACCCTTCCGCTCTCCCTCTCTATCTCTCACCAACTGCCGCACCCTTTCTCCCTCAGCCCTCTCTTTGTCTTTCACCAGTCATTGTCACGGTGCCCGTCACCACTCACCAGTCTCAAAGTCACGACGATACTGCATTGCTTTTCGCCTCTCAGTGACGACGACTGCTTCTCCCCTCTCGGTCACGATGGTGCTGCCTCTGGTCATCCTCTTTTTCTCTATCGCTGATCTTTTTCTTCTTCTCTTCTCTGACCTCTGTTCAAACTCAGATAAATAATTAATGTTCTGATTAGGGATTTTGATTATTGTTCTAATTAGGTGTTTATTGTTCTTCCTGTTTTAGTATTTGATTATTGTTTTGATTAGGTGTTTATTGTTCTAATAAGAATTTTGATTATTGTTCTGACTTTTGATTATTGGAACTTCTGATTAGGTGTTTATTATTCTTCTTGTTTCAATATTTGGTTATTATTTTGATTAGGTGTTTATTGTTCTAATCGGAATTTTGATTTTTGTTCTGACTCTTGTTTCTTGAAACTTTTAATTAGGTGTTTATTGTTCTTTCTGTTTCAGTATTTGATTATTGTTCTGATTTTGTTTTGATTATTGCTGAACTTTTAATGTGTTGCTGATCACTGCTAAATTTATTGTTGATTTTTTTATTTAGATAACGAACAATGGGATAAGGAGATAATTGTATTCCTCCACAAAACACCGAGGAGAACAAAACAATGGAAATTGAAGCTGAAAATCTTGCTGCTCCTGCTCCTGCTCCTGTTATTGATGCCTTAAAGGCCTAGTTTTCACTTGGTATAATTATGGACCAAAGGTATTTAGGTTTCATCGGGTCTAAGACCGGGTTATGGTATAAAAAATAGGTCCGGTACATGTTTTAGACCAAATCTGGGTTAGGACAAACCCGGTTTCATCCGGCCCATGAACACCCTTACCCCTAAATACATGACAATATGTCCAACCTTTAGCAGAGCACATTCCACATGAGAACAAATCCTCTCTAATCCAAAACACCATGACAAAAGATCAAAAAGAGCAATGACCAGTATGACAAAATACATGTAGATAAACCATAAACTAAACATTAACCCAAAATATTCAAGACATAAGTATGGCTCTCCTAAAATTTGGACACATCTAAAAAAAAGGGACAAACTTAAAATATAAGTCAACAAAACAAAGATAAGAACTAATTCGGAATTTCAGCCTTGTAGACCTAACCCAGCAGCTTATGATGGATAAAGATCTATCCTAACGGTCTTTAACTTTGATAATCTTTGAGGAAGGACCCATAGTTTCATCCAAGGCATTTTGAAAATTCACATCAAGATTTCACTTTACTTTGGAATGCATAGCATCATTACAAATATTAGACGCATCAATTTTGGTTGAATTATCTAGAAGGTGAGATAGAAGATCTTAAACACACAAAAGGAGAAAGTAATACTTAATTAATAAGAAGGAAGAGAAGAAACAATTCAATGACAGATTAAATCAACTAATTGTAACAAATTATTTAGACAAATACCCGAGTTTTCCCAACATCAAACTGGAATAATGATTCAATGTCATCACTTAATACCTCATTATGATCACCATCACCAAAAGCTTGATGGACAACTATTTGCTTTTAGGAATCCATTTCTATCTTAATATCATCAAGACCAGGAACAATTTCTTCTTTGCCCAGAGTAAAAGTATTATCATGTGTTGAAATATACTTTGTGTTAGATGGTTCAACTGGATTTAACCCAAAGACAGGAAGAGCCACATCCTTTTCAGAGAAAAAAAAAATCAAATCAACTATATAGTTATAGAATGTAAAAAAATCAAAGTCAAGAAAGCAAATAAAGTCAAAAAGCAAATTAATGAACAACCTTAATAGGTGTCACCTCATGTCAGCAAACTCAAACATAGAAATGATAGCTGAATCATCACAAATTCTTTTTACCCGAAAGGTTCCAAAGTATTTGTCTATACCAAGATATTTGGTATCCACTTTGAGAAATACTTTTTTACCTTCTAAGGTCTTAAATATGATAGGATAGTTATCTTCAGAAAGGACCTACACAATCACAAAATAAAAAAAGACAGCATCGATATCACAATCAATAGTTAATACTATGTAAAGAGAACCATAACAACTTCTATTTAGTGATTGACATCTACATTAGAAATCTTATGTCTACACTGGAATCCTTTTAAACCTCATTAAATAGGTCAACACATGACTTTTTAGGCAAGTAATGTAAGACCCGGTTAATTAATGGCTAATTAACTCATAAATGGGAATTTATTTTAGAAAGCTAAAAATATAATTTTTATGGCTAAATATGATAGAGGAGATTGAGACGAGAATTTCGGTACCAATTTTATAGAAATAAAACCAAGATTGGACCGAACGGGCCAAATCAGGCCAACCGGACCCAAAGTGGGCCCTTGACCCAACATAACTAAACCCTAAAACACTCATTTCAACACTCTCTCTCCTCACTTATCACTCAAACACGCTGAAAGGGGGAAGAAGGGAGGGGAAGAACACTCTCTCAAACTTCTATCTCTCACTTGATCTTCAAACCACCATAACTTTTGATCTAGAACTCTGATTGCCGCACCGTTTGCGGCCACACGTTCACCGCGGAGAGCTCTACATACAATCAATCTTGAGGTAAGCCACATTTTGCTCTTCAAATTTCCAGCTTTGATTTCAAGTCTCATGAGTAAAAATGTTGAGATTTTGGGCTCTTTGATGTTATAGGACCCAACTCTCTTGAAGAAGAAGGTTAATCTTGTCTCCTTAGACCTTGGGTGTAGTAAGATTCTCAACCCTAGTGTAATTTGTTGTTCTATGATGTTTTGGTATTGAGATGTTGTGTATGGATATGATGATTGTGGCTTAGGTTGTGTATATGTGAATATTGGGGATTGATTGAGACCTTGGAAAGCTTGAAAAGGGATTTTTGGTGGTAAAAAATCTGTTCTTGGAGGTGTTGAGACCTAGAGGACTTGTGGACAAGTGATTTGGAAGTGCTCCGGTTGAGCTTGGGAAATCGGCTAAGGTCTCAGTTTCTCGTATCTAATATGTAATATGGTAGGAAATACTTAGGCTAGAGGCCCTAAGATAGGAATTAAATTGATGATGTTGTTGAATGGTTGAGATATATGATGTGATCATATATGTGATTATGAATATTGATGCCTTGATTGTGTGATATATGAGAAACTGCATGTTGTGATATATGCTTGATGAATGATTGAGGTTGAATTGGTGGGTGGTACCATGTTGATGGTGAGTATGATGATGATTATGTATAATGATGTTTGATTTGGAAATGGTATTATCGGAAATTGGGATGAGGAAGGATGTGTGATATGATATTGTGTTTGCCCTGTAGCCATTTGATTGAGAAGTGTTAAAATGGTTGGACGGTAGTTTTGAAAATTTTGGTAAAGTGTCAATGTGTGAGTTGAGAATGGCTTAATGTTGATTTTGATACATTTTGATTGATTTCGAAAAAGGCAAAATTGGCATGTTTTGGTTGATTTTGAAAAGATTTGAAAATGGCTTGTTTTGAAAATGGCACCTTGTGGTTTTGTATGAAAACATGGTTTTTGGGCATATTTTGACGGGACATAACTTGGACTATGAATCCCCGTTTTGTATCAAACTTGTTTAGAAATAAAATTGGATCCGGGATGTCCATGCCGTTGGAAGAACGGGCGGAAAACGATTTAAAACGAGAAAGTTATGTCCGTCGGAAGGTTGGGGGTTGAATCTGTAAATTCTGCAGCTTTTAACTTGGAAAATTTTTAGCAGAATGACCCTCCGCGCGTAGGCGCACTTGGCACGTACGCGCCATTCTTCAAGAAGGCACCATCCACGCGTGCGCGTGGTGTGCGCGGGCGCGTCGATGCGCTGCACCAAATGCCCAACCATTTTCCCGAGAGTTGTGCCAGAGTTGTGCCAGTTTTGTGCCTGGGGCACAAATGTACCCGCGCGTACACACAGCTGACGCGTACGCGTCGTTTGGCTATTTTTCAATTTGCACGTCTGCGCGTATGACGCTTGCGCGTCGATGATTTTTGTAGCCATCCACGCGTGCGTGTGGAGTGCGCGTACGCGTGGCTCTGTTTTCATTCCAAAGTTGATTTTTGAGTTTTAAAAGCCAAATTTCATACTTCTAAGCCTCCGGTCTCACCACTTATGTCTTAAATCATTATGATATGCCTAGCAATGAGACAAGGAGCTAGTGAATGTGGTAACTTGCGAGTGAAGCAAGGGAAAAATGAATGATCAATGAGGATCAAAGATGATTATGTGAGATGTGGAGGATGGCGGTGGAAGTGCTTGTTATGCCATGGGCCGAAGGGCCGTAATTGTTAATGAATTGGCTGGTTATGGATTTAACCGTGAGCCGGATGGCTGGATTATTGCCGTGTTACGGCGGAGCCATGATTATGGCTAAGTATAAATGCATATATGCTATTGAATGAATTGTGAATGTTTGCACTTCCACTATCGGAGATGAGGGTTTCCCTGGGAGGAAGCAGTGGCTAGCCACCACGTGCTCCAGGTTGAGACTCGAAGCTCTTTTGACCCTATGTCGTCAGGGTGGCCGGGCACTGTGAAAGCCCCGGATGAGCTCACCCCCATAAATATTCACCAGTGAGGGTGATGGATATGGATCATGATTATGATCAAATTTGTATTGAGTATAACTCGAGTTGGGGAGACACGACAGAGGGACAGTCCAATGGTTAGCTACCAGGACTTGTCGGGTTGGCTCCATAACCGACAGATGATATCATCAGCCACTAGGGACAGGCATTCATCATATGCAACTATATGAATTATTTGAGATTGCCTATTTGACTGCATATTACTTGCTAATTGTCTAAATGCCTTATCTGTTCCTATTTGTATATCTCTTATTTGATTTAGCTGTGTTTGCTACATTATACTCCTGCTGGTAGTTGGGAGGTCTGAAAGAATTGGAAAGGGAAGTATTAGTTAGACTGAAGGATCTTTAGTCAGTTGCCACTTATGGTTTAGCTTGTTTATAATCTTTGATTTTATCTAGAGGAAGTCCTAGGATTACCTTCGGCTTTCCTCTATTATTACATGTTATATATGGGGAACTGTTACCATGCTGGGGACCTCTGGTTCTCACCCATGCGGATTTTGTGGTTTTCAGATGCAGGACGCGAAGCTTCTCGTTGAGGCATGCTGGAGACTTCTGGATTAGCGAAGATCCTTATTCTCGGGACTCTGTTTTGATTTTATGATTTCTCTTAGATACTTTTATCTCCATTGAATAATATAAACTGTGATGACTCCTCTTAGAGGGGATTTTGGAGACTAGATTCTTTGTTTTTGTGTCCTTTTGGGTTTCCTTTGGGGTTTCCTTATTTTATTTTATGTATATATTGCTATGCTCGGACCGGTTATCTTCGCATCCGGATTTGAGTTTTGATATTCCCATTTTTGACACTCTTTTGTATATATATAATCTCGCGTTAGCTTATCCATGTTCGTTACGTTATCGATCGGAGTGTTGCACTTTCGAGTTACGGTTTTTGTTTACCCCTTTTTCTACAAAGGCTCCTAGTTATAATAAATCATTCATACTACTATACGTACTAAATTTTAATTCTAGAGGTCGTAATACCTTGCCATCTCGGAATTATGACTTAAGCATAAGACTCTGTATGGTAGGGTGTTACAAGTAAGTTATCTCACGATCAAATAAAACAAATATACCCTATCCAATATGATTAGACACTACCACTTTAAGCTATGGTCACAGTTTTAAAATAGAGTGACCATAGATAGGCTATGGTGATGCGAAAATCGTGACCATAGATTAGGCTATGGTCACGATTTTTCAAAAGGGTGACCATAACCTAATCTATAGTCACGATTTTAAAATAGGGTGACCATAGATTAGGCTATGGTCACGGATTTACAAAAGGGTGACCATAGATTAGGCTATGGTCACAGTTTTTTCGCGTGACCATAGAGTAACCTATGGTCACGGTAAAAACACGTGGCCTTAAAGTGTCAGAATTTAGGCACTGCAACCGTGACCATAGAAACTGTAACCATAGATAAAAAAAATTGTGACCATAGACCTATAGTCACGCCAAAATAGGCCATGGTGAAAACATCGTAACCATATACCTATTGGTCACCCTTTTCACTAGCTTTTTTAACGTAACCATAGAGCTTTTTTTTTATAGTGAACACAATCAGTAACATTGTTGGAACTACCATCTTTTCAAAATAGTTTTATCTCACAAATGTGTTGTATATACTAACCTTTGATTTCAAATTGATTTCAGTCTCAAAATTAATCTCAAATTTGAAATATCAATTGTTAATCAAAGATAAAAATTGTGAGATTTAAAATCAATCAATATTGAAGATGATTGGCATAAGTAAGTTTGGATTAGAGATGAATTATACACAACGAGTAAGCAACCAATTTCAATCAAGGAATCATCCTTAGCAACAGTGAATCACATCATAGCATCATCAAAATAAAAATATTTAGCATGATAGATTAGGATATTTACCTTGGCATAGGTTAAGAATTCTTAGAAAGGATTATTTATTCATAGATTGCAATGTAAATAAGCTACTATGTGATTCATGTCATTTGGCAAATTAGAAAAGACTATCTTTTAATTACAGTACTATAAAAATAAATGACTATTTTGATTTGATTCACATAGACATCTAAAGTCCAATTTTAGTTTCATCAACTGAAGGGCATAAATATTTCTTAACATTTTCTCTATGAAATCCAATTAAAAAATATCTTATTTGGTTTTAAATTTTGTCAATTATGCCAAAGAGCAATTTAATAAACAAGTGAAGTGTATAAGAACTGACATTGTGCCAAAATTATTCTTTCTACAAAACTATTTTTCTCATTTGGAATGTCACTTCAGACTTTCATATATAAAAATACTAGAGCAACACATATTAGAAGTGACTAGAGCACTATTGTGTGAATATGAAATTTCAAATTGTTGTTGGCAATATTCAACTGCTCATGCCACATATTTAATAAACAGACTTTCAAGCACTGTTTTGATAGATATTAGTCCTTATATTCTTCTCTATGGCAATCTATTTGATCTCTCATATTGAAGAGTGTTTGGCTACTTGGCATTTGCTTCCATTCTAAGACACTCTTGAGCAAAATTGGATCCTAGAGCCAAAAAATCTGCATTTTCGGGTTTTAAAATTGGAACCAAAGGGTTCATACTTATTGACCTAAAAACTAAACAAATTTTTGTGTTGAGAAATGTCATATTTTATGAAGAGAAATTTTATTTTCTAAAATATGCACACAACAAGGTAATTCACCTAAATGCATCTATGTATCCATCAGATTTCCATGATCCATTTCGTTATAATTCATTCGTACTAGATCAATATCAAATTTTACAAATCATCAATTAAAATCAAAACTCATTTTCTGAAAATGATTCCACTGCACAACTAAATTTAGATAATGCACAACTGCATTTAAAAGATGACGCAAGCACTTTACAGCATATGACGTTGCATAATCCTCAACACAATTTCACTACTAAAGATGTTTATCTAACAATGATTGAAGAAAATATTTCACTTGCATTACAACCACACACAACACCTATGGACATGCGTAACACCTAACCTATTTGTAAGGTTACCATTATATGATAGCAAAGACATATTACATTAGCAATTTCCTCATCAAATATCCTTTTCACAACAATTATCATATGATAAACTAAGTTCAAATTACAAATACATCTCACTAGCCATTATACAAAACCCATAACCTAGCACTTATGAGGAGGTTGCTATTCAACCTTGCTGGAGAGAGTCCATTCAAGTAGAATTAAAAGTTCTAAACTAGAATCATACTTAGTGCTTAATTGAACTCCTAAATAGTAAGAAAGTTGTGGGTTGCAAGTAGGTCTTTCGTGTGAAATTCAATCTGGATGGTTCAATAGAAAGGCATAAAGCATGCCTGGTGGTGCGGTATTTGTAACCCACTAACTTACCGGCAAGTACACCGGGTCGTACCAAGTAATATCTTACGTGAGTAAGGGTCGATCCCACGAGGATTGATGGATTAAGCAACAATAGTGTTTGATAGGATTAGTTAGACAAACAGAAAAGAGTATTTGAATATTCAATCGTGCAGAAATTAAAATAGTAAAGTAAATAAATTAGGAAGAAAATATGGAGAAAATAGTTAAGGTTTCAGAGTTATTTATTTTTCTGGATTAACTTTTCTTACTAACTAATTTAATTATGCAGGATTTAATTTATGGCAAACTGTATGTGACTAGACCCTAATTCCTTAGACCTTCCTAGTCTCCTCTAAAATTCATTAACTGCCAATTCCTTGGTCAATTAATTCCAATTAGAGGGTGATAATCAATTTCTAGTTTATATGCCACAAAAACTCTAATTACCCAAAAATAAAAGGATTATATGTCACGTATCCCGCTAAATCCAGATAATTAAAATTTGGGAGAAATTGTTTTCAAGCTGTTGTTTAAGTAAAGAACTTTTCCAAGTTTTACAAGAACTCAAATAGAAAGAGGGTCATACTTCCGTTCCACCCAAATTCATAAGATAAATAGCGAAAATAATTCTTAAATTATAAATCCATACATGAATTAAAATAAAAAAAAAGCAATAAAATCAATCCATAGAAATAGACAGAGCTCCTAACCTTAACAATGAAGGATTAGTTGCTCATAGTTCAGAGAAGAAAACTAGGATTCTGATAAAATGTATCACCCCCCAATCTGATGGCATCAGATCCTTTTTTATAACTAATCCTAATAAATTTAAAATCTAATATTTAAAAGTAAACTTAAAATAATATCTTTTTCTAATTTAAGATTTGAATTTAAATTCGAATTAATTAACAAGTCTTCAACTGATGGGTGGGGACCACTTGATTTGTCCATTCTGTAGCTTCTAATCTGTGTTTTTTGCGCTGAAAACTGAGTTAAAACAGCCCAAAAATTGTCCCCAGCGTTTTCTATCAATTCTGCAGATCGCTCATGTGACGCGTCCGCGTCGTCCACACGTTCGCGTCATTTGTGCAGATTCCAGTCCACGCATTCGTGTCAGGCACGCGATCGCGTCATTGCGATTTCCTCCATTCCGCGCGGTCGTGTGAGCCATGCGTCCGCGTCGGTATTCGCTGGTCATCTCCTTGGCTTCTTCTCTTTCTCTGCAGAAACTTCATCAAATCCATCCGAATGCTACCTAAATTAAATAAAATTTCACAAAACTCAAAATAGCATCCATAGTGGCTAAAATATAATTAATTCTTAATTAAACTCAACAAATTAGATGCAAATTTACTAGGAAAAGATAGGAAAGATGCTCACGCATCACAACACCAAACTTAAACTGTTGCTTGTCCTCAAGCAACCAAAACTAATATAAGCTTAGGATGTGAATTTGCATGAGAATGAGAGTTCGATTAAGCCCATGTCTTCTTTTATAGTGGGGTTTACAACTGCAATCCTGAACAGTTTTGGCATCTCACTTTATCTTTTGAAGTTTAGAATGATTGACATCCATAGGAACTCAGAATTCAGATAGTGTTATTGATTCTCCTAGTTCAGTATGTTGATTCTTGAACACAGCTACTTTATGAGTCTTGACTGTGACCCTAAGAATTTTGTTTTCCAGTATTACCACCGGATACATAAATGCCACAGACACATAACTGGGTGAACCTTTTCAGATTGTGACTCAGCTTTGCTAGAGTCCCCAGTTAGAGGTGCCCAGAGTTCTTAAGCACACTCTTTTTGCTTTGGATCACGACTTTAACCGCTCAGTCTCAAGCTTTTCACTTGACACCTTCACGCCACAGGCACATGGTTAGGGACATCTTGATTTAGCCGCTTAGGCCAGGATTTTATTCCTTTGGGCCCTCCTATCCATTAATGCTCAAAGCCTTGGATTTTTTTTATCCTTTGCCTTTTAGTTTAAAGGGTTATTAGCTTTTTCTGCTTGCTTTTTTCTTTTTCTCTCTTTGTATATATTTTTTTCTATATATTTTTTTTCGCAAGCTTTGTGTTTTTCACTGCTTTTTCTTGCTTCAAGAATCAATTTTATGATTTTTCAGATTATCAATAACATTTCTCTTTTTTTCATCATTCTTTCAAGAGCCAACAATTTTAACATTCATAAGTTCACTATAAAAAATATGCACTGTTCATGTCATGCATTCAGAATCATAGAAAATACCACCACATTTAAGTAAATAAGAATATTCTTCAATATAGACCCATTTTCTCATGCAATACATCACTCCTGTAATTTTTTTTAAGCTTAGTGAGTAATACATGAGACATCTTTTCAGAATTAAGCAATTAAGAGAAAACTAAACTAGTCCTAGGATTCTAACTAATAAAAGATCATGCAGCAAACAAAGCAAAATAGCAGAAAACCAGAACATAACATAGTAAAAGCGGGAAGGAATATAGAATGAAAGGAACTCAACCACCTTAGTTATCCTAGCGGACGTTTTATTTTTCAGGTTGTGCTCCTCCGTAAAGATGATTCGCCTCCCTTTGGTGCCATAAGAATAGACAGAAAACCTATAAGCGAAGCGTCAACACCAAACTTAAGGGATTGCTTGTCCTCAAGCAAAGAAGAACTGAAAATAAAAAGAGACAAATATTAAGATGAAAGAAAAATAAAAGGATAAGAGAATAAGAGAGAATTAGGATTGGGAGAGAGAGAAAGAAAACTGGGCGGCGCAAACGATGCGTTCGTGTACAGCACGCGATCGCGTACGTCGCGCATTCTTCATAACGACGCGTTAGCGTCAGGCACGCGTCCGCGTGCCCTGGATTTTGTGCGATTCGCGCGAAGCCAGCCGCGCGCCCGCGTGACTTTATGTTCGCATGGCTTGGGAGCCAAATTTTCATACGACGCGTTCGCGTCATGCACGCGCACGTGTGGATGGCCATATGTGCAACTGACGCGAACGCGTCAGTCACGCGTCCGCGTGACCAAATTTGTGCTTTTAGCACACTTCTTGCGCCAAGCCGGCACAACTCTCTGCCCAAACGCTCTTTTACGTCAAATTTGCAGGTCACGTGTTCGCGTCGGTGACGCGCCCGCGTGAATTGCGAAAATCACAAACGACGCGAACGCGTGGGGTATGCGTTCGCGTGGGATCGTTTGTGCAAAAGGCATGAGTCCAGCTCCACTCCCGCGCAACTCTCTGTCAATTTTTATTTTTTTACGCACACATGATTGATGCGTTCGCGTCAATGACGCTTGCGCGTCGTGTGCCCCCCCCCCTTTTTTTGAAAAATAGCTTGAGGTGTTCGGTTTCTAGAAGAACATAGCTGCATGATCAGAAAATTAGTAAGAACTCAATAAAAATAAAATAAAATAACTAAGAAAACTACTACTACAAAAAATAGCTAAGGATACGAAGTTATCGGGTTGCCTCCCGACAAGTGCTTCTTTATCGTCACTAGCTTGACAGTCAGCTCTTCTAAGGAGGAGGATCATAGGGGCTCAGCTCTTCACCCCTTACTTTGAACTTCTTTCCTGTGTCTCCATAACGTAGCTTAGTATGCTCCAGAGAGAGGATTCTGATTACTATATAAACCCATGCTGGATTGCTGGTCAACACCACCTTCATTCCTGGGGAGAAACCTTCAGTGGGGATCTTTTTGTTTCTCCATCCTCTGGGTATTTTTTTTCTTTTTTGGGACCTCCTCCTTGGTGGATGATGCAGTTCCAACACCAAACTTAGGTTTGATGTTAGGCAGAATTTTATCGGTTGTCACCACAGGAGGTTTGAGTTACAAATTCTGCTGTGCATCATCAGGGGGTTCTTGAAGGTTTGGATCAATAAGCTCAGCCTGCATGCACCTCTCTTCTTCACCTGTTGAATGTACATCTTTGAAGACATGAAAAACTAGTTGCTCATTATGCACTCTAAGCACTAATTCACCCACTTCTACATCAATTAGAGCTCTTCCAGTGGCTAGGAATAGTCTTCCTAGAATTATAGAGGCATTCTCATCCTCCCCTGTATCAAGAATCACAAAATCTGCTGGGAGGAAGAACTTACCCACTTTGACCAAGATATTCTCCACTAATCCGTATGCAGGCTTCATAGATTTGTCCGCCATCTGTAATGCTATCTTTGTGGGTTGTACCTCTTGGATCTGTAGCTTCTTCATCACAGACAAGGGCATTAAATTGATGCTTGCTCCCAGATCACATAACGCTTTCTCAAAGGTTGTGCTCCCAATGGTGCATGGAATTTGAAAGCTCCCTGGATCTGGCATCTTCTTTGGTAAGTTATTCTAAATGATGGCACTGCATTCTTTAGTCAGGACTACTGTCTCATCTCCCTTTAAAGGCTTCTTCTTTGACAACAGCCCCTTCATGAACTTGGCATAGAGAGGCATTTGTTCCAAAACCTCAGCAAAAGGAATATTTATTTGCAGCTTTCTGAAGACTTCCAAGAACTTTGAAAACTATTTGTCCTTGGTCTCCTTTTGAAGTCTCTGAGGATATGGAATTTTAGGCTTATACTCAGGAGCTTTTGGCAAAGTAGGATAAGTGTCAAGAGAGTCTGGGAATGGGTTATCCGCACACTTTGGAGGGGCGTGTTCTACTTCTTCCTTCTTCTCCTCTGGGGCTTCTTTTTCAACTAGCTCTTCATTGACCTTGGCCTCAGAGCCAGCTACTTTACCACTTCTCAATTGAATAGCCTTGCAATCTTCTCCTGGGTTCACCACTGTATCACCTTGAAATGTACTTGCAGACCTCTCAAGTATTTGCTTGCTCAGTTGGCCCACTAGCACCTCTAAGTTTCTAATGGAGGCTCTGGTTTCCTGCATAACTTGTGCTTCCGTACTTGCCACTTGTTCACTTATTACGGTGATAGCCTTGCATTCCTCTCTTGGATTTGGAATTGTGTTACCAGGAAGGCTATTAGTGGTCCTCTGATCAATTTCATTAACCTTTGTGGCTAATTGACCCATTTGAATCTCCAGGTTCTTGATGGATGCTCTGGTTTCCTGTCTAAAACCTGTCAATATTGCTTCCAAATCATTGTTCTACTGGAGACCGCCCTGAGAACTATTGTTGAAGTTTTGAGGTCTCTGAGGTTGGTCCCTCCACCCAAAGTTTGGGTAATTTCTCCATCCCTGGTTGTATGTCTTAGAATATGGATCATTGTTGGGATTTCTAGGGCCACTCCCCATGTAATTCACTTGTTCATAAGAAGGTTGAGCATAATCATGATTATCATTTTGAACAAAATTACCTGCCATGTCATAGGAGATTTCCTGTGGTGGATTTTGGGTGTTGATAGCTGAGACTTGCATGCCACCCATCTGTTGAGTAAGTAGATTTATTTGCTGAGACATAAGCTTGTTCTGAGCAAGAAGAGCATTCACAGCTTCTACTTCCAACACGCTTCTCTTCTGAGAGGTCTCAGAGTTCACAGGATTCCTGTTAGATGAGTATAAATATTGGTTGCTTGCAACCAATTCAATCAGCTCAATGGTCTCCTCTGGTGTCTTCTTCTTGTGCAGTGAACCGCCTGCAGAAGTATCTAAGCTCATCTTAGACATCTCACCCAAGCCTTCATAAAAAATATCTAGTTGAGTCCACTTGGAGAACATGTCCGGAGGGCATTGCCTAGTCAGTAGCTTGTCTCTCTCCCAAGCTTCATACAGAGTTTCACCATCCTTCTGCCTGAAGGTCTGAACCTCCAACCTAAGCTTAGTCAGCTTCTTTGGTGGGAAAAATTTAGTGAGAAACTCAGTAACAACCTTGTCCCAAGTATCCAAACTCTCCTTTGGTTGGGAATCTAGCCATAGCTTTGCTTTATCCCTCAGAGCAAACGGGAAGAGCATGAGTCTGTACACCTCTGGGTTCACTCCATTTGTCTTCACAGTATCACATATCTGCAGAAAATCAGAAATAAACTGATTTGGATCTTCATGAGGAAGTCCATGATACTGGCAGTTCTGTTGCACCAGGGTGACCAATTGTGGCTTCAACTCAAAGTTGTTTGCAGCTATAGGAGGTACCACAATGCTTTTTCCATAAAGATCCGCAGTAGGGGCAGAATAAGAGCCAAGCACTCTCCTTTGTTGATCATTCCATTCGGATTTGCCACATTGACATTAGCATTATTATTAGGATCCATAGTGGATTCTGTAGCCTTGTAAAATCTTGCTTGTTGCAAACGCCGCCTGAAAGTTCTTTCAGGTTCAGGATCAAAGTCTAAGAGATGTTCCTTATCTCTATTCCTGCGCATACACAAGCAAAAAACAAGAAAAAAATGGGACTCTCTACGTCAGAGTGCAGAGAAGTCCCTGTGAAGTAACCTGTGTAAAATAATAAAATAAAAATACTAAATAAATAAATAAAAAAAATTCAAAAATTTAAAAAAAAAATAAACAGAAAGATTAAAATAAAATTAACTGGGTAACACTAAACTTAATTTCAGGAATTAAGGAAAAATATTAATACTAAATTTTTTTATTTATTTTTTTAATCAAATAATAAAAGTAAAATAAAAAAAAAGGTTACAGTATAAAGGGGAGGGGGTAAACGAAAAAGAAAAGGAAAAAAAATAATGTAAACGAACAAAAAAGAAAAAAGCAGCGTAAAAGAAAAAAAAAAAGAAAAAAGTAACGTAAAGGGAAAAAATGAAAAAAGTAACGAAAAAAAATGCAAAATAAAAATTAATAATAAAGAAATATAAAAAAAATTATCTAATCTAAGCAATCAAACAACGAATAGTTGTTAATCACTATCAATTCCCGGCAAGTGCATCGGGTCGTACCAAGTAATACCTTACATGAGTAAGGGTCGATCCCACGAGAATTGATAGATTAAGCAACAATAGTGTTTGATAGGATTAGTTAGACAAACAGAAAAGAGTATTTGAATATTCAATCGTGCAGAAATTAAAATAGTAAAGTAAATAAATTAGGAAGAAAATATGGAGAAAATAGTTAAGGCTTTAGAATTATCTATTTTTTCGAATTAACTTTTCTTACTAACTAATTTAATTATGCAGAATTTAATTTATGGCAAACTGTATGTGACTAGACCCTAATTTCTTAGACCTTCCTAGTCTCCTCTAAAATTCATTAACTGCCAATTTCTTGGTCAATTAATTCCAATTAGAGGGTGATAATCAATTTCTAGTTTATATGCCACAAAAACTCTAATTACCCAAAAATAAAAGGATTATATGTCACGTATCCCGCTAAATCCAGATAATTAAAATTTGGGAGAAATTGTTTTTAAGCTGTTGTTCAAGTAAAGAGTTTTTCCAAGTTTTACAAGAACTCAAATAGAAAGAGGGTCATACTTCTGTTCCACCCAAATTCATAAGATAAAGAGCGAAAATAATTCTTAAATTATAAATCTATACATGAATTAAAATAAAAAAAAGCAATAAAATTAATCCATAGAAATAGACAGAGCTCCTAACCTTAACAATGAAGGATTAGTTGCTCATAGTTCAGAGAAGAAAACTAGGATTCTGATAAAATGTACCGCCCCCCAATCTGATGGCATCAGATCCCTTTTTATAACTAATCCTAATAAATTTAAAATCTAATATTTAAAATTAAACTTAAAATAATATCTTTTCCTAATTTAAGATTTGAATTTAAATTCGAATTAATTAACAAGTCTTCAACTGATGGGTGGGGACCACTTGATTTGTCCAATCTGCAGCTTCTAATCTGTGTTTTCTAGGCTGAAAACTGAGTTAAAACAGCCCAGAAATTGTCCCAGCATTTTTTGTCAATTCTGCAGATCGCTCATGTCCTGCGTCGTCCACGCATTCGCGTCATTTGTGCAGATTCCAGTCCACGCATTCGCGTCAGGCACGCGATCGCGTCATTGCGATTTCCTCCATTCCGCGCGGTCGCGTGAGCCATGCGTCCGCGTCGGTATTCGCTGGTCATCTCCTTGGCTTCTTCTCTTTCTCTGCAGAAACTTCATCAAATCCATCCGAATGCTACCTAAATTAAATAAAATTGTACAAAACTCAAAATAGCATCCATAGTGGCTAAAATATAATAATTCTTAATTAAACTCAACAAATTAGATGCAAATTTACTAGGAAAAGATAGGAAAGATGCTCACGCATCACCTGGTTGCAAAAGGGTTCACACAAGTGCAAGGTATGGATTATGGTGACACATTTAGTCTAATTATGAAAATCACTACACCGAGATTGATGTTGGCAGTTGCAGCAGTGAGAAATTGACACTTAAAGCAGTTAGATGTTAGTATTACCTTCCTACATGGTAATCTTGATAAGGAAGTATACATGAAGTTACCACCTGGATTGGAAGTTTCAAAACTAGGATTGGTGTGAAAATTGCAAAAATTATTATATGATTGAAGCAAGCAAGTAGACCATAGAACATCAAATTGTCTCAAACACTGACTGAAGTAGGCTATGGTTAGAGTATAGATGATTACTCTATCTTTAATTTATTGAGACAAAAAAAGGCTTCACTGTCATTTTAGTGTAGATGGATAATCTAGTTCTCACAGGAAATGATGTTGGTGAAATTGACTCTATGAAATTCATTTTGCATGAAAGGTTCAAATCAAGGACCTTGGGGATCTAAAATACATTTTAGGAATGGAGGTTGGAAGGTTTAAAGTTGGAATTCATATCTACTAAAGAAAATATGCTACAGATCTACTTAAGGATTTTGGCTATTTTAACTATAAACGTCTCTTAACACCTATTGATTAAACTCAAAATGGACCAAAGAATCTGGCACTACACTCCCTAATCGTACCATCTATAGATAACTCATTGGCAAACTCCTCTATCTTACAAACACTATTAGACTTAATCTTTTATATGCAGTAGGAAGACTTTGTCAGTTCTTAGATTATGTGACTACTTTTCATCTGTAAGCTGCATTAAGAGTCCTAAAATACTTGAAGGGCAATCCCACAGCTGGCTTATTCTTTCCATCATCCTCATATATGCATATTTTTTAGGTTTTGTGAATGTTAATTAGGATGGGCAACATGTGTAGATACTAGCAGATCCATCTCTGGTTACTGCTTTATGCATGAAAATTCATTAATTAGTTAGAAAAATAAAAAACAAACCACTGTTACAAAATATTCAAACTCGAGAAAAACAACTAGTTAGCGAGAGGTTAATGAGAAAATTAGTTTCTCACAAATTGAGTTTTGTAGCTAAAAGAAGACACTACAACAAATTTGGGTTGATGCAACTCTTTGAAAACGTTGCCTATAATACAGAAAAGTGTTACCTTTGATCAAAGGCAACACTTTCTGACAAAACGCAACGCTTTTTGGGGGGTTGGCTATACGGCCGTTACCTTTGGTCTAAGGCAACGCTTTTGTGTATCAAAGGGAACCCTTTTTATGGCAACATTCAAAAAACGTTGCCTTTTCTACAAAAAAAGTAACTCCACAAAAGCGTTGCCTTAGGGGACCCAAACACAACGCTTTAGATAAGACTTTATGGCAACACTTTTTACAAGTTGTATTTTCTAATACATAAAGCAACATTTGTCCAGATTTTTTTAAGTTACCTTTTCATATACCTAAAGCAACATTTATATAAGTTTTTTCTAGTTATTTTTTCATATACCTAAAACAACACTTGTCCAGGTTTTTTTTAAGTTACTTTCTTCATAGACCTAAAGCAACACTTATCTAAGTTTATTTGCAGTTGTCTTTCTCTAATACCTAAAGCAACACCTCATTGAGTTTTTCTTAGATTCTCTTTTTTTATATCTAAAGCAATATATTTTTTACCTTTGTTATATGTATATGACATTTGAAGAATATATAGCACACACTAACAATATTTAAATATTTAAATTCAATTTAATCAATATAGGGAGAATAAGCTAATAATATATATTGCATATATATAGAAAGGTCTTCCAAGTACCAATTAATATACTTGCTAAGTTACCAAGTCAAATAAATAAACATAAGTAACAAAATACATATTTTTCCTGCTGTGCGATATTGCAAATTTGGCAATGCACCTTGCATGTGTATTTCATCACCAATAAGGCAGTAATCAACACACTTACACCCCATGAAAAATGAACCTAATTCTAAATCTCAGCATACCAACTAATAGAAAACTATAACCGAACTACTTGCTTGAGATCATATGGTGCTATTCACAAAATTCTATGGTCACAAGTAGGATATCAACTTGTTTCCATTTGTTCCCCACCTTCCTCACCATTTGATTTTGTTGCTTCAGCACCATTGGCATCTTCAGGGGGTGGTGGCAATGTTCTCTTCACAACACTCTATGAGCTATGTAACAAAAGCAAAGCACACCAAAACTCTAATTAGAACTACTCAAATAAATGCTAAACACATGTGAAGATAGACAACAAATTCAAAAGCATATCACTGAGTTCATCGATTGTCAATGTCAAACATAAAAATGACATAACATAGCAGAGTGATTCTATGGCTTAATAATTCATGCACCATCATAATTACTTTTCTCATTTCAAAACAAATGCAACCAATCAAGAATTGACATACCCCAAATTCACATTGAACAAGGAACTTAGAAGACAAGGTTTTGTCATTTATGTTATAGGCTACAAGGACTCAGATATGGGTTCAAGGATGATTAATCACTTTTCCTTATGAGTTTCTGAATCATACTAAGATGAATTCAGAGCTAAGCATTTTCCATAGTATTTAGAAGTTATGTAATAATGTCAAGGTACCTATTAATTCTCAGAAATATTCTATTACTTATATGTTAGTGTGTTACTGCTAACTAGTTTACTAAAGTGAAAGACAAGGTTAAGTGGGTAAAAGCTAAAAAGTTGAGAGCAAATATAACTTGTAAACATTATTGGCAACATAGGGGAAATTTCGACTATGTTGGTGGGCCTGATGTTGATTATGTTGAGAATCTCAGCTTTTGCTAGATCATGGCTTTTAACACTTTCCAAGAACTCATTGATGCTCTCTCTTGTTTGATCACGAGCAGCAGTATCAAAAGTAAAAGGACTACTTTGTAGTTGAAAAACAAGACAGACAAAAAGAAAATCATACCATGTTCATCTAGTCTGATAGATGTTCCCCTACAGAAGCTAGTGCCTTATTGCGGTGCCTCAACCCCGCATCCAAAGTTGCCTCCAAGTTAGTAAGGCACGACGAAACCTATATCCAAAAAAGCAAAGTCTTGACCCCTAGAACATCATTGCAAGAATATGCAAAACTCAACAGTTAAAACTTAAAAAACAACATCCCACTGATAAATTTTAAACCAGATAGAATTAAATAAGGGGGTTAAAAATAAGGAAAGAGTACTAATATGTCAATAACGATAAATATGGTGCATATCTACACTCCTAAACTTCGAAATTAAACTGAGAATATGCTTGCTACAAAACATCAAGAAGAAAAATAAATAAATAAATACCTTCTGCAATACAATCTTGAATTCGAGGAGTTCATTATATGATTGCCGAAGTTTGTCACTGTTGTAATTCATTTCAATTAGCTCATGTTCATGTTCAGCAAGTTGTATCTGGTTAAAGTGAAATCAAATAGAATTTAAATCAGAGCACACCCACCAACTTAAATAACAGCAGCATGTCATTGCTGGTAGCTTGAGAACATCAAATACAAAATCTTTGGAAATAATTGAATATTATACACACACAAGAATGGATAGCAACATAAAGAATGTCTTATGAGCAACAAGAACAAAATCCACAGAATTCCAATAATGTTAAGAGCAAGGATAGTTCAATATATTACGTATGCACATGAAGATGGGAATTGCGAAAGTTATTTATGTTATGAGAAGCACTAACATTGTCTTTCTTAGTTTTCAAAATACAGCACTAACATAGATACATAGTAGTAACAAGTGCATAAAATTAGCATTAGCATAAAAAACAAGGCAAAGAAAAGTTCTAACATTCATTCATGGTTATGCTGAGTGAGGTTCCACCAATTGACCTTCCTTTATAACTTTGCGATGATCCAACCCAACAGAATCGAGATTTAGATGTGGAAAAAGGTACCGAACTTGATCAACAGCATTTTGAAATGACACCTTCATCGATTTGTTCCATTTTGAAGAAGAAATGTTCCATCACATCTTAATTCTGAGCCAATGTTAAGCTAATATACAAAGGTATTTGTGAGAAGAAATAGCATGAAACTTTGTAGTGCTTTTTTAAATTAAAAAATAGAAAAATGAGACTTAATCATCCATTTAGTATTCAAATTATAAAATGGATTTTTTAAATACAAACAATTTAATAGTAAATAACTAGCAACAAACCTATGGCTAGTTGAAACCAATGAACATACCAATTAATCACTATGCCATGACTAATAAACACCTCTAAAAAGTTATTTTACAATTCAAAAAACAGTTACACAAGTCTTATGTAAAATTTGCACATACCTCAAAAATATTAGAATACCTCAGAAGGTTTAGTACCCCATAAAAACACTCGCAGTCGAAATTGAGGCAAGCCATATGCTCCAATGGCCAGAATTCCCAAGCTACACCACATATTACATCAGCATCTCCCTACAAGACAACAATGATGATATATATGACATCAAATAGCATTCAGCAGAAAACTAAAGAAAAAAAAAGACACCTTGAAAATTAAAATTTTAATGGTGTCACAAACTGCTCTTTTTGTTCCTTCTTTCTTGTTCTTTTTCCTTTAACTTAAATCCTACTGAAAAGCAGTGAAAAACTTGAAATTCAACAAAACATCAATCAAGCCATTCCAAACAAATTGAAATTCTAGACTCAAGAATCATAATAGCATGCGTAATTACCTATGAACTAAGACAAATGCTGATAAAAAAATACTAAGTTTAATCTAAATTAACCTAATTAGCAAAAATAAGTTTGAATAAATAAAATTACTAAGTAAAAATTAAAATCCAACTAAAATGTAATAAATTAAATCAGATAACAGCAAAATGGGTTTTTGCAAAATCCTGAAAATTGAAGAACAGAGTAACAAGGCAGGGGTGAGGAGGTTACACTTGAGGAGTGGTCGCCGTGTTGCCAGAGCAATAGACCAGCGGAGGGGTGGTCGCTGTGTTGCGTCAAAGCTCGCCAACGGAACAGAGG
The DNA here is from genome assembly GCF_000816755.2 of Arachis ipaensis. Lineage (NCBI taxonomy): Eukaryota > Viridiplantae > Streptophyta > Magnoliopsida > Fabales > Fabaceae > Arachis > Arachis ipaensis. The sequence goes on along the minus strand of NC_029794.2, from coordinate 19,891,031 downwards.
TTGCTATGGTTCTGCATGCATCTCCGGTTCGCGAAGAGAAGGATGCGAGAAAAGAGAAGAAGAGGAAGAAGGAGAAGAGAAAGGAGAGGGGTTTCTCGCCGGAGGTGGTTCCGCAGAACGTGGAGCGCACCGCGCCATCGCCATGGAGAAGCCTGCGTGGAGAAGAGCACCGCACCGTCGCCGTGGAGGAGTGCACTGCGCCGTCGCCGTGGAGGAGTGCACTGCGCCGTCGCCATGGAGGAACTGCTGTCGCCGTTAGCGTCGTCGATTATTGGAGCTGACAATGGAGAAAGGAGAGAAAGGGATCGTGCGTGGGTGTTACTAGCTTCAGTGGCTTGGTTATTTAGGGCTTAGGTATTCTCTTTTCACTGATAAACAATTTTGTTTTTTTTTAAGTTATTATTTGATAGGAAAAATAATTAGTGGGAAAATAATTAAAAGTTTTTCTCTAAAATTTTTAACTATGGATAATTTTAGGCAATTTTTTATAAATGTTATTTGTTAAATTTTTTTGACAACCTTTATAAAATGTTGTATTTTTATTTAAAAGTGTTGTCTTAAAGTTTTTATATTGCAACATTTTGTAAAAGTTGTTTTAGATATCAAAGGAAACTTTTTTTATGGGTGACCAAAAATTTTGTTATCTTTGCCTTACTCAAAAGTAACTCGTAAAAAATGTTGTCTTTGCCTATCTAAAGCAACTTTTGTTAAATGTTGCTTCGAATAAGGGTTACCTTAGGACAAAAATGTTGTAGTGAGAGGAAAAAAATTTTTTCTCACTAAGTTGTCACAAATTAATTAGCATGCAACAATTTTCTAGCAAATCAGTCACTTAGGAGTTCAATCGAATAAAAGTAAAGTAGTGATAGATATTATTATCACGGGTTTGCGACTTGAAATTAGGGAGAAAAGTATTGGTTGCTAGGGCAGCTAATCCGTCACAAAATTTATTTTGCGTTAAATTAGCGATAGTTTTTCGACTATTTTTGTGGTAGCTATTAGTTAATCGAACTTATTCTAGTAGTGATACTACCACATGTGAGGCTCCATGGTTGTCATTCTTAGTGTCCTTTATTGGTTTTCCACTCCAAAAAGGCCAATTACAGTTATTTTACGATAATTAATCGGTTATTCATATTGCCAACATTCCTATCTTCTATGAAATAACAAAACATATTAAAGTTGATTGTCATATTGTAAAAGAAAAACTTCATGCAAGTGTGATTCGTCTAATATCAGTGAATTCCAAAGAACCACTTGAAGACTTTCTCACGAAAGTTCCAGCACCTAGACCCTTCTGAACTAATATTGGCAAGGTCGAATTGATGAACTTGTACAATCCAAGCTTGAAGGAGGGTGTGACCTAGCTTGTATCTTTTATAGCAATGAGGTGATTTAAATATTTATGATTAGTTAGTTAGTGTAGCTCAATTCTATTGTAGTTGGTTAGAAGAAGTTAGTTAGAGTTTTTACAATTAGAAAGAGTTAGTTAGAATCTGTTATTTAACTTGTGGCTAAAATTGTTTGTGTAGCAAGTATATAAGCAAGAAGGTTTAGCTTCATTATTAGGATTTTCACCGTTCTTCAGCTTGTGTAACGACAATACTAACACACACATCAAGCATTACTAGCAAAGTAGTAGCAATTAAGATTATTAATCTATAACCCAATTTATGTTTGTTAGAAATACGTTGTTAATTTATTTCTAAACTCAACCATTTTTTTTGTCTTATCTCCTTTTAGAAATACCCTTGTTCTTTCCATCGTTTTCTTTTCGTTTCATTTTCAAAACCAAACAATGCATATATAATAAAAGGGTCATGAATTTATGAAATGATGTGTTGAACTTAGCTGGCAGTGGCACCAATTCAAAGATTCACACACATGGGTTCCAAACTTCAAATGCACTATATTGATTAATTTATGTTGTACTGTATTATTCGGGTGCAAAACGATTGAACAAGAGTAGAAAGGATCAAGAAAAAGAGGAACAGATCAAAAAGTGATGGCGTCATGTCCACCTGAAATTGGCAATGATCATGCTCCTCTTACAAAGTTATTTGCACAGTATTTTACCCTCGTTTATTATTTTTTTCATTTTAAACTTTTTCCCTTATTTTTAATTATTTTTTCTTTCTCTTTTCACAA
>NC_029794.2:19885790-19888027 GCF_000816755.2 Arachis ipaensis | reverse complement strand
TTTACACATTTTTAAATAAATTATCACATCTTTTTCAGAAGATATAAATAAAAAAAGGTTTACAAATAAAACGTTCAATTATATAAAATTCTTTTGGAATCTTGAGAGTATGTAAAATAGGAAATGAATATTACCGCTATTCTTATTTCTACAACATCATTTAATTTTTTTTTATATATTTGAGAAAATTTAGAGAATTAACTTTTAATTATTTAATATTGTCAATTTTAGAGTTTATAAATTTACTATTTAAGATCCAAAATTTAAAATAAATAAATTTAAGAAAGTTGACTAATGTTAACTAAAAAATTAGTTACTTAGCATTATTCTTTATGCCAACATAGAAAAAATAAATAAAGTATTAAATTAGTCTTCTACATTTGGGCGTAATCTTGTTTTGGTTCTTAAAGTTTAAAGTGTCTTATTTAAATATAAAAAAATTTCATTTAACTTCAATATAGTCGCACTGTGAGGTCAAAGTTAAATAATTAACGGAATATCCTACATGACAGTAGTACAAGAATAAGATCGATAATTTGGAGAACAAGTTCAAGCTCCATAGGCACAAAATTAACCGTAAATGCATCAATACATTTATTTATCATTTTTCTTACAATTTAAATGAAATATTTTATATAAAACTAAGGAGAATGATAAATAAATGCATTAATGCATCTACGGTTGATTTTGTACCTCTAAAACTTGTACTTGTTCTCCAAATTATTGACTTTGTTCTTGTACTGTTGTCATGTAGAACATTCTGTTAATTATTTAATTTTAACCTTACGGTGGGACGGAAATAGATCCTCTCCAGTGAAAAAAATACTTGCTAAAAGAATAAAGTGTGATATTTTACCTTTAATTTTTTAAGTGGGACCAAAATTAAATAAGAAAGAGAAAGCAATGAAAGGTTAGATTGAACACTTGAAAGCATTCAATTTTTTTTTCACATTAAAATTAAATAAAACTTTTTTAAATTTAAATAGGAACAAAATAGGATTACGGCTATAAGAGAACAATTTAATACTTTATCCTAAAAACAATTATATGTAAAGATATAGAATGACATTATAAAAAATAGAAATAAAATTATTATTTTCCTATAAAATACATAGCATAGGCTTTCTATGACTCTCTCTCTCTAGGAGTCTAGGATACCAAAGGAACATTTCACAAGTAATACTGTTTGTGTCGGGGTGAACTGAATCTTTCTTTCTTCTTCTTCCTAAATACCTTTTTGGGCTTTGAGAGAATGGGGAAAAGGGGGGCCGGGGTAGGGGTCCGGAGTGAAATTGTTGATAGTAGAATTAAATTTATTCCTAATATGTGGCCATGGATAATTGTGGTTGAAAGTTGATACCAGCTTTGGGAAATTTAAGAGGATCACGCGTTTGTGTTTCTTAAAGTAGCCTCTGAAGGACTACAATCAAACATCAAGAAAAAAAGAACCAAGGAGATAAGAGAATGGAACATAATGATGAAATTTCAACATGCCTCTATGTGTTCTTTTAGATATTTGTGGGCTTCCCTACAAGGGATTACTGTTTTCTAATTTTATTGTTATTATTGTCATTTTTTTATGACGTGACTTAAATTCTAGGGAAATTATATATAGCACAAGTAGTTTGGACAAACAATTTGGACATGTCAATGTACAAGAGAAAAGTGTGTTCATGAGTAAATTAACATTTTTAGTCGTTAAAAATTTGAGTATTGAGAATTTTTATCATTAAGAATTTGATTAGTTCGAAAAGATTACTCAAACTAAATATTTTATATTATTTTTATCAAACTATTTAGATAATTTTATTGAAGTATTAAGTTAGCTAAAAATTTGCATAGAATTTTCGGTGTTCAATTGTATTATGTATATATTTGACAAAAAATAAAAAATAAAAAACTAGTTTATTATCAATTAATATTCGTTAATTCATTTTAAAATGTATAATTTAAAATTTTAAATTTTAAATAAACAAAATAATTTTCAAAAAATAGACCGGCTAGTATTAGTCATATGATAATTATTACATGCCTATTGTGACAAATGACGGAACCCTTCGGAAGCTATCATTATTTTGTGTCAAGGTGCGTATACCAAATTTTTCCTTCTCACTTCAATAGTTTATTGTGGATTTAAAGGAAAGTAGAACATGGCTAAAATGTTAGAGAAATAAATAACAAGATAGAGAACCGAAATGATTTTCAGTTCACTGCCATTTATTTTACTTTTAGCTATA
>NC_029794.2:19878561-19885629 GCF_000816755.2 Arachis ipaensis | reverse complement strand
TTATTTAATAACTGCAAAAAATATATAATTATTATTATAATATATAATAATAATAAATATATAATTATCATAAAAATATAAATATATCTAGTGATTATTATATTATTGTCACTAAAAATATTTTGTGATGTATTAGCTGTGGTTATCTATGCATGCATAGATTAACCTTTTGTAGAATGATCTGCACTTGATGGTAAAGACGACCTGTCTTGCTATTTTGATGATCAATAATTGAATATGATGCAAGGCTTGCTAGTGTAATTGATTTTACAACAGATGTTTTGTTATTTTATTTTCTTTCTTATTATTATGTTTGTTGTAGTATATATATATAACCGACTTCACTTAGTGGGACAAGGCGTTGTTGTTGTTGTAGTAGTAGTAGTACATATATCTATAGGTAACCCTTTCTGCTCTTGGTCGGTTAATTATGTTAATAATTATATATATACAAAACTATGTATATAGTTTTCAATTGATCACCTAATTATTAACTTCCTTGCAGAAAATGATAGTTGATGAATGAACTAAAATAACTGAGTGATAGTTTATCAAAATTCATCTTAATTATATAATTGATACAAAACGATAAAGAAAAGCTAAGATATAAGATATCATAGAACTATTGCGTCCAAATGCTTTTATTGCAACTACTCTTTTTGATTTGATTATTGCTTGTAAATTGTAATACCTTTTTGGATATATACTTTATGAATGCAGTAGCTATCATTCAAAAGACTCCCAATAATTTGCTTTTAGTATGCCTTACCGCTCTCTTGTCGGATCAAAGTCATTAGAAATAGCTTACGATAGATTAGTTGAGACTGTGTTTCACCATTTAGGGTTTGTGCATGAATTAGAAAATTAATTATGAATTAGTTCTAGGATAAACCTCATAATTCTCAAATAGGAATAGATTTTGGAATTGTGTGAAGATTTTGGAATTAAGCTGCGCTATAAGCAAATAATTGGCTACCAATGTTACATATACACATTAAAAATTAGTTACTAAATCAGACAACCATATAAAATAGGTGTTACAACACAAAATATATATTAAAAATAAATTAAATAATAATATATACTATTTTTAAACTCATTTTAACAATACATATTAAAAATAAGGATGGACATACTAACACATGATTATATTTAAGTGTATCTAAACATATCTGGAAGAAGATATTTTTTTTTATTAAAATACAGTTGGACTTCAATAAAGACACGTGTGTGTCAGATGAATGTCAATGAATATGATGTCTAAAATATATCTGATATGCAAATATAACAAACTCAACAAAATGTCCGTATTTTGTAGATTAAAATATTTAGGAAAATATTGAATCCAGCCCAAATATTTGAAATGTAACATATATTTCTCCTTGAATAAAAATAAATCTTTACAAATAATATTCATAAAATAATGCACATATATATATTCCATGCATGTACTTTAAGAAGGTATAAGTATTTCTCCTGCCTAAGAGCATAAGCTGATTACGTGTGCAATAATGATCCGTCGATTTAAATAGATATCTTGCCACCCTCCCTATATACTAGTTAGCATGCTTTCAAGATTCCAGCTCCAAATAAAAGGTTGAAAATCTTTATCTAATGCGTTGAATGGGAATAAAAGACCTTATGTAACATGCATTCAATTTGGGAATTGTTCTAATCAAGAACCCGCATCAATGCTAATTTTAATTTCCGGCTGATATGACGACAACCTACACTTTCTCATCAGTTCCTTTAACCCTTTATTGATCCCTTCTCTTCTTCAATTGTTTTTCATAGGAATAAAATTCATCAAAACCCTAAATTAGTTTCTAATAGTTAATTTTGTTTTATTTTTTATTTATTATTAAAATATCTGGACTTTTAAATTATATAACAAAAAAAAAATCAGCAATTCTTTATGAATTTTGGTGATTTGGAGTGAAGACTAAAATATTTTATTTTGCACGTTTAGGAATTGATATACTCATAATTTGAATGCTTAGATATTAGTAACTAATAAAATAAAAAATGGAAAATTAAAGTGATTGCTCAAAAAAATGTTTGGGAAAGAATTTGGGCTTTTACTTGGTAATTTTTTTTTCTTTTTTTGTGTCAACCATCTCTTAGGTTTACATTGGAAAGTTGTAATTCGGTATGTAAAACTACTTTAAGGGATAGTTTCGTTCAAGATTCAAAGTCACCATCAAAAACCATTTTTATGTAATGTTAAGCTCTAAGTACATTCACCGTCACATTTTAGTAGTAGATAAGAATTTGGATGGTGCAATACAATAACAATTATAGATGGTATTTAATATTATATTATAATTAATACGGGAGTTGAATTTAACTATCTTCTAGAAACTAACTTAAACGAAAGGATTGTCCAAAGATTTATAAATACTATTGCTGGTTTAATTTATTAAACTTCAAACATTATAATGAGGTATACTAATACCTTTAGAGGTACTAATGCCTAACATGGTTTTTGAATAGAAGTAAATACTAAATCGGTATCTGAAAAATTTTGGCGCTTATAAAATGGTATTTGACTTTTATTATTGATAAAATAATTTTTAAAAAATTTTAAAATTTGACAAAATTCTCCAACTGTAAAAGGATGACATCACAGTAAACGGAAAATACTGATGTGACCTCAGAAGAGAGTTCCGATGATGGCAGAGAGCTTCGACGATGCGGCGGAGAGATGCTGCCATGGCGGAGAGGACACTTCTTCTTTTTTGCCATGGCAGAAAGGGACGCGGAAGGGACCACTACAAGAAAAATGCTGAGTACCATCGGATTTACCATCGCAGAGTAGCGGTGGAGTTACCGTCGGATTTATCGGCAGTAAGGGCATTGAATTCGTAAAGTTAAGTAATTCCCTGGAGGATTTATGTTTTCGATAGCAAATTTGCCAGTAATATTTGGAGGGAAACAAAAAATAAATTAGCATGTTCTTTAGGGTCAGATTTACCGTCGAAAAAATCCGACAGCAAACCCAATAAGTGAAACGCTGCGTTTTGGTGACCCGCAATGGTTTACCGTCGAATTTTTCCAACAGTAAATCTGACGATAACTTGGATGGTAAATTCAAAGAGCGAACTATCTTTTCCCTCGTTCGAATTTCACTCTCTCTCTCTCTACCCCTTTCGCCCATCTCTCTCTCTCTACCCCTCTGCCCATTCTCTCTCTAACCCTCTCGCCTTCCCTGTCGCCGCCGGCCACCCTAAACCACTGCCTCTCCCTTCTCTTTCTTCCCTTATCTCTCTAACCCACTCTAACTCGGCCCCTATCACAGGGCCTCTATTCCTAACTCGTTCCGACTAGCTTCCAACTCTGGTGATCATTCGTTTGCCACTTCTCGCACTGGCAATATTATAGTGCCGCTACAATTCCTTTCATCTTCTGTGTTCCATTCCATTTTGGCAACCCATGTTACTATTCTGTTTTTAATTTCTGTTTTAATTAATTTTTGTTTTATTAATCTGATTTCTAGTTAACTAGATAGAATTAATTTTCTGTTAGTAGATTTTAAGTGGTTAGGATATGTTAGATTATATTAGGTTATTAGGTTCTGAATTGATAAAAAATATTTAGATTATTTGGATTATGCTTGGTTATTGTCGATTTTGAATTATTTGTTGCTAGTGTTGATTGTTGATTTGAAATTAGAGCTGCCAATTGCTATTTGATCTTGATTTTGCATGTTTAATATTTGTGCATGTCAAGTGTTCGTTAATATGCCTCAAAGCTTTTAATACAATTTTTGGTCTAATTTTTGAAAATCAATCCTTGTTTGCATGTTATGATTGTTATTATGCATTAATAATAGAATTTGATTTATTTTTAATTGACCAAAATTTTTGAATATTTTAATGATTGAGGCATTTATTTAATGGTATAAGGTTAATTAAGTTGGTCCTTTTTAACCCAATTAGGTCAACTTTGTATGTTTAATTGGTTTTTAATTAGAACATGTTCTGATTTCTATTCCTTATTAGTTCTGATTTATTCCGATTCTAATTAAAACATATTTTGATTATTGTTGATTTGTTCTGAACAATTTATTATAATTTATAACGTTGATTTGTTGTTCTGAATTTCTGATTATTATTGATCATTGTGTTAATTATTATTGATTTAGTTCTCTTTTTTGGAATTCTGAACTACGTTTAACGTAGTTAATTGGTATGCTATTTATAAACATGACGACAGATGGAGGTTCAGCTGATCAGGCTACTGGTCATGGACGTGTCGTGGTCGTGGACGTGTCGTGGTCGTGGACGTATCGTGGTCATAGGTTACCGGTTTAGCAGACCAGCCGTTCATCATGGTCTTTAACCCCAACTACGTCCCTCCATCGCCACCTCCAACTGCTTAGCATCCTGCTGCCACTGCGACGCCGCCTCCAGTGATGGAAGTCGCGGCCCCGGAGTCCTCTCATGGAAGTGAGACAGCTAATGCCGCTCCACCACCTCCCATCGTACGGTTGACGATTTGTCCTGATGGCAGCACGTGGTAAGTATCATTTTAAGTCTTTTATATTTCTGCATTATTGAATTGTTGAAAGTGTCTGATTGTTGATTCTAGTTTAGTGAATTTAGGGTTGTAGGTTTGAATAGATGAAAGTGTGTCATATTTTCCTGATTATTGAATTGCTGAAAGTATCTGATTATTGATTCTAGTTTAGTGGATTTAGGAATATAGGATTGAATGGCTGAAAGTGTTTCATGTTTCCTGATTATTGAATCGTTGAAAGTGTCCGATTATTGATTCTAGTTTAGTGGATTTAGCTTTGTAGGTTTCAATGGCTGAAAGTGTTTCATGTCTCCTGATTATTGAATTGCTGAAAGTGCCTGTTGTTCATTGATTGTTGACATTTGGTGCTGTTTAAATTAATTGTTGATGAAAAGATTTTGTGGCACATTCCAGTTATAGATAAAACCCTGCCAAACTTTCTATAAAATTTCTATATATTATGGTTATTTGCTTCTAAAGTTTTAATTTATATTGCCATATTGGTTTGTTTGTGGATTGTTAATAGGTTTGCGCCGAACAACAACACATGTACTCAGGAGATGACCAATGTTATCAAGCTGATGCACGACCATCCCTATCCCAGCTACATGAAGATCCCTTCTGAGACCAAAGAGCGATGGTTTTAGAAATGGGCGGTAATTAATTTTTTTTTAGTTTCAAACCTTTTTAGTGAGTTTATATATTCTATTTTGATTAACAAATTTTAAAGTTTCTTTGTGCAGCTACACTTTATATGGGATGCCTCTCACGATACCCTCATTAGGAAGATCCATGACCATCGAATGGGTCGGCGGCGGCAGCAGATGCTAGAGGATGTTCGTGAAGGGTGGGACCACCAGACGACCATGCTCCGACCGGAAATAAAGAAGGCTCTATTAGTTCACTAGGTTACTGATGAAGGTTTCAGGAATCGGCGTCTCACCAACAGAGCTATGGTATGCGAAATTGTTACTCCGAGGTTGTAAAATTTGTTGTTCGTTCTCTCCCTGGCAATGGCGCCAATAACTGGTGCACAATACCATGGTCCAAGTATAACTTCACAACTTCGCACAACTAACCAGCAAGTGCACTGGGTCGTCCAAGTAATAAAACCTTACGTAAGTAAGGGTCGATCCCACGGAGATTGTTGGTATGAAGCAAGCTATGGTCACCTTGTAAATCTCAGTCAGGTGGATATCAAATGGTTATGGAGTTTTCGAATCATAATAAATAAATAGAAAATAAAGATAGAAATACTTATGTAATTCATTGGTGAGAATTTCAGATAAGCGTATAGAGATGCTTTCGTTCTTCTGAACTTCTGCTTTCCTGCTGTCTTCATCCAATCAGCCCTACTCCTTTCCATGGCAAGCTTTCTGTAAGGGTATCACCGTTGTCAATGGCTACATCACATCCTCTCTGTGAAAATGGTCCAAATGCTCTGTCACGGCATGGCTAATCATCTGGAGGTTCTCGATTATACTGGAATAGGATTTACTATCCTTTTGCGTCTGTCACTACGCCCAACACTCACGAGTTTGAAGTTCGTCACAGCCATCCCTTCCCAGATCCTACTCGGAATACCACAGACAAGGTTTAGACTTTTCAGATCTCAGGAATGGCCATCCATGGGTTCTAACTTATACCACGAAGATTCTAATATCTCAGACTCGGTCCTCTGTATTAGATATCTAAGAGATACTCATTCTAGCTTGGTTGCATGTAGAACGGAAGTGTTAGTTAGGCACGCGTTCATAAGTGAGAATGATGATGAGCGTCACATAATCATCACATTCATCATGTTTTTGGGAACAAATGGATATCTTAGAAACAGAATAAGTTGAATTGAATAGAAAAACAGTAGTACTTTGCATTAATTCATGAGGAACAGCAGAGCGCCACACCTTAATTTATGGAGTGTAGAAACTCTACCTTTGAAAATACATAAGTGATGAAGGTTCAGGCATGGCCGAGAGCCCAGCCCCCAAAACGTGATCACAGGATCAAAAATACAATCCAGGATGATCCGAAGATGAAAATACAATAGTAAAAAGTCCTATTTATACTAAACTAGTTACTAGGGTTTACAAAAGTAAGTAATTGATGCATAAATCCACTTCCGGGGCCCACTTGGTGTGTGCTTGGGCTGAGCTTGAAGTTTACACGTGGAGTGGTCATTCTTGGAGTTGAACGCCAGTTTGTAACGTGTTTCTGGCGTTCAACTCTGGTTCGTGACGTGTTTCTGGCGTTTAACTCCAGACTGCAGCGTAGAACTGGCGTTCAACGCCCTTTTGCGTCATCTAAACTCGGCCAAAGTGTGGACTATTATATATTTCTGGAAAGCCCTGGATGTCTACTTTCCAACGCAATTAGAAGCGCGCCATTTTGAGTTCTGTAGCTCCAGAAAATCCACTTTGAGTGCAGGGATGTCAGAATCCAACAGCATCAGCAGTCCTTCTTCAACTTCTGAATCTGATTTTTGCTCAAGTCCCTCAATTTCAGCCAGAAAATACCTGAAATCACAGATAAACACACAAACTCATAGTAAAG
>NC_029794.2:19870867-19878527 GCF_000816755.2 Arachis ipaensis | reverse complement strand
CGATCCACAGTAACTTCAGATCGGTTGCTAGTGGGGATGATGGAGCGTTGGATGAACTCCAACCATCCTCTGGCCACAAGCTTGAGGTCCAGTCTTCTAAGTTGAACCGGTTTGCCTTTTGAGTCAATCTTCCATTGAGCTCCTTCCACACATATGTCCAGGAGGACTTGGTCCAACCTTTGATCAAAGTTGACCCTTCTAGTGTAGGGGCGTGCATCTCCTTGCATCATAGGAAAGTTAAATGCCAACCTCACATTTTCCGGACTAAAATCTAAGTATTTCCCCCGAACTATGGTGAGATAATTCTTTGGGTTCGGGTTCTTACTTTGATCATGGTTCTTAGTGATCCATGCATTGGCATAGAACTCTTGAACCATTAGGATGCCGACTTGTTGGATGGGGTTTGTTAGAGCTTCCCAACCTCTTCTTTGGATTTCATGTCGGATCTCCGGATACTCATTTCTCTTGAGCTTGAAAGGGACCTCGGGGATCACCTTCTTCTTGGCCACAACATCATAAAAGTGGTCTTGATGAGCTTTGGAGATGAATCTTTCCATCTACCATGACTCGGAGGTGGAAGCTTTTGTCTTCCCTTTCCCTTTTCTAGAGGATTCTCCGGTCTTAGGTGCCATCAATGGTAATGGAAAAACAAAAAGCTTATGCTTTTACCATACCAAACTTAGAATATTGCTCGCCCTCGAGCAAGAGAAGAAAGAATAGATGAAGAAGAAGAAAAAAATATGGAGGAGAGGAGGGAGAGGTGTATTCGGCCAAGAAGGGGAAGAGAGGGTTGTGTTGTGTGAAAATGAGGAAGAATGGAGGGCTTTATATAGGGAGGGGAGGGGGGGTTAATTTCGGCCATATAGGGTGGGTTTGGGTGGGAAATTGATTTTGAATTTTGAAGGTAGGTGGAGAGATAAACCACTATTTTATGGTTTATCTTGTGCTCAATTGAGTGGTTTTCATCAACTCTTTACCCACTTATTCATACTATTTGCATGGTTTTACATTTGCCTTCCTAATTATGTGCTTCGATTGAAAACATGTTTCTTTGGACTTATATTTGCTAATATTAATCCTCTCTTATTACCATTAGATGCCTTGATATGTGTGTTAAGTGCTTTCAGAGATTATAGGGCAGGAATGACTCAGATGATGGAAAGGAAGCATGTAAAAGTGGAAGGAATACAATAAGTTGGAGAAATTGCTAAGCTGTCCAACCTGACCTCTTCGCACTCAAACGGCTATAACTTTAGCTACAGAGGTCCAAATGACACGGTTCCAGTTGCGTTGGAAAGCTAACGGCTATAACCTTCTCAATCCCAGGTTTAATGTTCTTTTCTGTTTAATTTCAGTTCCATTTTTTATTCACCTTAGTACTTTAATTGATATTTATCTTTTGAATAATTGGCTTATGACTTTCATGTTATGATTTTCTTTATTAATGCAATTGAGGTATTTTCAGATTTGTGATTTATATTTAGCTTTTAAAAAATCAGTAACTCAGGAGTTATCCAATTCAACAGCATAATTGATAATTGTTATCTTGCCAATTGAATTGAACTTCAATAATCCCAATCTTTTCTTAGGAAATAAATAGGATTCGAAGATCAAACTAATTAATCCCTTGACTTTCCTTTACTTTAGTAAAGGTTGACTAAGTGGAATTAAGATTCAATTTTCATTATCATTGATAAGGATAACTTGGTCTGGACTTCCAATTTCTAATACCTTGCCAAGAGTTTATGTTTATTGTTATTATTTTATTCCCTCTGCCATTGCTTTTCTAACTTTTTACCTTGATCCAAAAACCCCAAAACATACCTTTGCATAACCAATAATAAGAACATACCTCCCTGCAATTCCTTGAGAAGACGACCCGAGGTTTAAATACTCGGTTATCAATTTTAAAGGGGTTTGTTACTTGTGACAACCAAACGTTTGTACGAAGGAATTTCTGTCGGTTTAGAGACTATATCTACAACGCGACTGTTTTTATGAAATTCTTTACTGGCAAAAAATCCCAATGTCAAAATGGCGCCGTTGCCGGAAAATTGCAAACGTGTGCCTTATTATTGGTTATTGTAAATATTTTTTTTGCTTTTTGTTTGAATATTTGTTTTTATTTTTACTTTTTCATAAATTAAGAGGTTATTGGTTTTTATTTAGTTATTAAAAAATTTTTTTTTTCAAAAATTTGTTCTTAGTGTTCATCTTGATCTTCAAGTTGTTCTTCACGTTCATCTTAACCTTCAAGCTGTTCTTAGTTGTTTTCTTCGTTTTGATCTAAAAATTTGAAATTTGGTGTCATTTTATTGTTTTTCTCTTTCCTCATTAAATTCAAAAATATTTTTAATTTTTTTTTCGAAAAAAAAAATTTCAGATTTTTTTATTTTTAAAAATTTTTATCTTATCTTATCTTATCTTATTTCAAAAGTCAATTTTCAAAATTCAAATTTAAAAATTTTTTTTAAAAAAATTCAAAATAAAAAAAAATTTCAAATTTAAAAAAAAATTCAAATTTCAAAAATTTAAAATTCAAATTTCAAAATTTAATTTTCAAATTCAAAAATTAAATAACCTTTTAATTTAAATTTATTTTTATTTTTTTATTTGTTACTATGAACTCTCACCCCTTTGGCTATGAGTCTGGTTACAATTATGTTGCAGGAAGAAGAAATTACAATGAGAACAGGCATCAAGGTTGGAACAATCAAAGATGGGAGGAGCCACAAGGATTTGATCAACCCTCATGGCAACAAGCACCTCCAATGGACTATCAACAACCACCACCATATGCCTATGAACCCTTTCCTCAACATAACTTTGGACCATCACACTCACAAGCCAACTACCACCATTCACCTCCATATGACCCTAACCCTCAACCACCATACCAACCACCTTATGAGCCATATGAACCATATATAGAATCACCCCAATTCCAATCCAATCACTCCCAACCACCACCACTTTCTTTTGAATCATGTCCAAGTCCGGCAACTCGAGAAGCAGAAGATCGCCTAAGGGAAACAGTAATTAAATTTCAGGCAACCGTTCAACAACTGGGGCAAGTATTAATTCAATGGACTTCTAGATGCTTAAATACACAAGGATCAGCCACAGCCCCATGTGGACAGTCTAGTGAAGAGCATAGCATGAAGGAGATACCAGAAACCCCAGTGGACAAGACAGAGAATGAATTCGTACTAGAACAAGTAGAAGACGCTGTCATTGTTCAAGAAGAAGAGTTGGTTGAAGAGGAGCTTGCAATTTCATTAAAAACACCTCCCCCTAAGTTGCCATCATCCTTCACAACATTCAAGTGGGTAAAATTCATATCCCATAGCTTTCTAATCCCACTTGAATATGGGCTACTGGAGACGGATGGTCAACTTAGAGCTCTTTGTGGCATTAAGAGTAAGAGGAAGATGGCCAGTGGTAAGAATTGTTAAGCAAGGTTCATTATGGTTGGAAGCTTTAAGTTTAAACGCAAAGGTTGGTATAAAGCTCAACTGAATGGGTCTAAGAAGCTGTTTGGATGTCTCAGTGAGAATTCTGACTGTTCACCACCCAAGTGGAAAAATGATGATGATCAACAAGAAGACGGGTGCAAAAGCAAGATCTGGGACCCCGGAATTCATTCTGGCAATCAACACTCTTGGGGCCTTGTCACTTGCTTTAACTTACTTGAAGGCTTTCTACGCCTAGTTTGGGATCCCGGAGGCTACTGGAATTACAAACATTGATGGAGATTCCTGGATGAATACAAACATAAGCCACCATAACAGGGAGCTCACCAAACGTCCAACTTAAGGACTTTAACTAAAAGTGCTAGGTGGGAGACAACCCACCATGGTATGATCGTTCTTTTTCATTTTTATTTAGTTTTATTTGTTTTCGAGTTTTATTATATTTTATTGAACCTGGAGTTTTACATCACATTCATATTAACACTGCATTCTGCATTTTTTTTCAGATTATCAAAAAAAAAAAAACACGCACGCGACGCGGTAGCGTCGCTGACGCGTCCGCGTCGCTAGTGCGTTGAGGAGAAAAGAATTGAACAGAGGGTTACGCAGGAACAGAGCTGGAGGCGTGCCAAGGGCACAAATCGTCCCACGCAACCGCGTCGCTGATGCGGCCGCGTCATTTGCAAAATGGCTTCCCCACGTGTTCGCGTCACCCACGCGGCCGCGTGGCCCTGGATTTCGATGTAACAAGGTGTATGGCCAAAAGTTGAGCTGGAATTGGGCTGGACTCGTGCTGGAAGCCCAAGCCCTACCACGTGACCGCGTGCCTCACACGGTCGCGTCATTTTAAGAAAAAGGCCACCCGCGCGATCGCGTCGACCACGCGACTGCGTCACCCTGGATTTTGGCAATACTAAGTTTTGAACAGAGAGTTGTGCGACCGCGAGGCTGCACTCGCGCCACTAGCACAAATCGAGTCACGCGATCGCGTGCCCCACGCGTCCGCGTCGCCCAACCTTATCGCGCACCACGCGACCGCGTCGCTAGCGTCGCACAACCTATCCAGATTAGTGCCAATTTTCTTATCTTTTCTTCTCTGAATCCTTATTCTTCTTATCTTTTCTTATTTCTTTCTTCTTTCTTTCTTATTTTCTCTCACTTCCATTCTATTTTATTTATTTGCATGCTTTCATTCATTTCATATTTTATTTTTCTAAAATTATTATTGGTGTTCAAATGTTCTTATTCAACTGTTACATCTTTTCTGGTATTTTCTTGGTGCTTAGTGACTTGTTTCATTCTTATTGAGTAATATTATTTAAATCAATGCCAATCTTTTATATCTATATTACTCTTGCATTGACATGAATTTATATTATCTCTCCTTCCCCATTCTCTTCTCCATTGTTGCAAATTTTCGCACCACTGCTATGCCATGTGCTTCTATTGTTTTCTCACTTGCATGTTGTAGTTACCATGTATTTGAGACCCTCATTATTTGGCATCAACCAACCCATGTTTTATTTATTTTCCTATCTTTATTTCTGGGTTACTCTTCTTCCCTTTTTCCTTCAGGATGGCCACCCGGAAGGGAACCGGAAGACATTTACATGGGGAGACAAACAAGTTCATCAGCAAAATCCTTGGAGAAAAGCATCAGTTGGAGAAGACCCGTCCACCTGCACATCTCAGCATGCACCGAGGACGGTGCAATCTTTAAGTGTGGGGAGGTCGATACCGATCTCCATGGGTTAGTTATTTCCTGACTCAACACCAAAATTTTTATTTTATTTGTTTGTTCATTGTTGCATTTGCATGTTTGATTGCATATTTGTTTGATTTTTTTGCATATTTTACCACTTGGTTGAAGTAATATTTTCTTTTTTAAGAAAATTTTTAGAGAATTTCACTAATTTGAATAAAATTTAATGTTACACTTGTTTGAAGAGATATTATACTGGAACATGGTTTAGAGCTCGAACACACAAAACCTGTGAGATTTTGAGCCTATTTAAGTTGGTTGCATTTTATCAACCAAAATTTTGTTTTAGTGTGTATTTTTCTCTCTAAAATTGTGATCTTTGTCTTGCTTAATTCTATATTTTCATGGTTTGATGTATGCATGTACTTACATGATTGAGGCCTTTGTTTCACTGAGCTTACATACCCATATGGCCTTACCTTTCATTATCCTTTGCAAACCAATTTGAGCCTATTTTACCCCTTTGTTCTTTACTTTAGCACATCATTAACTCTAAGCGGAAAACAATAATGTCCTTAATTTGAATCCTTAGTTAGCTTAGACTAGTGAGAGTGCTTATGATTTAAGTGTGGGAAATTGGGTTTGGAAATATTTGGTTTGAGAATTGAGTATGTTAGAATTTTCTAAAAATGTGAAAGAAATGTTTAGGACATGTTCATGCATTCAATAAATTAATCATATGCATTGAGAAAAACAAAAGAAAAAGAAAAAAATATATATATAAAAAAAAAAGAAAAAAGAGAGAAAAAGAAAAAAAAAGAGCAATTAAGTAAAAGGGGACAAAATGCCCCAAAGTAAGTGGTGAAAGCAATGCATATGAGTTGTACTTGAAATTAGAATGCATGAATATATGGAAAACATGGTTAATGGACAGTTAGCTTTTGTATTATGATTACATGGATTGTTTAAGTTAGGTGGGAAAAGTTTAAGTTAATTAAGGATTCATATTTTAGTCCACTTGGCCCAATACAATCCTACCTTGACCCTAACCCCATTACAACCCTTAAAAGACCTCTTGATTTATGTATTTATGCATTAAATTTATGTTGATTGTTAGATGAAGAGCAAGCCTTAGAAAGCAAGGTTAGTAGAGAATTGAGAGAATCGAACCTAAAACACTTGAGTGATTAGAGTGTATACACTACCAGTGAGGGTTCGATGCTCAATTCCTTGTTCCCTGCTTTCATGAGCTATTTTCTTCTTGCAAGTCAATTTGTACTTCATTTTTATGATTTGAATTAGTGAAATCCAGTTCATATTTCCTCTTGAAAGATTTGTTTACTTTTAACTAAGAAGGTGGAAACATTCTGCATGTAGTTGCATTCATATAGATAGGTTGCATTTCATACATTCTTCATCTTTATAGTTCTCTTAAGCTTAGCATGAGGACATGCTAGTGTTTAAGTGTGAGGAGGTTGATAAACTACTATTTTATGATTTATCTTGTGCTCAATTGAGTGGTTTTCATCAACTCTTTACCCACTTATTCATACTATTTGCATGGTTTTACATTTGCCTTCCTAATTATGTGCTTCAATTGAAAACATGTTTCTTTGGACTTATATTTGCTAATATTAATCCTCTCTTATTACCATTAGATGCCTTAATATGTGTGTTAAGTGCTTTCAGAGATTATAGGACAGGAATGGCTCAGAGGATGGAAAGGAACCATGCAAAAGTGGAAGGAATACAATAAGTTGGAGAAATTGCTAAGCTGTCTAGCCTGACCTCTTCGCACTCAAACGGCTATAACTTTAGCTACAGAGGTCCAAATGATGCGGTTCCAGTTGCGTTGGAAAGCTAACGTCTGGGGCTTCGATTTGATATATAATTTGCCATAGTTACCTCGACGCCAGGCGCGCGAACGCGTGGGTCACGCGGACGCGTGACCTGGCCAACACCCAATCCGCGCGGCCGCATGGACGACGCGGCCGCCTCACCTTTCCGCGACCTGAACGTAATAGAAATCACAGGGGGTGATTTTTGGGCTGCTTTTGACCCAGTTTTCAGCCCAGAACACACAGATTAGAGGCTATAAAGTGGGGAATGCATCCATTCAAGAGGAGGCTCTGATAATTCACAATTTTTAGGAGTAGATGTAGTTTTTAGAGAGAGAGGTTCTCTCCTCTCTCTTAGGATTAGGATTTAGGACTTCTCTTAGTTTTAGGAGTGACTCTCAATCCCAGGTTTAATGTTCTTTTCTGTTTAATTTCGTTTCCATTTTTTATTCACCTTAGTACTTTAATTGATATTTATCTTTTGAATAATTGGCTTATGGCTTTCACGTTATGATTTTCTTTATTAATGCAATTGAGGTATTTTCAGATTTGTGATTTATATTTAGCTTTTTACATTCTTGGTTTTGGTTAAGAAATCAGTAACTCAGGAGTTATCCAATTCAACAGCATAATTGATAATTGTTATC